>NC_056066.1:81227600-81580100 GCF_016772045.2 Ovis aries
ATGTATATATTGTATATCTACATTTGAGTATATATATATTGTATATCTACATTTGGATATGTATATATTGTATATCTACATTTGGATATGTATATATTGTATATCTACATTTGGATATGTATATATTGTATATCTACATTTGGATATGTATATATTGTATATCTACATTTGGATATGTATATATTGTATATCTACATTTGGATATGTATATATTGTATATCTACATTTGGATATGTATATATTGTATATCTACATTTGGATATGTATATATTGTGTATCTACATTTGGATATGTATATATTATATATCTACATTTGGATATGTATATATTGTATATCTACATTTGAGTATATATATATTGTATATCTACATTTGGATATGTATATATTGTATATCTACATTTGGATATGTATATATTGTATATCTACATTTGAGTATATATATATTATATATCTACATTTGGATATGTATATATTGTATATCTACATTTGGATATGTATATATTGTATATCTACATTTGAGTATATATATATTATATATCTACATTTGGATATGTATATATTGTATATCTACATTTGGATATGTATATATTGTATATCTACATTTGGATATGTATATATTGTATATCTACATTTGGATATGTATATATTGTCTATCTACATTTGGATATGTATATATTGTATATCTACATTTGGATATGTATATATTGTCTATCTACATTTGAATATGTATATATTGTATATCTACATTTGAATATGTATATATTGTATATCTACATTTGGATATGTATATATTGTATATCTACATTTGAGTATATATTGTATATCTACATTTGAGTATATATATATTATATATCTACATTTGGATATGTATATATTGTATATCTACATTTGGATATGTATATATTGTATATCTACATTTGAATATGTATATATTGTATATCTACATTTGAATATGTATAGTATATCTACATTTGAATATATACATATATAATACAGAGGCCTCGAGGTCTCGTCTTAGGCCCTGTGCCACAACTCTGAGACTTGAAGAAAACAGTAAGAGCGTTACCAAGAACAAACTCACAACTAAGGAGTGTATTCAATAAATCGACTCAATATGGCATGTGTAAGCGACTGAATACAAACTCGGAAGAGGTGATGTCACCGCAGGGACCGTCAGGTTTAGCCAACAATATTTTACCAGCGTGCAGCAGTTGGGGATATACTTACACTACAAAATTATTTGTTGTTTGTCTGCAAGTCAGATTTGGCGGGGCATCCTGTGCTTTTTCTGATATCTGCTGTTAACTTCTTGGCTGTGGATCTCCAGTTTTCTGCCAGGAAAAGGACCAAATGAGAGAGTGGGGCGTCAGAGTCGACTGTATGTTAGATAATAGTAAGGCTTAAATTCTCTCGTTTTCTTTCTTCAATATAAGCAGATAGCAATGAAAGTGTTGATACTTCCTTTTGCTCCCCCAGCGGGTCACCTGGCACCAATAACCTCTCCTCTTTGGATCTGCTACCCCCGACGCCCCTCACGCTGGGAATCACTGCTTACTGGGTGTTAGAATCTCTAGGGCTAACTGTGCATTCCTCACAGATCACACGACCTTGAGTAAATATTTTAAATCTCTCGGTCTCCTCGTCTGTGAAATGGAGCTAATAATAGCACCCGCCTCATCCAGCCGTCTGAGGATCATACGTAGAGCAAGCACGGAAGGCTGGACACAGCGTCAGAGACGGAGGCCGTCTCCTCCCCCGAGGAGGCCGGGTACACGTTAGGTGTCACTACCACCGCTCTCATGGTTTTTGGCGGTCATGGTTGGTCTGATTCCAGTACGAGAAAAACTGTTATAGCACTAAAAAAAAGAATCTTAAAACCTTTTTTAAACTCAATGTCTGTTTTAAAAAATTATATCTAATGCAAAGTCCCTAGAATTGGTATTCTCAAGATAGTGGGACTTTAGTTACATTTCAAACTTAGCGTTAAAGTAGAGCTCTTAGAGCAAATTTATGTGTATACACTTCTGCATACACAGCCCACAGCCTTGAGAATGTAGATTAGATCCTTGAAGTTTGTCAGGAAGACCCTCAGCTAACTGGAGATATTGGGGGATTGGCATATGGCAATAAAAATGGCAAGCTGACACCTGGGCCAGGATCACTAACTGTGTGACCTTGTGCAAACCACTTAGCCCTCCTGAAGGTTGGTTTTTACATCTCACCTTTTCCTAGGATTTAAGAGAGCCATAGGAGTGCAAAGTTCTGAGAGAGAAGGGGTCCCAGAGCCCCTGGCCTCCCTCCTGAGAAACCTGCATGCAGGCCAGGAAGCAGCAGTTAGAACTGGACATGGAACAACAGACTGGTTCCAAGTAGGAAAAGGAGAGCGTCAAGGCTGTATATTGTCACCCTGCTTATTTAATTTCTATGCAGAGTGCATCATGAGAAATGCTGGGCTGGAAGAAGCACAAGCTGGAATCAAGATTGCCAGGAGAAATATCAATAACCTCACATATGCAGATGACACCACCCTTATGGCAGAAAATGAAGAGGAACTAAAAAGCCTCTTGATCCAAAAAAAAAAAAAAAGCCTCTTGATGAAAGGGAAAGAGGAGAGCGAAAAAGTTGGCTTAAAGCTCAACATTCAGAAAACGAAGATCATGGCCTCTGGTCCCATCTCTTCATGGGAAATAGATGGGAAACAGTGGAAACAGTGTCAGACTGTATTTTTTGGGCTCCAAAATCACTGCAGATGGTGACTGCAGCCATGAAATTAAAAGACGCTTACTCCTTGGAAGAAAAGTTATGACCAACCTAGGTAGCATATTCAAAAGCAGAGACATTACTTTTGCCGACTAAGGTCCGTCTAGTCAAGGCTCTGGTTTTTCCTGTGGTCATGTATGGATGTGAGAGTTGGACTGTGAAGAAGGCTGAGCGCTGAAGAATTGATGCATTTGAACTGTGGTGTTGGAGAAGACTCTTGAGAGTCCCTTGGACTGCAAGGAGATCCAACCAGTCCATTCTGTAGGAGATCAGTCCTGGGTGTTCTTTGGAAGGAATGATGCTAATGCTGAAGCTCCAGTACTTTGGCCACCTCATGCGAAGAATTGACTCATTGGAAAAGACTCTGATGCTGGGAGGGATTGGGGGCAGGAGGAGAAGGGGACGACCAAGGATGAGATGGCTAGATGGCGTCACGAACTCAATGGATGTGAGTCTGAGTGAACTCCAGGAGCTGGTGATGGACATGGAGGCCTGGTGTGCTGCGATTCATGGGGTCGCAAAGAGTCGGACACGACTGAGCGACTGAACTGAACTGATAGGAGTGCAACTTCCATGCATAAAAGAAATTAGCTACAAGGATATATTATATGGCACAGGGGATGTGGCCAACATTTTATAATAACTATAAATGGACTGTAACTTTTCAAAGTTGTGAATCACTATATTGTGCACCTGAAAATTTTATAATAATTGTAAATCAACTGTATCTTCATTAAATAAATAAAAATATAAAAAGATGTTGTGTATGAAAAGGCTTGTATGAACACTGTCTGTACAAGCACATTATTTTAAAGGCCAGTGTGCCACTCACACACTATTGGTTGTTATGCCCAAGAAGCACTTGTTGCTTTTGTGGCTGGATGGTGTCAATCCATTTGCAGGCCCCAAAAGGATGCATTAAAATTATTTCCAAGTTTATGGTTGAAAACACCTGATGTAACCTTCAATCCTGACCTTTTTTAATTCACAAAGTTTTGAAGATAGTCACTCTGAGGATGGTGGGAACCTTGCTTCTGTGGGTTGAGTACAGTATTTAGTGTTGGACATAATACTAGCTTCTAATAGGTGCTCAAGATACAGGTGTAAATGAAAGGAAGAAAAAAGGAATGGGATGTCCTGAGGAAATGGGTCTACTTCCTGCTGAGATGCATACTGGGGTTATTTCACTCTCGAGGGTTGTTGCAAACCTGTTCTCTATTCAGAGCCGGCTCTTCAGTGGATGGAAGTCCAGTCTAGCCCAGAGAACCACTCCCTTAAATCAAGCATTTACCAAAAGTATAATCATAGTTACCACTGGAGGTTTTGCTTTCTGTCTGGCCCGTTAAAATATTTCCTGGTTAAGAGTGTGCACTGTTCGTTCCGTCAGATGACCTGGGTTTTCCTGCTTGACCCCTACTCACAACTGTGTGGCTCTGTGCAACTTTCTGAACTGTTCTGGGCCTCCGTTTTCTCATCTGTAAACTGAGGGAGCCGAGAGGATTTAGGTCGCTGAATTATCGTAAGTACATGGGTAGTTACACTTGAATAGTATTTATTTGTGCTTATTTTATGTCACAGGGCTTCCCCAGTGGCTCAGCGGTAAAGAATCTGCCCGCCAATGCAGGAGACTCAGGAGATGCAGGTTCGATCCCCAGATCGGGAAGATTCCCCCGGAGAAGGAAATGGCAACCCACTCCAGTATTCTTGCCTGAGAAATCCCATGGACAGAGGAGCCTGGCGGGCTGCAGTTCATAGGGTCACAAAGAGTCAGACACGACTGAGAGACGGAGCATGCACACACAGTCGACGTCAGGCATTTTCTAATCATCACCCCTGGAGTCCATCAAGGAAGGCAAATTAAGTCATACAGATACATCACACCCAACTCAATAAAGTTTTCCACCTTGAGTAACAGAGTTATATATATATATTCTTTCTGAACTTTTGCCCACTACTGGTCTAAGGGAAGTGGGATGAAAGACTAAAAGAACAGCGGTAAGAAATAGTAGTGGAAAATAAAAGAAAACAGTTTTTTTAAAGCAAGGATGTTGCTGCTGTTGTTTAGTCACTAAGTCATGTCTCTCTGTGAGCCTATGGACTGTGTGTAACCTGCCAGGTTCCTCAGCCCATGGGCTGACCCAGGCAAGATACTGGAGAGGGTTCCCAATTCCTTCTCCAGGGGATCTTCCTGACCCAGGAATCAGACCCGCACTCTTGAATCTCCTGCATTGGCAGAGCCACCAGAGAAGCCCAAAGCCAGGCTGACTAACACATTATTATCCTCTCGGTTCGGTTCAGTCCCTGGGTTGTTCATGTCCGACTCTGCGACCCCATGGACTGCAGCACGCCAGGCCTTCCTGTCCATCACCAACTCCTGGAGTTCACTCACACTCATGTCCATTGAGTCAGTGATGCCATCAAACCATCTCATCCTCTGTTGTCCCCTTCTCCTCCTGCCCTCAATCTTTCCCAGCATCAGGGTCTTTTCAGATGAGTCGGCTCTTCACATCAGGTGGCCAAAGGATTGGAGTTTCAGCTTCAGCATCAGTCCTTCTAATGAACACCCAGGACTGATCTCCTTTAGGATGGACTGGTTGGATCTCCTTGCAGTCCAAGGGACTCTCAAGAGTCTTCTCCAACACCACAGTTCAAAAGCATCAATTCTTCTGCGCTCAGCTTTCTTCACAGTCCAACTCTCATATCCATACGTGACCACTGGAAAACCATAGCCTTGACTAGACGGACCTTTGTTGGCAAAGTAATGTCTCTGCTTTTGCATATGCTATCTAGGTTGGTCATAACTTTTCTTCCGTCTTTTAAATTTCATGGAGTAAGTGTCTTTTAATTTCATGGCTGCAGTCACCATCTGCAGTGATTTTGGAGCCCAAAAAATAAAGTCTGACACTGTTTCCACTGTTTCCCCATCTATTTCCCAAGAAGTGATGGGACCAGATGCCATGATCTTCGTTTTCTGAATGTTGAGCTTTAAGCCAACTTTTTCGCTCTCTTCTTTCACTTTCATCAAGAGGCTCTTTAGTTCTTCGCTTTCTGCCATAAGGGTGGTGTCATCTGCATATCTGAGGTTATTGATATTTCTCCCTGCAATCTTGATTCCAGCTTGTGTTTCCTCCAGCCCAGCATTTCTCATGATGTACTCTGTGTATAAGTTAAATAAGCAGGGTGACAATATACAGCCTTGACGCACTCCTTTTCCTATTTGGAACCAGTCTGTTGTTCCATGTCCAGTTTTAACTGTTGCTTCCTGACCTGTATATAGGTTTCTCAAGAGGCAGGTCAGGTGGTCTGGTATTGCCATCTCTTTTAGAATTTTCCATAGTTCATTGTGATCCATACAGTCAAAGGCATAGTCAATAAAGCAGAAATAGGTGTTTTTCTGCAACGCTCTTCCTTTCTAGATGATCCAGCGGATATTGGCAATTTGATCTCTGGTTCCTCTGCCCTTAGAAGAACTAAAAAAGATTATTATCCTTTAGAAGAACTTAATTGTTCTTTGGGGGAGGGACAAGTTCCATAGTCAATAAATTCAGGAAACACAATCTCCTCCCTTTGAAAATCCACAGCATATGTTTACACAGTAAAGGTGCTAAGAAGTTCTGTAGGAAAGAAAACAGCCTGGCATTCTGTAACCCAGCTTTCCCTCCGCTGATTGACCACAGACATTCCTGTTGCTGTCTTACGCCTTCTATCACTTATTAACACGGTGGAACACAGTCTGGGAAGCTCTAGCCTATCGCTGTGTCTACAGGAAATCCAAGCAAACATGAGGTTTGCTCACGAGGATCAGAACATAACCCCAGGAGCGCTGTTGGAGAAAGGCAAATGATCAGTTCGTTCATTTTTCAACTGATTCCCGTGCTTGTGTGCAGATGCGGCTTCAAAAGCTGAACTGCAAACGGCGGAAGACCTGGTGAATAATAGCTCTAGTACGGGAGCAGAAAAGGTGCTGTTTGTTGCTTGCACAGTGAGACAAAAGCACTAACCACTCCTGGTTCTTTCAGCCACAGCCCCATTCAGGGTGCTGCCCTGTGGCACCCTGCTCAGGTGCAAAGGGCAAACCTACATTGTGCCAAGTGGTGCCTATTTATAGTCAGTGAGGGTTGTTCTAACTTCAGGATATCGCCAAGAGGACTGCTACCCAATTTTGGGTCAGCACTGTTATTTCTTCCTTCCAGTTTTATTGAGATATAATTGACCTACGTACTGTGTAAGTTTAAGGTGGACAGCATGATCTGACTTCATCATTATGAAATGATGACCACAGCAAGATTAGTGAACATATAAAGAGACAACATTCAAGAGAGAGAAAAAAAATTGTGATGCAAACACTTAGAAGTTACTCTGACAAGTTACATATATAACATGGGGCTTCCTAGGTGGCTCAGCAGGTAAAGAACCCGCCTGGCAATGCAGGAGACCCAAGAGACGCGGGTTCGATCCCTGGGTCGGGAAGATCCCCTGGAGAAGGAAATGGCAACTCACTCCAGTATTCTTGCCCGGGAATTCCATGGACAGAGGAGCCTGGCGGGCTACAGTCCATGGGGGTGAAAAGCATCGGCCCTGACTGGGCCTGCACACACCTATATAACACAGAGCAGTGCTAATCCTATTTATCATGTTATACAGCACATCCCTGATGCCTGTCATGGAAGTCTTTACCTTCTGAGTGCTTTCACCCAGTTCTCCTCCTTCATTTCCCACCTCTGCTGACCAAGAGCCCAATCTCTTTTTCTATGAGTTTGTCCATTTTTGAAATACAATTGACCTATGAACACTATGTTAGTTTCTCGCACACAACACAGTGATTTGGTATTTCTATATATTTCAAAATGATCACCACCATATTACTTAAGGAAGTTATTTATTCATCTTGCTTATTTATACTTTTTGTTTTCATTTCTCTGCTTAATACAGTCCTCATTCTTTGGAGAGAAGATTTTTGTTGTTGTTGCGTAAACCACCTGTGTTCAGCTTTAAAGGAAGTACAAAGAGTAAGAGTTATAAGATTTTACCGTGTAGTAAAGGGCATTCAACGGTTTGATGAACTTCGTTCTTTTTAAAAAAATTTTTTTAATTATAGTTAATTTACGATGTATTAGTTTCTAGTGTACAACAAAGTGATTTATTTATATACTCTTTTTCATATTATTTTCCATCATTCATTGTTCAGTGGCTCAGTCACGTCTGACTCTTTGAGACCCCGTGGACTGCAGCATGCCAGGCTTCCCCGTCCTTCACCATCTTCTGGAGTTTGCTCAGACTCATGTCCATTGAGATAGTTTATTACAAGTTATTGCATATAGTTCCCTGTGCTGTACAGCAGGATCTTGTCATTTATCTACTCTCTGTGTAACAGTTTATATCTGCTAACCCCGAACTCCAGCTTATCCTTTCCGTCCCTTTTTATAATCCTGTTTGTTCTGCGTCTGTGAGTTTGTTTTGTAAATGGGTTCATTTGTGGCATATTTTAGATTTCACTCATATGATATTTGTCTTTTTGACTTACTTCACGTAGTGTGATAGTCTCCAGGTCTATCCACAGTGCCGCAGTCTCATGGTTTCATTCTCTTTTAAGGCTGAGTAACACTCCTTGTACGTACGATCCACGTCTTCTTTACCCATCCGTCTCTGGATGGACACTCAGGCGGCTTCCATGTCTTGGCTGTTGCAAACAGTGCTGCTGTGAACACCAGGGTGCACGTATCTTTGGGGCCCTTCAGTCTAGGCTTCTCTCATACACACCGTAATTTTACAGTGCATAAATTCTATGCTGTGTGTCATAAACCTTTTTCTGCAGTAATAAACATCGTTCAACATTATTTTTATTAATGGCTGAAAATGTTCCATGGCGTGACTGTGCCTTATACTATGTAACCCTTCGTCCACCTTTGAGGGATATTATAGTTTTTTGCAATTTGGGATTATTAAAATTCTTGTGGGAACACCCTTGTGTGTCTTGCTTTTCACACTTAAAAGATGGTCTCCTTAAGGTAAATCTCTAATAATATCTGTAACAAAGTGTACCTCTGTCTTATATTTGGTACCATGTTGCCAAATTTTTTTCCAGAAAAGTTATATGAAATTGCATGCATGCTAAGTCATTTCCAACTCTTTGCGACTCTATGTACTATAGCCCACCAGGCTCCTCTGTCCATGGGATTCTCCAGGCTGGAGTTGGCTGCCATATTCTTCTCCAGGGGATCTTCCCGACCCAGGGACTGAATCCAGGTCTCATGTCTCCTGTATCAGCAGGTGGGTTCTTTACCACTAATACCACCCTCATTCTAAATGTGCAAAAAATTGCTTTTTTTATACTTGCAATTCTTATACATTTATAAGACCACTCTTGATCTACACTTTAAAGTATTACTATTCCCTAGGAGAAAAGATCAGTTCTGTTGTGAAGTGGGTCACTTTTGAGGAAAAAAAAAAAATGCCTACAATACAGAATCCAGTTAATTTTCCATTTTGTCCACATAATGAGAATCAGTAGTTCTTTAAGCAGAATAGAGATAAAATTTGGACTCAATACTATAACACAAACGTGTGTGTTAGTTGCTCAGTCATGTCTGGCTCTTTGTGACCCCATGGACTGTAGCCCTGCCAAGCTCCTCTGTCCATGGAATTCTCCAGGCAAGAATATTGGAGTGGGTTGCCATTTCCTTCTCCAGGAGATCTTCCCAACCCAGGGATCGAACCTGGGTCTCCCGTATTGCAGGCAGATGCTTTACCATCTGAGCCACCAGGGAAGTCAATAAGAATTTATGCAAATCCAAGATTTAGTTACTCAATGTACCATAGACAACCTGATCCCTTAAGGGAGGATACTGCCTTTGAAAGTGAAAGTGAAGTTGCTCAGTCATGTTCGACTGTTGCGACCCCATGGACTGTAGCCTGCACCAGGGTTCTCCGTCCATGGGATCGTCCAGGCAAGACTACTGGAGTGGGTTGCCATTTCCTTCTCCAGGGGATATTCCTGACCCAGGGATTGAACCCAGGTCTTCCACTTGGAAGCAGACGCTTTACCCTCTGAGACATTTGGAACTTGCTTTATGAAACATTCTTGGAATTATTGACCAAATAAGTCTTGAAGAATGAAGGGGTTTTACTGACTGCATAAATCCTGAGGAATGAACCGGTTTTATTTATTTTTTGCTTCACCTAAAGGCATGTGGAACCCTCCCTGGTGGCTAAGAGGTTAAAGCGTCTGCCTCTAATGCCAGAGACCTGGGTTCGATCCCTGGGTCAGGAAGATCCCCTGGAGAAGGAAATGGCAACCCGATCCAGTATTTTTGCCTAGAGAATCCCATGGACGGAAGAGCCTGTTGGGCTACAGTCCATGGGGTCGCAGAGTCGGACACGACTTTAAAAGCATGTGGGCTCTCAGTTCCCCAGCCAGGAACTGAACCTCGGCCTGTGCAGTGGAATCTTAACCACTGGACCACCTGGTAAGTTCCTGAATGTGTTTCTAAAGATGGATTTCCCTTTAGACAAGGGCACTTCAAACAACGCCTACTTCCTGGAATGTAGTAAATGCTCGATCATAGCTGAATGATATGTCATAGGCAAAGTTAAAAAGTCGTGTCCTTCCTATCCATCACAGTCTATCTAATCAGCCCGGGTTGTTCAGCAACTGTTCATAGGTAACCGATGGGTGTTAAGTACAAGCTCTGAGCAATCTTCTCCTGAACTTTCACATTCTCCATAAACAGAGGCAGCAAACCGGTGCCCAAGCGCCCCACGCACGGCTTTTTTTTTTTTTTTTTTTCCGGTTCAGGTGGTATTTAAATATTTTGAAATAATGGTCACCATTTCTAAAGTACGCTTTTACGTAGAAACCTAGAGGTCTGGCGTTTCTGGACAGAAGGCGAGCTCAGGCCATCCCAGGCCAAAGCTCCGGCCGCAGACAATGGGGGGCGGGGCGCGAGGCACCGCCGCCCCCCACGGCCCCGGCCCCACCCCGCGCCGGGCGCAGCGCCCCACCTGCTTGGCCCCGCAGGCATCTGGATTTTGCCACACCTTTTTTTTTTTTTTGTAAATTTTGGACTATGTACCTTGGAGATCTTCTTATCTGAGATTATGCTTGAAATTCAGAGAAACTGACTAGGTCTCTCTCCTTGCAGTTTTTAAGAACTTGATGTTCGTGAGCCTTCCGTGATAACTTGTATTTTGTTGTTCTTTGTCTGCCCCAGACTGGCAGGGACTGGCAGGGACAGCTCTCTGGAGAGACTCGTCTCTCCGCAAACTCTGCCCGCAGGTTGATGGCAATCGGAGGCCCCGGGTACTTTCTCCCCGCACGTGGGGCGGGGGCGGGGCGGGGCGGCGGACACGCAGAGGACCCGGGGCCGCTGCCCGGCTCTCGCTTCTCGGCCAGACCCGGCTGATCCTCTGACCCCAGCAGGACACTTAGTCGAAATATATATTTTGAGGAGGGGAAAAAAAAAACCCTCGATTCTACTCTGCTTTGAGCAAAAGACTAGCTTCTTCCTATGATATAATGAGACATAAAAAATAGAGAAACACTCTTAACACTTTGCTATCAGAAAAGCAGACGCTTTTTACATAGCCCATTACATACAAGATAAACACATCGCCCATTCCCCCTTCCTCCGAATAGCTAAGAATAAATGCCAAACTTCTATACCCAAGTCGTAGGTACTGTAAATCGCTTTATTTTCTCCAACAGTAGGTGTTTGGTGTCAGTGTACATTGTTTTTCCTACCATAATGCTTCCTTTACCCAACTATTAATTTTGTTTTTATGAATAATACAGTATGTCTCGGTTATTATTTAGTTTGATTGTATGCTAGCCTCATGCTCTGCATTTTAATTTAAGTGTAACTGCTCCGGAAAAATGCAAATCTCTCCTATTCAAATTCAAAAGAAAATAAATGGATTTTTTATGGCCTAAAGGATCTATTCATTACCAAATCATTTATCTTTTCAGAAAGAGCAGTTTATATATCCAATATGCTCCAGCGCCGTCTTTATTTTCTTCATTTTTTTTCTCCTTTGATAAATATGCTGCTCTTTCAAATCTTCCTTGAATCTCTGCTGACAGGGGCAGCTTATGGCAAACTGAACAAGAATATAATTAATAGCATTAAACAAGCGCAAAGGTGGCACAGAAAGCTGGAACACATTGGATGTTAACAAAATAATAATAACTCTAAAACTTGGATTGCAATATTAAAAGGAAAAAGAAAGCTACACTTGAGTTGTATCAAAGCAGAAAGACATCAAGTGAAGAGGAGACAAGAATATCTTTTTAACAGACTGGCGTTTTTTTCCTAGTTCCTGATTCCTTTAAGAGCTAGGAGCACGGATACTCTAATCATGCTTTGATTTTAATTCTAACATTACCTGCTATTAGAAGTTCGGCATTTTGGATGCCAGGCTGTATCTTTATTGAACACCAGTTTATATTTCTATCTTGATGAAAGAAACCAGTTTGGAGGACCTTGCTTCTGGGAGGATGTCGGAATACACAAACAGCTGTGATGCACAAAGCAATTTCCGATGAATACCTTCCAGCGCAGCAGCTTGCCCGGCTTCCTCCTGAATCGGGAAGGCCCCTAAGCGAGAAATAGTAGTAGCACGTGGGAGCCTGTGGCCTTTGTAATGGTTCAGACACTTGCCTTCCTCCGGCATATTGTACTTTAAAAATCATATGCTTACATTAAAGTCGCCCGGAATGTTGACTTTGCCCATTCGTGTTTATGTATTAAATCGGATTTCAGCGCAAACTGAATGGATTTCTTTGTTCTCGCTAGATTAAATCCAGATAGATAATCTGGTTTAGTTGTGGCTACATTGTTTAAATTAGTGCTCATTACAGTGCTTACAATACAGCTGGCGGAGGGAGTGACTCAAATGTTCATTTTGAAGAAGGAAACAAAAAAATCATATGCCAAGCTCAAAAAATGTACAGTCGTTCTGAGTCCCTCCCTGACTGCAGGCCGTTTTCAAAGAATTGTTTACCTGGAAATTCTCAAACAGCAGCCACGCTTCGAAATGCGAAGCCTGTGTACTGGACTGTTGGTGAGCTAGGGCTGGTTTTAGTCTTGTTCAGGGTGGACCTGTGAGTTTACAGCAGCCAGCCCATGCGGCTGTTGCTTCTCATTTGCTATCAGGAAGGCGAGGAGCTGAGTGAGACCTCCCCGGCCACACACTCAAAGGCCCTTTTTGACTGAAGGCTTCCCCAAGTGAAAGGCAGGGGGGCTGGCTCTGAAAGAGGTGAATGAAGGCTCTTGGAAGGACTAATTGGCTAGTGCTGGCTGGCCAGGGACAGCAATCCTGAGAACATCTGATAGCTAACTCCTTAAGAGACAAAAATAAATCAGGGTTTCACCAGGTGCTTTTATTAAGTGCCCTGTGTTTTTTATAAAGAGAAATGATAGGGTTAGGGCAGGAAAGGAAAACAGGGGACATAGAAGCTGATGTTTATCAAGGCCACTTCTTTCTAGATTCCAGGGGTTGGTGCTTAACCTCAGTTGTCCTCCATTTCATGATTTATTTGGGAAACTCCTGAGGTGAGAGCAAAGGGATGTATCAAGGTCTTGGCACCACGAACTAAAACAAATAACACGTTGAAATATTTTTAGCAGATGATAATGCAGAACACAGGAAAATGGATGGAAGACGATTAAAAAGAAACAGATCGAGATGTTCTAACTTGAAAGTGATGGGATACTGATTATTTAGGGAATGTGTGTGGAATTTTTCTCTGTAAATCACCTATGGCTCGGGGTCTAGAGGGCAGTGTGCAGAGGACAGACAAACCGCACATCTTGAGGAAGGAGAGACACGCCACGCACAACGCCAACCACGGCTTTTTGGTTTCATGTGTCACATAAATTATACAGATTGTGCTTTTGAAGAAAAATTGAGCACAACATGAGAATAGGATCCTGGATCAGATTGTATCGGTACTATATCAATGGTAATTTCATGATTTTGATCATCATCCTGGGATTATTATGTTGACGTAGAATAATTTTTTTGCAAATCTTTTCTGGGTAGGGTTAGGGTTAGGGTTAGGACCAGGGATCAAAACTAAGCCCTTTGCACTGGTTAGGGAGTCTTAACTGTTGGACCACCAGGGAAGTTCCAAAAGAATGTTAGTTTTAAACCAGAAGTATACACAAGGTTGGGGGAGAAAAAATCAGGACTATGGGGAGAGAGTTAACTTTTGTTTGTCAACACATTTCCAGGAATTTTTCATGACTCGAAGCTACTGTGATCTCATGCAAGATAATAATTTTGGAAGGAAAGGTGCTCAGTTGCTGGGCTGATCTTTCTACTGCTTAAGGCCCTGGACAAATTAATTAAGCACTTGCTTTGTGCCTTCATCTTTTTCGCCTGTGAAATGGGTGTAATAATAATTTATTCCATTTAGTCATTGCCACAATTGAAGCAGATGTGTACGGAGCAACTTTCAGCTCTGGTTCACGGCAGGTGTCAGAAGCTGTTTAGTAGGTGGCGCGGTTTTGCTTAAAATCATTTTTATAGCTTCTGTTTTGATGAGTCGGCTTTTGTGTGATTGGAAATAACTTAGAATGGCTTGCCTCTAAATCCATGTACCTGGAAAACGTTCATATGCTTTAGAAAACACAGTTTGGAAACTGGACTCAATTCCTACCAAGATAAACACTTTCACAGTTACATGGAGGTTATGTTCTGCCCTTGTGGAAAAAATATTTTCTGGAAAGTATAATAAACTTCAGCTTCAAGGAATAAGGCTATATTGGTTACAGGGAGTAGCTGTTGGTTTTGTGTAAAAAAGAAAAGGAAAATTTCTCCGAAAAATAAGACACTCAGTAGCCCCAGGGACGGCGGAGCCTGGTGGGCTGCCGTCTGTGGGGTCGCGCGGAGCTGGCCAGGGCTGAAGCGACTTAGCAGCAGCAGCAGCAGTAACAGTACTAGCAATACCAGCAGTCGTGGTGTGGTGCAGCCTGGACCCCCAGCTCTTCTGCTATCAGGCCTCTTCAGAGGTAAGTCTTGAAAGTTCTGTAAGTTGTAACAGTTCTAATTTTTTACAATCTATTTTTTGGGAGCCTGGAGAAGGGGAACAGAGCATTGAGGTAAGGACCATACTCTGTATCTGATCTCAGCCACTCCCCCTTCCTCCTCTCCCATGCTTTCTCTCGTGGAGAAGACCCGTCTCTCCGGGCCCTACACTGCAGGCAGCTGGCGGGCGCGGGGAGGCACGCAGCGCTTGCGGGCTGCGCTCGGCTCCTTGGCGCTCCTGCTGCAGGTGGAAGGCGCCTCGCACAGACTGAGCGTTCGTCTGGAAGTGGGAGTGTCTGCAGAGCTTCTGCATCTTCTGGGGCTCAGCTGGGAGGCGCCGAGGACCCCCAGTGGCCCCCGGAGGCTGCGGCCCGCTGCAGGCAGGCTGGTGCATGGCCCCCAGTGAGGGCCTGGCCACCCCGAGCAGGGACCGCTGCCCTGCTGCCCGTGCCCCGCTCCGCCAGGCCGGGCACCAGCCTCCTGCCCAGGGGCCCCTTGCCGCCTTTTTTGTGCTATACGTTCAGAGAATACAACTGGGCAAGTGTCTGCAACCGGTGGCAACAAGCGGAACAGGAAAAGGCCTTCATCACCCTCCAGCCGGCAGTGACGACAGCCTGGATTGACGGTTGTAACCAACCAACGGCAAGTGTCCTGAGCGGCTCCTCACCTGGAGCACTCCCGTGTCACTTGAGGACAGAGGGCATCGTGACTCTGCCCCCAGCACGTGAGCAGCTTGGGAGAGGCAGTCAACCACATTCAAGTGACCGAAGCATTAGGTGATAAGGGAAGGTGCTTCGCTGAGATGGACAGATAAGACCTAGAAAGGGCTGTTAAGTAGGCCTAGAGCTGATTGTGAAAGAAGATTTAAAAGGCCCCAGTTGTCAGGAGGACTAGCCGATGTTATTGCCCAGTAGTGTAGCAGTGATGAGCATGGACTTCAGATTCACCTGTCCTAAGGAGGGGTCCTGACCGTCATCATATATGGGCTGTGTGACCTTGGGCAGACTGGTTAGAGCTTGGAAGCCTCAGTTTTCTGATCTGTAAAATGGGAGGATACTGGTATCTGTCAAACAGGTGACAGGGGGGTTGAGGGAGAAAGTAGATGTGGGAGCTCGTGGAGGAAGGAGCACAACCATCATGTCACGTTTGCCGGGTAACAGTTCTGGATTGAGCAGAGCAGGAAGGGCAGCGGCATCCCTGTCCTAGAATTTAAGGCTGCAGAGTGGTGACCCAAGGCCAGATGGCACTTGCAGGCATGTTGTGTTTGGTTCATGGAGTATTTAAAGGTTTTTAGAAGGAGGCCGATTGCTTGCACATTTGCATATTCCCAGGAATTTCTTGGCAGTCCAGTGGTTCAGACTCTGTGCTTCCACTGTAGGCCATGTGGGTTTGGTCTCTGACTGGGAAACTAAGATCCCACATGCTGCGAGGTGTGGCCAAACATTAATAAATAAATAAAATAAAGATGTCTCCTAGAAAAATGAGAAAGTCAGGCAGTTTCCCCACATGACAATGGCTGAGTAACAGCGAGTTCAGGTTGGTGGCATGAACTTTGCTAAACTCTCTTATCCTTTAGGAGCTCCCTCATCCTCTTGGCATTTGAGTCTGTTCTTATAATATACTTGCATGAAAGGTGATGCTGCTGGTCTGGGCACCACACTGTGAGAGCCGTGGACCTAGAAAATATGCATCTTTGTTTGGCTTTATTTGCAGAAGTAATATTTGCTGACCTTCAAATAAAATGCAGACAATGCAGAAAGGTATAAAATAGAAAGAGAAAATCAATAGCTAATTTCTATCCTTCTGGAAGAATTAAGGGAAAAAAAGTTAATTTTTAAAAATTGCTTGTTTCTTTATAAAAACTCATGTGCTATGGGCCATACCATATAATTTAAGACCAGGGAAGTTCAATCTTTCTTTTGCAGGTTGGCTTGAAGTTACAACAAATTGAACAGAAGCAGAACGCGAGGGCTGAGAGGAGGTACAGTGATCCCTAACAGATCGACCCCCAGAGCAGCTCAGCGGGGGAGGTACTGGTTAGTACTCTCCGTTTACAGAGGAAGAAATAGAGGCTTAACTCTGTAAGTTAAGCCACACACGTAAGGTCACACGACCAGTGACAGTGATGCTGGGGTTTGAACAGGAGCAACCTTCGTATTCATGCTCCTTGTTCCTGGACCCACTCACTCATGCCTTTTCCCCAACTTTGCCAGTTGGCATTTACCGATAGTCCCTTAAACACCGGACACTATGCTGAGAGCTGGGGATGCAGAGATTTCAAGGGCATGAAGCCTGGCAGAGTGGTTCCCACGCTTTGTTCTCTGTAGACTGGATTCAGCCGTCCCTGTGGCTGGTGTCCTCCAGGAAGGACACACAGACACAACATTTGAGGCACAGTTTCAGGGGTCACACTAAAACACGAGAGCCTCTGCTCGTCTCAGACCCATTCCCTGAGCTTGTGTATGAATTTCGAAGCCTCCCGAGCTAAGGATCCTTGATGTTGCAGCATAATCCCCAAGGTTTATCCCCACGGGCACAGAGAATGTGACTTGTGCCTGGGACCGAGCAGAGGCACCTTCGCACACGATTTGAGTGAGCACCACGGCCTTGGTGTTCTCATTGTTAGACACGGGGCGGGCTTCACAGGCCTTCGTCTGGGCCCCAGGCTCAGAGGAGTCCTACACGCGCCTTAATGCTCTGCTGTCACTGTCTTGAAATTCTTAGTAATTTTTGAAAAAAGGAGCTCACATTTTCACTTTGCACTGGCCCTTATTAGACGTTGTGGCACCCTAAGGAAGACCCTGGAAGACTCAACATTTGCTGATGATAATTACTGAGCAAGTACTCATTCATTTCACCCTCACAGTGTCCCAGAGTGATCAGCTCTAGTTTTACCCCCATTTAACAGAGAAGTATTTTGTAAATGCAGCCGGTCCCTGAAATGTTTAATGTTACTTAGTAATGAGTGGGCCTTATTAGCGTAATGAGTCTAGAATCTTGCCTGTTTGCATAAATTCCTCATCTGTTTTAAACACACAGAAAGTTGCCTCTCTGGGGACCTGACCCAGCTGAGCAGATATTTTCTTTCTGTAAACACTAAGTCCTTATCGTCAGTGTTCTAGTCCGAGTTCAGGAAGTTTTGATTGATCTTAATTCATCTCCTGAGCGCATCTCAGGAGAATCCAGCTCTCCATCATAATGGGGCTGGACCACGCTGAGTTGCAGGCTGGGGTGAGCCTGCAGGTCGCGGCTCCAGCTGCTGGGGGTGACTGTGGGGAGACCCGGCTGAGCAGAGGAGCCGCCCGCGGTCCCCACAGCTGGACGCAGGTGGCCGGGGAGGAAGCCGCCTTGTCTGGGCCTGATTCACAGCCCGGTCTGGGAGGGGGCGGGCGGATGAGCAGCGATTCAGAAACTTGAATTTCACCTTTGCCTTCCTCCCCAGTCGGTGCACTGCCTGGAGATCTGTGCCTTGTTCAGCTGTGGTTCTTTGAGCACAATTTGGATCGCTAACTCAAAAGAGAACTGAAAGTTTTCTATTTCTGACTTAAAAAAAAAAAAGAAAGTCTCTGGTACGTTGAAATGCTAAGAGAAATGTGTACTACATTTCTTAATTAGTTTTCTCTAATAAAATACTTTTTATGGTTTTCTGAGCCAACGGTATTCTGTTCCCGTAACTATTTGATTAAAAAGGAAAGATTCTTTGAAAACCATATTATTGTAATATTAGAACTGAAATTATACCTGTTATTCCATACTATTGCCTGTGGCATTTTGGACCTTTCTCATTATACTGATTTGTGAGATATTTTGTCTTCTGTGGGAAACTCTGTGCCTGCCTTTTTCCCCCCCTTTTCCTTCCTCCCTCACTCTCTCTCTCACCCTTCTTCCTTTCTTCTAAAAGAAATCAACTGCTTTCTCGTTGTAAGATATGTATGTGCTGTTTACTACATAATTTTGAGTATGAGATGGCATCCTTTCATGAGAAAGTCATTAAAAACAGTAACACACAGCATCTAAAAAACATATTTCTAAATACTACAGTTGAGCTTGATTGCATGACATACAACTGGCAGGCTGGAAATTGAAATAAATTCCAAGGATGTTTTTAAACACCCAGGCGCTGGGCCCTGTGATAGGCAACTGAACTGTGAACACTGAGTTGATGAAAACCCAGTTTGGAAAAGTATCACTTTATTTTCACCATTTACTGAGGTCCTGTGCTAAGAGCATTAAATGGATCCTTTCATTTAATCCTCACAACCATTCAAAGAAGTAATACCATTATCCTTGTATTATCCATGAGAAATGCCCAGAGAGGTTAAACAACGTGCTCAAGGAGGCAGAGCCACCCAACGGTGGTGCTAGATATAAAACCACATCTATCCGGCTGCAAAGCAAGGTCACTTACAACCTGCGTGCCTTCCAGGAACCCTGTCTGGTCGAGTTGAGAAGAAAAACTATTAAGGCATCCACAAGCCTGGAAACTTGCTTGACTTGTATCTCTTCCCTCCTCTGAGAAGGAAACTGAAAGTGTGATGTCTTTGGTTTGATTCTGTTTGGGCTCTGAGGTTACATCGTCTTTGGATTTTGCTCTACCCGTAACGAGTCACGTGGCCATGAATAGAACACTTTGCTTTTCCACCGCTCAGTGTTTCATTCCTGAAAATGTAGATAACAGTGAGCTCCCTAACGACATGAAGCTGGGCTTCCCTTGTGGCTCAGCTGGTAAAGAATCCACCTGCAAAGCAGGAGACCTGGGTTCCATCCCTGGGATGGGAAGATCCCCTGGAGAAGGGAACGGCTATCCTCTCCAGTATTCTGGCCTAGAGAATTCCAGGCACTGTATAGTCCATGGGGTTGAAAAGAGTCGGACACAACTGAGCGATTTTCACTTCACTAATGACATTATGGGGGATTAAATGAGGAGATCCGTGTAAAGTACATTCAGAAACAGGTGGCTGACTTATTAAGCTCATGTGTTCTGCTCAATGGTTGAAATTATTCTTAAAAGTTGATGAATTCATTATGAAGAAGTACATTTTATTTTTATTTTTGAGCTTAGCTTTAGGTTCATTGCAAAACTGAGCGGAAGGTACAAAGTCTTCCTAAATATCGGTGCCCCCCTCGCGCCCCCGCCCCGCCACCCGGTACACAGCCTCCCCCACTGATAGCGTCCCACCCTCGAGGGGGTGTTTGTTGCGACTGATGAACCTACACGACGCCTTGTCACCACCCGGAGCCCAGAGCCCACAGTAGGATCACTGGGTACTGTACGTCCTGTGGGTTTGGATGAATATATAAGGACGGATATTCACCCTTTCAGTGTCAGGCAGAGTATTCTCACGGCCCTAGGAATCCCCCGCTGGTTTTTATGATGGTGGTGAGTGCTCCACCAATTCCTCTCTCTCCAGCCCCCCATAACACATGCATACATGTATCTTTTTTCACAGTTACTGAAGTTGACATACAGCCCTGTGTAAGTTTAGGGTGTATAGCATAATGGCTTGACTGGCACGTTAATGTATTGTGAGATGACTGCCGCGTAAGCTCTGTTGTTCAGTTGTAAGTCATGTCCCAGTCTTTTGCCGCACCTAGACTGCAGCCCGCCAGGCTCCTCTGTCCACGGGACTCTCCAGGCAAGAATACTGGAGTGGGTTGCCATGCCCTCCTCCAGGGGATCTTCCTGACACGGGGATCAAACCGCAGCCTCTTATACCTCCTGCCTTGGAGGCGGGCCCTTCACCACTGGCTCCACTCGGGAAGCCCTGTTGATGCTTTTAGATAGTGGCAAGTCGTTTCCGAGATAGAAGGTGGTTTATACGAGGATTATGAAGGGTCAAAACTCTATGGGTTGGGAAACAGGTGTCCACTGAAGGTTTTGAACACGGGTGTGGTGTGATTCAGTTGGCATTTAGGTAGAGTCACTTGGGGGGTTGCTGTGGACTATTTACTTATTTACTGTGGACCAGCCACATGGTCAGCTAGTTTGGGGAAATAATGGTGAGTCAAAACAGAGCTAGGCTCCGGGGTAGGCGACCTCTGAGAAGGCTCCAGTGGTCCCCACCCCCTGGGATTCACACCCCTGGGTGTGGGCTGAAACCAGTGACTCAGTTGTAATGAATAGAACATGGCAGAAGTAAGGGGGTGTAATTTCAAAGCTTGGTTACACAAAGGTTGTGACTTCTGTGCCATTCGCCCGCTGTTGCTCTGTCTCACAGCTCACTTGCCCTGAGAGGGTCGGTTGCCGTGTTGTGAGCTGCCCTGTGAAAGGGGCTACTTGGCGGGAGCTGAGCAAGGCATCCAGTCAACAGCCAGAGACCCTCGTGGCCCCACAGTCCAGCAGCCACCAGGAGCCGAGTTCTGCCGACAGCCACACACCACCCCCCTGGTGGACACCTTACATCAGGCCGCAGACCCAGCCTGCACTTGACTTATGCTTTCCCTGGTTAGCACGCACTGTGGGCTTCCCAGCTGGCTCAGTGCTGAAGAATCCGCCTGCCAGTGCAGGAGACCTGGGTTCGATGCCTGGGTCGGGAAGATCCCCTGGCGGAGGAAATGGCAACCCACTCCAGTATTTTTGCCTGGGAAATCCCATGGACAGAGGAGCCTGGAGGGTTACAGTCCATGGGGTCAGAAAGAGTCAGACAGGACTGACTTGACTAAACCACCCCCACACACTTGCTATGTAACTTAAAAATCATCCATTTGGCTGCGCGGGTCTTGATTGCAGTGCTCGAGATCTTCAGTCTTTGCTGCGGCACGTGGGAGCCTTAGCTCCGGCATTTAAGCTCTTTGTTGTGGCGTGAAGGGATCTAGCCCCCTGACCAGGAATCAAACTCACGCCCCTGCACTGGGACTGCAGTCTTAGCCACTGGGCCAGCAGGGCAGTCCCCCAGCCTACACGGTAATTATACCTGGAACTAGAGGCACCCATTAAACCACATCCAGATTCCTGAGCCACTGTGATACTAACTGCAGAAATCACTGCTGCTTTGAGCAGCTTTGTCTGGGGATAGTTTGTTTCTCAGAATCGGATAACCTGATTTCCCTGGTGGTTCAGCGGTTAAGGATCCACCTGCCAACGCAGGGGACCCCAGCTTGGGCCCTGCTCCAGGAAGACCCCACATGCTGTGGAGCAACGAAGCCCGAGACTCACAGTTACTGCGCCTGTGCCCCAGGGCCCGGGGTCTGCAACCTGAGCGCCTGTGCTGCGGCTTCTGAAACCCGCGGGCTGACAGCCTGTGCTCCGCGGCGAGAGAAGCCCCGCCCCTCGAGCCGCCACTAGGGAAGGCTGGAGGGGAGCAACCCAGACCCAGCGAGCCAAAATAAACACACAACTAAATAAGATAGAGAAATGGACAAGTGACGTGGTCTCTGTCCTCATGGACCTTCTGGGGCGAGTGAGCGTGCGTGCAAGCGTGCTAGCCTTGCAGTCCTATCTGACCCTGTGACCCCGTGGACTGTAGCCCTCCAGGCTCCTCTGTTCATGGGATTTTCCCACAAGAATACGGGAGGGGGCTGCCATTTCCTACTCCGGGGGATCTTCCCTGCCCAGGGATTGAACCCTCGTCTACTGAGTCTCCCGCTTTGGGAGGCAGATTCTTTCCCGCTGAGCCACCAGGGAAGCCTGGGAGGGAAAGACGCCATTTAAATATGACACCAATTAGCGTGGCCTTACCGCTGTGTCTAGCACAGTGGGAGAGGAGGCTGTGTCGTTCAAGGATAAGAGCGGATGCAGGGGCCGGTTTGGAGGTGCCTGCGATGGTCCAGTCTAGGAGGATGGGCTGGACGGGCGTCAGTGGGAGACACGCAGAGGTGTGAGAGATTTCTAGGCAGCAAAACCGGCAGGGCTGGGACTTCCCTGGTGGCCCAGTGGTGAAGGCTCCGCACTCCCAGCGTAGGGGACCCAGGTCTGGTCCCTGGTCAGCGAACTAGATCCCACCTGACACAGCTTAAAAACAAAAAGACTCGAATGCCTCCACTGAAGATCCTGCGTGGCGCAAGGAAGACTGAACATCCCCTGTGCCACGACCAAGACCAGATAAGTAAATGTTTTAAAAATTGGTAGGACTTGTCGATGGTTTGGACAAGGAGGGTGAGGAGGAAGGAACTGTCAAGGCTGACTCATGAACGCTTCTAGCTGGGGAAGCAGCAGAGTCTGGAGACAGGATGCTGTCCAGCTGCTACGTACAGAGGCCGTGAAGATGCAAAGTCAGGGACGGTGGGACGGGCAGAAGCATCCCCAGGGCACCATAGAGAGAACTCAGGATTTGGCAGCTGACTGGCCATGGGGTAAAGCCTTAGGGGAAAAAGGAACCATCTAGAAGGAAGCCGGCCCTGCGTTCTTTGCTATCTCTATCTTTAACATGCAGAATACGTATCCCATGAAGTACCCTCAAATCTGTCCATTTACACAGAATTAAGCTGGTCTGTGAATGCCTAGGGGGAAGAAGAGAATAATAGAGCTTTTCAATATCCACAAAGTATTATTAAACCCAAAGGGGGAAAATACTGTTTTAATGAACCCATTAGATACACTTTGAGACGTATTGCAGGCTATAGGAATGACCTGAATGAGCTGGGTGATAGAAACCCACGTTCCTAGTTGAACAGGGTTGTGCTGATGGTTAAGTTTGAATTGTTAGCCTAAATGAGTTTGAATGGAAATAAATGATTTTGATTTGGCAAGACTCATGTGTGGCAACTGCAAACTGATACATTTCTATATATGTGGTATGAAAGAATATTTCATATATATCACTATTTAATATATGACTATATTATAGATAAATATACAATATATAAATTATGTTTATCATTTTATTAAATTTTAACTTATAATTAGTACATCATCCTTCATTACTTACAAATACACTGAATAAACATAAACATATATATATGATCTCCCTTAATCTAACCTTTAAATCTTTAGTCATCATTCAGCCCAGCTGAGGTCTGTGCTCGCACAGAAAGACACCACACCGTGGTGTCAGCTGTCACCTGCAGGACGTTGCAGCCTGGTGAACAATGCCGTCCATCCACGCAGGCGTTCAGGCCAGTTGAGATTAAGACTCTATGTACATGAGCAGATAAATTTAAGCATTGGGGCTCTCTGCGTTCCAACTCACCCCTCTACATTTTTGTTCAAATTAGGCCTGTAAATACTTGGACAATTTTAACAACGCGTGGAGGCCCTCCGTCTTGTTTCTGAGATAAGACAGCACAAAACGGGCCAGACAGCGGCCCTGGCGTCCTGACAGGCCTCTCGGCCCTGCGCGTGCCTCCCCGCAGTCCATTCTCTGCCGAAGTCAGGGATCGGCTCAAAACGCGAATCGGACCTGCCCCTGTGTGCTCACACCCTCTCCGGCAGCTCCCATCTGGCTGGTCAGCCCCCGTGCCCAGGCCCCGGAACCTCTGTGGCCGGGCCGCCCGCCTCGCGGCAGCCCTTTCCGCCCTGCGCGTTGCTCCTGGCCACAGCGTGCAGCAGCGTGTGCTGATGCGCCAGCCTTGCCCCTCCGCCTCTGTCCGCACGCCTCCGCCTGCCGCTGGGCCTTCGCAGTCGCCGCTGTCCGCCGGGAGCACACTTGCGGTCGTGTTCCCCAGGGCTGGCGTCTCCTCCTCGCTCGAGTGGACGCGCCGGAAGGCTGTCCCTCCTCCGTCCTTTCTCCCGTCTTGCTGTTTTATTGCCACAGGCTCACGCGTGTCATTGCCTGGAACGACCTTTCTTGACTGTCCGTGGGAACTGGTTTTGGCGGTCTCTCTTACCTGGGTGCCTCCTCCATTAGGGCTGTGTCCTTCTCAGTCTCCTTCACCACTGTCTCTCCAGATCCTAGGACTCTGCTTGGCGCTTAGCAGGTGCTCAAAAAATCAATTTTTTACTTTAAATGGGTTTATTAAATGGCTCGGCCCCAGCCACTCGGAATGACTAATCATCTAATCATGACTAATCAAACTAAGCATCATGGTGACCGTTCTCCTGGATAAAGATTTCAACGTGTTCAAATGCACTGCTACAGGCAGAATCCCTGCCTTAGAGTCGTGTGGTGATGGGCAGCCTGGCCCATGAGTCAGTGGAATGGGCAGGGCAACAGTCAGCTACACATTCTGTGAAGTGTAGTGTTGGTCATCCAACTCCTCCCTGGGCATGTCAGCTATTTTTAAAATAGCTTTCTTGAGATATAATTCGCCTACCATACAGCTCATCTATTCAAACATACGGTCCAGTGGCATTTACTTTATTCACAGAAGTGTGCAACCATTACCACTAAATCCAGAACATTTTCATTATCTCAGAAAGAAACCCCTTCCTCATTAGCACCCATTCCCCAATTCTCCCCAGTCCTACCTCCCTCTAGTAGACAAGTCAAGTCTTGTCTCCATGGACTTGACTAGTCTGCATTTTTAAAGGGCTTCCCAGGGGGCTCAGTGGTAAAGAACTCCACCTGTCAATACAGGACACACAGGAGAGGCAGGTTCAATCCCTGGTTCAAGAAGATGGAGAAGGAAATGGCAGCTAGCTCCAGTATTCTTGCCTGAAACTCCCGTGAACAGAGGAGCCTGGGGGGCGGCTGTCTCAAAGAGTTGGGCAGGACTGAGCGACTGGGCGTGCACACACCTCTAACATGTGGCCCATTAGGATCGGCTTCTTTTACTTGACTCCAAGTTTTCAAGAGCCATCTGCGCTGTAATATGTGTCTATTTTTGTTTTTTTAAGTCGCTCAGCGGTGTCCATGGACTACTGTAGCCTGCCAGGCTCCTCTGTCCGTGGAATTCTCCAGGCCAGAATACTGACGTGGGTAGCCTTTCCTTTCTCCAGGGATCTTCTCAACCCAGGGATGGAACCCAGGTCTCCTGAGGTGGATTCTTTACTGTCTGAGCCACCAGGGAAGCCCAAGAATACTGGAGTGGGTAGCCTATCCCTTCTCCAGGAGAGCTTCCTGACCCAGGAATCGAACCAGGGTCTCCTGCATTGCAGGCAGATCCTTTACCAGCTGAGCTACCAGGGAAGCCCAGTATGTGTCCATACCTTATCCCTTTCCATTGCCAAATAGTCCATCGCGCTTATCCACTCACCTGTTGACGGACCTTAGGCTTATTTCCGTTTCTGGGCTGTGATGAACATATGCTCTCAGTCGTCTTGGGCATCTGCTCGGGAGTGAAGTAGCCCTAGGTTTATCCTTTAGAGGAGCTAGCAGCGGCTTTCCAGTGACTGCCCCAGTTTCCGAAGGTGCATTAGTTCTTGAGAACCGGTTGACTCAGCCAAAACTCAGCGTGTCAGATAGCCCGCCGCCAGGCCGGTGGAGATGCTGGGAGCGCCGGTGAGGGAAGTGGCAAGCCCAGCAAAGCAAAAGCCTGAGTGTTGTACCGTGAATGGAGATTTGATGACACAACAAAGTGTCTCCCTGTTTGTGGTCTGGGAGGGGATTTCAGTGGTCCACGGACAAGGCATTAATCACAGAGAATCCCGAGGTGAGAACACAATGCTCTGTCCATTGTCTGGTCCATCCTTAGGATTACTCAAAGAAGACAGTCTCAGTGTGATGCTAATATGTCTTTAACACCTCTCTAATACTTGCAAATCTCCCTTTGGAACCAAGAAAGAGCAGGTCATCGGCTCTTCAGAGCCTTCAGCAGGCAACACGACATGGGCAGAATTTAAGCATTTTATTTTTGTACATTTTCTTAAACAGTTACTTTCTTTTTATGGATTGTGGTATTGATTTCCACTTATAGCAAGTGACAAAGTGTTTTCTCTTAGGCATTGTATTTAAAGCAGAACACCATTTTAAAAATAAGCAGTGGTAATAATCTTCTGTGGTCCACAAGAAAGAGTTAAAAACAATAAAGGCTCTTAGTATAGTGGCTAAGTATTCTTTGATGTCCTTACTATGTGACAGAGGGTTATTTATTCATTTATTTATTTTTAATATTTAGTTATTTGGCTGAGCTGGGTCTTTATTGCGACACGTGGGATCTCGTTCCCTGACCGGGGATTGAACCTGGGCACCTGCATTGCGGTCACGCAGTCTTAGCCACTGGACCACCAGCCGGGGAAGTCCTGCGACAATCAGGGCTTTAAGAATTTTAGGCCAGTCGGCAACATTCACAACACTCGCCACACAGATGAGGAAACTG
This sequence comes from Ovis aries, assembly GCF_016772045.2. Taxonomy (NCBI): domain Eukaryota; kingdom Metazoa; phylum Chordata; class Mammalia; order Artiodactyla; family Bovidae; genus Ovis; species Ovis aries. The sequence continues at coordinate 81,254,524 of NC_056066.1, forward strand.
AGGCGCGGTGACCTGCTCCGAGTCACACGGCGAGGGGGCGGCAGAGCTGTGACCGGCACCCAGGCAGCTGGCACTGTCTTCCTGTTCTGACGGTGGCGCGTGGAAGAGCGACGGTGGGAACGCTCAAGGTCAGTGACGCGTCGTGGTGCAGCCAGCTCATGGCGGCTCCTTCACTGCCTTCCCGCCACCATTGGACTGAACTAAAAGGCCATGCTCTTCCAACGACCGCTGAGTAAATCCGGGGCAAGACGTGACCCAGGCTGGGCAAATCCAGCTCTTCCCTGAGCATCTGGAGTTGTTTTTCAAAGAGATGGGCTTCCCAGGTGGCGCAGTGGTGAAGGATTCGCCTGCCAACGCAGGAGATGCAGGAGACCCGGGTTCCACCCCTGGGTTGGGAGATCCCCTGGAGTAAGAAATGGCACCTACTCCAGTATTGCCTGGAGAGTTCCATGGACAGAGGAGCCTGGTGGGCTGCATTCCATGGGATCACAAAGAGTCGGACACGACGGAGCGCGCGCGTGTGTGTGTGCGCGCGCACACACACACACACACACTGAAAGAGATGCTGTCTCCGCAGTGAACACTGAACTATGGAAACAGGGAGACCTGGGTGCCTGCATTTTCTGTAGATGGAGCCAGTCTACGAGGAAGAGGAGGATGAAGGCGTGCAGAGAGACAGAGAGGAGAGACAGTATCTCCCCAGCGCCCAGTGGCTTCCGCTGCCTAGTCCTGGTCCTTCCTGACGCCAAGTCAGGCCTGTAGTGCTGGACTGCCTATCTGCGCCCTTTTAGAAATGCGTCCTTTCAACCTAAGCTAGCCAGAGTAGATTACTGTTTCTTTTAATAAATACATATTTTAGTAAGAAATGCAAGCAATACATAGATGCAAAGGAGGGAGGTAAGGAATTCAAGATCTATAGGAAAAGTTTCCAAAAAAGGAAATGAATATCCTCTGGAGGAGACTATCGGACTTCCCCGGTGGTCTGGCGGTTAAGAATTCGCTTGCCAATGCAGGGGACACAGGTTCGGCCCCTGGTCTGGGGAAGATCCCACACAACCCGCGGGCTGCAACTACGGGAGCCGAAGTTCCAGAGCCTGTGCTCTGAGACCCACGAAGCCACTGCAACGAGAAGCCCGGGCACCACCTCTAGAGAGTGGCCCCGTCTCTGAGACTGCAGCTCGCCCTCACCGGAAGGAAGACCAGCCTGACCGAAAACAGACCCCAGGGCCTGAATTCTCAACTACAGGGTTATAGGGGCTCTCAGATGCCGATCATTCTTCTTTCTGATGAGTGTGATAGAAATATACTTCATTCGGTTCTAGGTGGTCCATTCAGCCAGCTCTGAAACATGAGACGGCAATGCTCTAGTGACACTCCTGGGTGGGGAATTTCACTCTGTTCAGCCACGTTAACCTGGGGAAGTGACCAGACTGTGACTTGAACTACCAACATTTCTGCACATCAAGGAGCAAGCCTGGTCTGTGAGCTACCTCTAGAACTCACAGGGCGACCAGCTGGTTCTTACTGGTCTGGGATTTTCCTAGCTTTTGCACTGAAATTTCCACATCTGGGGAAACTCCTCAATCTTGAACAAACTGGGATAGTTGGTCACCTTAGCAGGCTGCCCTCAATACCTAGGAATTCCAGAATTTTCTGATGGCAGAGACCTGAGAGTCTGGGCCAGTGGTCCTCCAGGGCAGACCAAGAGTGGGCCAACCTCGCATCCCCGAGAGCACCTGTCACAGACGAGGATCCCTGTCCCCTCAGAAATGGAAAGGTCAGTTTTCACTCCAATCCCAAAGAAAGGCAGTGCCAAAGAATGCTCAAACTACCACACAACTGCACTCATCTCACACGCTAGTAAAGCAATGCTCAAAATTCTCCAAGCCAGGCTTCAGCAATACACGAACCATGAACTTCCAGATGTTCAAGCTGGTTTTAGAAAAGGCAGAGGAACCAGAGATCAAATTGCCAACATCTGCTGGATCATGGAAAAAGCAAGAGAGTTCCAGAAAAACATCTATTTCTGCTTTATTGACTATGCCAAAGCCTTTGACTGTGTGGATCACAATAAACTGTGGAAAATTCTGAAAGAAATGGGAATACCAGACCACCTGACCTGCCCCTTGAGAAACCTATATGCAGGTCAGGAAACAACAGTTTGAACTGGACATGGAACAACAGACTGGTTCCAAATAGGAAAAGGAGTACGTCAAGGCTGTATATTGTCACCCTGCTTACTTAACTTATATGCAGAGTACATCATGAGAAATGCTGGGCTGGAAGAAGCACAAGCTGGAATCAAGATTGCCGGGAGAAATATCAATAACCTCAGATATGCAGATGACACCACCCTTATGGCAGAAAGTGAAGAGGAGCTAAAAAGCCTCTTGATGAAAGTGAAAGAGGAGAGTGAAAAAGTTGGCTTAAAGCTCAACATTCAGAAAACGAAGATCATGGCCTCTGGTCCCATCACTTCATGGGAAATAGATGGAGAAACAGTGGAAACAGTGTCAGACTTTTTTGGGGGGGGGGTGGTCCAAAATCACTGCAGATGGTGACTGCAGCCATGAAATTAAAAGACGCTTACTCTTTGGAAGAAAAGTTATGACCAACTTAGACAGCATATTCAAAAGCAGAGACATTACTTTGCCAACAAAGGTCCGTCTAGTCAAGGCTATGGTTTTTCCTGTGGTCATGTATGGATGTGAGAGGTGGACTGTGAAGAAAGCTGAGTGCCGAAGAATTGATGCTTTTGAACTGTGGTGTTGGAGAAGACTCTTGAGAGTCCCTTGGACTGCAAGGAGATCCAACCAGTCCATCCTAAAGGAGATGAGTCCTGGGTGTTCTTTGGAAGGAATGATGCTAAAGCTGAAACTCCAGTACTTTGGCCACCTCAGGCAAAGAGTTGACTCATTGGGAAAGACTGATGCTGGGAGGGATTGGGGGCAGGAGGAAAAGGGGACGAGAGAGGATGAGATGGCTAGATGGCATCACGGACTCGATGGACGTGAGTTTGAGTGAACTCCGGGAGTTGGTGATGGACAAGGAGGCCTGGCGTGCTGCGATTCATGGGGTCGCAAAGAGTCGGACATGACTGAGCGACTGAATTGAACTGAACTGAACTGTCCCCGCTTCAACTAATGGGGGATGGACTCTGATCTGGCCCAAGAATTTGTATCTTCCCCCAGGGTTTTTAATGCACACTGAAGTTTGCAGAATCAAGCTTCTTAAGAATTCCAGGCCCCAGATGGCGGTGGTGACAATAGTCACTGTGGTCAGGAATGTGGGTGAAAACAAGGGGATAAAGAGAAGCTGGGCTTCAAAGTTGAGCAGGCACCCCCTTCTCATTTGTCCCTGCAGAGGAATCACGGGGTCTTAACCACTGGTTCGTCAGGCAAGCCTCTGTCTCTGGATGATTAACCAGCTTCCCAAATCTCAGTTTTCTTATATTTCAAATGGGGATAATAAAGGATATAATATATGCAAAACCACTGGCCTCTGTAGTTAAAGAGGCACCACTCCATTGTGTCTAACTCTTTTGGACTCCGGGGGCTGTACCTGCCAGGCTCCTCTGTTCGTGGGATTTCCCAGGTGAAAACACTGGAGGGGGTTGTCATTCCCTTCTCCAGGGGCTCTTCCCGGCCCAGGGATCGAACCCAGGTCTCCAGCATTGTGGGCAGATTCTTTAGCTTCTGAGCCATCAGGGAAGCCCCTGGCATCTGTGAATGCCTGATAAATTTTAGTTCCCTTTCCTTACATTTGTATTGAGAATCACTACAAGAAATGGGCATAAAAAGTAATTCTGCACATGTAGAAACTGCTCTTCAGAATATGTCCCCCTGAGGAAGTTAAACAAGTAAACAAGCAAGCAAACAAACAAACAGAAAGACTCCCATGGAGCATCGCAGTATTTAGCACCTGAAAAATAAAATCTCACCAGCCTCCCAGGAATTTGTCCTGTTTTCTTCCAGTTTCCTCCTCGTTATGGTTTGACTCTTAGGAAACCCAAACACTGAAAATATAATCATTTTTAAATTAAGTTTGGAGCAGCCTACTTGTCTAGCCCTTCTGTTTATTTAGCTGAGCCGGGTCTTAGCTGTGGCCTGCAGGATCCTCAGCTGTGGCGTGCAAACTCTTGGCATGTGGGACCTAGTTCCCCGACCAGGGATCGAACCCGAGCCCCACGCGCTGGAAGCACAGAGTTTCAGCCACTGAACCACCAGGGAAGTCCCCTAGGCCTCTTCTTATGGGGCTCCGTATCTACTGAGCTGTTCTTACTTCGAACATTTTTTTTTAACTTTTATTTTGAAGTAACTAGTTTCATAGGAAGTTGCATACAGAGCAAAGAGAGGCCCTGAGTCCCCTTGCTCCAGCTCCCCCTTTGGTTCCCCATCCATAACCAAAGGACCACGTCAGTCAGGCAAACAACAGTGGGACAATGTGTGCACGCAGGGTTCTAGGCCCACTTGTCACACGTGTGACCGCCACTGCCAGCAAGACACAGCACCGCTCCATCACTGCAAGGACCTCCCTTACAGCGCTCCTTTCAGGCATCCTCACTCCTAGCAACCGCTAACCTATCTGCCATCTTCAAGGCTTGGATATTCTTAGAATATCATGTAAATGGAAGCATACAGTATGACCTTTCAGAACTGACTTTTCACTCAACACAACGTGATTCAGAATACGGTTCTGGAGATCCATCCAAGTCGGTGGTGGTACAATCCCTTTGCACTGCTGAGCAGTACTCCAGCAAGGACACAACACATATCTCGCATGCATATTCCAGCAGTAGCGTGACTCATGCATTCTGTGCATTCCAGCAATAACACAGCACACGCGTCTCATTTAAACGACCCTCCAATCATTCTAAGTCACGGGTGAAGGTACGAATAGGACGTTTTACCCAGATCGCTGCCTGTGACTGTGTGCTGGGCAGTGTTCACATACTGACTCACACGATCCCCAAAACAGCTCTGTGAGCTGGTGGCTGTGATCCACCTTCCTTTATAGGCCAGGAAAATGCGGCCCAGAGAGGTTAAGGCGCTTGCCTAAGGTCACAAAGCCGGGCAGTCTGGCTCAGAGCCCAGGCCCTCAGCCCTGACCTCTGCTGTCACCTGCAAGCCCGAGCCTGTGCTTCCGGAGCACGCACAGTGGAACCAGCTCTCCCGGGGGACCAACGCCACAACTGTCCCAGCAGATGTGACTCAACACGTTTAAACCAAGCAGGAGGAGCCATATTCCTCAGGCTGAGCTTCTTGACTAGAGAGCATGTCTGCGGAAAGAATGCCAGACACTAAAGAACAGAATTTTACAGTCTGAGATTCACAGAAGCGAAAGATGAGTGGAAGCAAGATGAAATATGTCCATCTTGTGGGTAGCACCCGTGTTTTTGCGTAGAATTGTGTCAGGTTCGTTTTATAGTGTCTTTTTAAAAGATGTATTTATTCATTTATTCTTGGCTGAGCTGGTCTTCGTTGCTGGGCGGGCTTTCTCTAGCTCAGAGGACGAGGGCCACGCGCTCATTGCAGTGGCTTCCCCTGCTTTGGTGCACAGCCTCCGTGGCACAGGGGCACCACAGTTACGGCACACGTGCTTGGCTGCTCCCAGGCACGTGGGAGCTTCCTGGACCAGGGATCGAGCTTGTGTCCCCTGCACTGGCAGGTGGGTTCTTTACCCCTGGCCCACTTGGGAAGCCCCTATAGTGCCTTTGTAAAAAAGCATTTTAAATTATGGTTATATATATATAATATCATCAAGTTAGCTGTTTTAACCATTTTTAAGTGTACAGTTCAGTTATATTAACCACTTTGACAACATTGTGCAACCATCATCACTGTCTATTTCCAAAATCACTCCAAACAGAAGCATTGTATCCATTAAGTAATAAATTCCTATTCCCGCAGCACTTTGTACAGGGGCTGCTAGTACCGGTACTGCTTTCTGTTTCTGTGAATTCGACTCTTCCAGTATTTCCTACAAGTGGACTCAGACAATCTTTGCATTTTTCCTGCTCTCTTTCACTTAATGTTTGCAAGCTTCAGCCGTATCGATCTTCATTCTCTCTTAATGCTGAGTAACTCTTTTTGTTTTTTTTTGTAACTCTGTCTTGTGCCGCCACGGCGTGTTTATTTGCTCATCTGTTGGTGGGCTCTGAGGTTGCTCCCACCGTTTGGCTCTTGAGAACGGTACTGCAGCGAACACGGGTGCACATGCTCCTGACCGAGTTCCTGTTTCCAGTTCTTTGGGGTTCCATCTAAGTAGAATTGCTGGGTCATACGGTAATTCTATATTTAACTTTTTGAGGAACTGCCTGATTCAATTTTGGGGCAGAATGTTTCCAAAAAGGAGGAGAAGAAATAGACGATGAAAAAGAAACCACACCCAGACCTCACAGCCCAGGTCAGGAGAGGTGTTTTGCACTGATTACATTTTTTCCCCTTCCTATCAAGCATTCCATCAGTAATTCTGCTGGTTAATCTTCAGAAAGAGACACTTAGAAAAACAGAGTGTGGGGTTTTCTTTTTTAAGGCCAGTCTTTTCTTCAGAAGTACTGATAAAGTAAGATTTCTCTAGAACTTGAAACTGTATTTTAAAACCATGCTTGATGCCAAAGCCAAAATAAGTCCCTTCCTCTGAGTGTGACTTTGTTTTAATGTTTGAGGATACTCATGAATAATTGCACACCATTGCACGCTAGAACAATTTTAGGCAAACTGCACTGATACATCCCTCTCCTCAAAGATATGTTTCTTTGAATTTTCAAACTTCCTGGCTAGAGCACAAGTCGTGAGTTAGTTTTCTTCGGGAGACCTCACTTTATAAGCAGTCAAGGTACTACCCAGGTGGCTCAGTGGGAAAGAACCCGCCTGCCGATACAGGAGCTGCAGGAGCCTCGGGTTCCATCCCTGGGTCGGGAAGATCCCCTGGAGGAGGAAATGGCCACCCACTCCAGTACTTCTGCCAGGATAAACCCATGGACAGAGGAGCCTGGCAGGCTACAGTCCACGGGGTTGAAAAGAGTCGGACACGACTGAAGTGACTGAACAAGGTGGTGCTGTCTATTTTAAGTATACAATGATGGATTTCACACATGCGAGCTTTCTAAGGTTGAAATTCAGTCCCCGAGGCATAATCAATCGAGGGTAAAATTCTGTAGGAAACTCAAAAATATTTCAGGAATCTTAAATACTCTGTTTACAGATAGGGTAAAATATGCTTTCAATCCATGGGACCAGCGCATGTGGTAAACACAATTCCCTGAAGAAACAGAAAAAAAAAAAAAAAAAGTCACCGTGTCGCTCCACTCTGTGTACTTTGCCGTATGTGTGTTCTTGACTTAAAAGCTCCTCCTCGCCAGTTCTGAGAAGCAATTTGTTATTTTCCTCTAAACCCCTCAGTTGTGGCAAGACTGTCTTCCTAGTTGAATCAATCTGCTTCAAGAATGTGTTTGCGTGATACTTAATCCCTTACTGGGAGCCCAGATAGGGTTTCTTGCCAGAACTAGAAATGGCCTCTTTTACAAATTCCCCTTCCTAAGCAAGCCATGATAACCCACATTTGGGGCCAGTAACACCCTATCAGTGTGTCTTTAAACAAGAGAAAAAGGCTCCACCTTGTATCATAAATTTCAGCAACATCGTCTCTGACCACAGGGGTGCCGTTCACAGGAGCAGAGACGGCCTGTCTTGGATCTCAGGGATATAGCAGGAACTTTCCAGTGCAGCAGTGGGGAGCTGTCAGGTCAGTGGCATGCAGACAGACTGGCTCTCGGGGAGCCTCAGCGGTGTTTGCCAGTTTCAGTGGCATAAACACTCCCACCATGGTGATATCATCAGAGGCAGAGTTGAGAAGATCCTTACAGATCAGCTCCCCAGAGCCAGCCCACGGGTCCCCAGGACAACACACTCTCAAAGTCGCCTTCGACTCAAGACATAAGAACCCACATCTCTTGAAACAACACCATCCCACTCTTCCCAGGAGAAAGTTAAAAATGAGGTTTTGCTACAAAACTACTATCTCCGTCACCAAATCCCACGGGCTCTGATAATTCTTTCCGAGGAACAGAATTCACTTAAATCATTCAAAAGTTAATATTAAACCTCAACCTCCGTTCTGATCCAAAGTATACGAATCCTGAGAATTCAAATTTTTTTTTTGTATTAAAAAAAAAGCATCTCGTTAGTGCCTCCCTGCTGTGGAATTAATCCCATTTAAAAATAATTGTCACATGGACTTTAGGACTTGGAGTTATTTTAACAAAATGTTCTTGTCATATTGATGTCATTCTAATGACATGTTATTGGTATTTTTGTTCTCAAAATGTGAATGTTTCCCAGGAAACTGACCAGTGGGAAGGAAGCGGGGTGGGGAAGTGAGAGTGTATCAGAAATTGCAAGTTAACATTTTTGCATAGCTCTTCTGGTTGAAGTCTTAGGGTAACTAAAATTTTCTAGGAAAGAAGGGCTTTCAGGTTTCCTTGCCTTGACCAAAAAAAAAAAAGAAAAGAAAAAAGTCCTTCTTTGGGATCCTTTAACCTTCTTTAGCATCCTAGGCAAGTCTCTGTGTAACATTTATGTAGCATTTTCCACGCAGAATTGGTATTACTGATTTTCTCTTATTCAGTTAGGCCAGGCTCTTCATCAAATAGCCAGTTGCTGTTGTTGTTGTTTTAATCTCTTTGGCTCTCTCCTGTGCCCAGGAAACACTAGATTTGTTTGTGGAATGAGTGCTGTGAACTATTTTCAAAATGAAAAGATACTATCAAGATCCGAGGGGACTCATCTTTTTCATGAGTTCATCCTCCACAACTGAGCCCCCTTTAAGCCTCCTCCTATTTTGGATTTATTTAGCAACCAACTATTGAAAGTTACATAAGAGGTGGTGGTTTCTACAAATGGCTTAAGCAAATAATGAGGTGCTCCGTGTGGGTGAAGGTGGTAGGTTAATAGTGTGGGCAGGGAGCCAGGAGCGTGGGGCTGAATCACAGCCTCGTCACTCCCCACTGAGAAAGGCCCCGCATGCTTCGGAACGTTGGCTTGGTCATCTGTAAGCTGGGCTCATATCTAACGTTTCCATGTACTGTAAAGGTTCAATGAGATAACGCGTTAGATCTAGCAGGCTGACTGGTCCAGAGTATGCCTCATCCAGTAAATGTTCCTGCCCCCTCCCTCCTCCTGACACCTACCTCCCGACACCTACCCTTTTCTTCTCCCAGCTATTAAAAAAAAATTGTGGTAAAATATGTGTAACATAAAACTTACCATTTTAGCCATTTTGAGTGTTTAGTTCGGTAGCACTAAGTACATTCACATTGTTGGGCCACCACAGTCATCATCCGTCTGCCAAACCTTTCAGCATCCCAGACTGAAACTCCGAGCCCATTCGACGTAACTCCCATCCTCCACCCAGCCCTCCATGACACCCCGGGCCCTGACGATCACCGTTCAGCTTTCTGCCTCTGTGAGTTTAACTACTTTAGGTCCCTCACATAAGTGGGATCATGCATTATTCCTCCTTTTGCGTCTGGCTTATTTCCCTTAACACACAGTCTTCGAGGTTAATGCATTTGTATTGTATGTCTGAATTAAAATTTTCTTTTTGCGGTGGGGGGTGGGTGGGTGGGGCGGGGCGTGTGGTGGCGGTTTGCTGTGTGGCTTGCAGGATCTTAGTTCCCTGACCAGGGACTGAACCCAAGCCCCAGCAGTGAAAGCACTGTGTCGTAACCACTGGACCACCAGGGAACTCCCGTGAATTCCATTTTTAAGGCTGAATACTATTCCATTGAACTATATACCATATTATGTTTATCCAGTCAGCACTGGGTTGTTTCCACCTTTTGGCTACTGTGAATAGTGCTGCGATGAACACCGGTGTCCAAGAATCTGTTTCAGCCCTCCCCCACCCTTCAAAAGTGTGTTTCACAGTTTCACCCAGAACATTGTTTGAACAACTTCAAACCTCCTTCCTGCTGTAGGTTTTCCCCGTCTCCTCTGTCTAAGGGCACCCCTGCCTGTGACTCTCCAGCTGTCCACTCAGCTGCACTGATCTCATGAAGCATCATTCACCTTATACCTTAGGAACTGACCTCTTTATTGTCTGTCTCCAGGCCTTACATTAAAAGACGCTTACTCCTTGGAAGGAAAGTCATGACCAACCTAGACAGCATATTAAAAAGCAGAGACATGACTTTGACAACAAAGGTCCATCTAGTCAAGGCTATGGTTTTTCCAGTGGTCATGTATGGATGTGAGAGCTGGACTGTAAAGAAAGCTGAGTGCCGAAGAAGTGATGCTTTTGAACTGTGGTGTTGGAGAAGAGTCTTGAGAGTCCCTTGGACTGCAAGGGGATCCAACCAGTCCATCCTAAAGGAGATCAGTCCTGGGTGTTCATTGCAAGGACTGATGCTAAAGCTGAAACTCCAATACTTTGGCCACCTGATGCGAAGAGCTGACTCATTTGAAAAGACCCTGATGCTGGGAAAGATTGAAGGCAGGAGGAGAAGGGGACGACAGAGGATGAGATGGTTGGATGGCATCACCGACTCAATGGACATGAGTTTGGGTGGACTCCAGGAGTTGGTGACGGATAGGGAGGCCTGGCGTGCTGCTGCGGTTCATGGAGTGGCAAAGAGTTGGACACACAACTGAGCAACTGAACTGAACTGAGGCCTTACATACGAATTCCAGGAGAGTAAGGATTGGCCCTGACTGTATTCTGGCTCTTAGAACAGTGCCCGGCATAGTAGATGCTCAATAAAAACGTACTCAATGGCCACGCGGTGCCTGGCCGCCTGCCTGGCCGACTGCTGCTCAGAGTCATCCGGACAAACGCTTGGCTGCCACCCCTGCAGCCGGAGGCGCGAGCCGCGCTCTGGAGCTGTGGGCACCTCAGCAGTGCCCAGGAGCCCGCTGCTGCCCCACCCAGCCCTCCGGGGCTCCCTCTGACACGCAGCCCAGATCCCCAAGGTCTGGGCCAGCTCTGACTCACCTTCAGGGAGAGCAAGGCCTCGGTGGGGTCAGCACCCAGCAGAAACACTGCCTCGCGGGGTCGGCTCAGCGGCCTGCCTGGTTTTCGGTGAATTCGTTTCTCTCCCTCTGTCTGTCTGTCTTTCTGGCCCCTGCAGTTTCACAGAGGCCCTCAGTGCAGGCGGCCCCGCAGGGGGACAGCCCCCCTCCCCCAGGCCTTTGGCAGGGCAGGGGGCCTGGGGGCAGGCTGGACGGAGCCGAGGGCTTTTGACCCCGGTACTCACTCTGCTCGAGGTCAAGGGGGACAGAGTGAATGTCCTCTGTCCACTCAAAAATGTGTTATGTGTGGGCATTCCCACAGTTAGCTCAGGTTGAGGATAATCCGTCAGCTTCCTCCCCAGCCAGCCGCTGTATACTCGGGTGAGTCACTGAGCCCCTGGGCCTCGGCGTCCTCATTTCTAGAATAATGAGCCGGATTAAGGACAAGAGCCCCGCAAATGTGCGTCTTGTGCGCGCGTGTGACACCGACGACCTCCAGGTCCAGAGACCCCGCCCCAGAAAGGGGCTCTGCAGGGAAGGCGGCTGTCCTCGATCCATTCAGAGAAATGGGAACCCCGGGCGGGTCTCAGAGGCCGGGACGTGAGAGGAGCAGCGTACCCCAATGCTGTGCTCCTGGAAGCGGGGTTCTGCCCCGGGGATCCTTGGTGAAGTCTGGAGACGGGCAGGTGGTCCCAGCGCCAGGGTTGGGGGGCGCTTCTGGCATCCGGTGGGTAGGGACCGGGGTGCCGCTGACCCTCCCACGAGGCACAGGTCGGCCCCCAGCAGAGAGCGGGCCGGCGCCCAGGTCTTGCACGGGCTGACGGTGGGCGCGAGTGAGCCGGCTGCCCGCGGCGCCTCGAGGGACCGGAGTCGGGCCGGGACTCTCGCCCTGGACCCAGGACCCGCCCAAAGCAGGATGCGCTCGCCGCCCCCCACCTCCCCGGGCCCCTGCCCCTTCACCCACTCAAACCCACAAGGTTCACCGGTTCACGCGATGGCCGTTACCGAGCACCCGGCTTCCTCCGTACCCCCAGCCGTTGGCAGGGCTGTCTGTGCCCTTCAGGGTTTGTGGCCCCAGCCCTCCTCGGCCAGCGCCCAGGGGAGCCTCTCTGCAGGGCGGGACCGAGCGCGACCCGCACGCAGAGCTTCAGCCTCTCCTGAGGCCCCGGACGGCCTTCCGTGTGGCTGCCCGCGCCCCTGCCGTCTGTTTACTGTGAGCTGATTTTGAGAAGGAAAGTTCAGAAATCAAGTCAGTCCTGCGAAACTTTCATAGGAAGTTGATTCACTCTATGGTTACTGAATCCAGTGAGAAGTGGAGCTGGTGGTTTATCTGTCTTTGCTTTATTGGTTCAGCTGTCTAGTACTTAGCTCCTACTGCATTTTAAGTGTCTGTCTGTGACAGACAGCTAGTGACAAAAAACAGCTCAGCTAGAACTTTTTTTTGGCATTTTAATGAATTAATTCTCTTAATTGGAGTCTGGTTGATTTACAATGCTGTGTCAATCTCTTCCGTACAGCCGGGCGACTCAGTTTTGCACACACACACACACACACACGTTGGTTTTCGAATCTTCCTTTCCGTCATGGTTTATCCCAGAGGCTTGGGTGGAGCCCCTTGCACCTCAGCTAGTTTAACTCTGAGTCTCTTCTGCATCATGCCCGTGACTTTCCTCGTAGGCTTCCTTCCGCTTTTCTAGCCACAGGTGGGAACAGGTTTAAACACAACAAACAAAAAATCCTTCCATAGACTGAACTCTTCTAGAGCCCAGGACCTCAGGTAAGAGTTTCAAGGCTTGAGGTAGGTAAAGTTATTCCCATTTAATGGATGAGGATTACAAGCCTGAGGGAGACCTAGCAACTCGCCTAATTTACAAAACAGACTCTTGTGAGTAGGCTCTGAAGCAGGAGCTGGAAACCCCAGTCTCAGCATCTGTGAGGGCAGGAAGGACTGGGAGTCGGGGGTAGCTCACGCAGATACAGGGTGAAAAAGCAGCACGGTCCTACTGTTCAGCAGAGTGAGGAAACTCTTCAATATCCTGTGATAAACCAGAATGGAAAAGAACATATAAAAACAGCTACGTGGGACTTCCCCGGTGATGGAGTAGGAAAGAATCCTCCTGCCAATGCAGGGGACAGAGTTCAATCCCTGGCCTGGGAAGATTCCACAAGCCGCAAAGCAGCTAAGCCTGTGATCTACAGCCACCGAGACGGCACTCGAGAGCCTGCGGGCCCGACCACTGAAGCCGGCGCACCTAGAGCCTGTCCGCAACAAGGGGAGCCCCACACCCCACGACGATAGCCGCCGCTCGCCCCCACGACGATAGCCGCCGCTCGCCGCAACTAGAGAAAAGCCCCCACACAGCAACAAAGACCAGCGTGGCCGAAAATAAATAAAATTATAGAGAAAAATTGAATGTCTGTACGTGTGTAACTGAGTCAGTTTGCTGTACAGCAGAGATTGGCACAACCTTGTAAATCGACTATACTTCAGTTTAGAAATGTTGGAAAGATACATGAATGCGATAATCACATAGTTTATTTTGGGGGGATATTACGTAACCTTTTAAATACCCTATTTACTTAAAAAAAACAACACTTGCCATGACACATAGAGTACAAAAGGCGCTGATTCTGCTTCTGACCCTGTTTCAAGTGACCCTAGTTCTTGCTTAGGAGGAAAACCTATCTTACGAATCTCTCCCGTGTATTTCCAGAGTTATTCTGTGAATATGCAGGCAATTTCTGTGCTGTGTGCCGTATTTTTGTCTGCTTCTATTTCACAGTATATTTTGGAGATTGCGTCATATCAGGGAATTAAGCAGCCTTGTGCACTATTCCGTGTGTGGGGGTAAATCTCAAGAATAGCTTCCAGGAGTTATGTGCACATTTTAGAGAAAAGGAACAGTGACACTCAGCCAGCCGTTGCCATTCAACACGAGAGGGGTAGCACCTATTCTCAAGTTTCAGCATTTTGAGGGGAGGACCACGTTCAAGAAGAGGCTTCATTCTCCAGGACAACAGAGGCAAGAGGGCAGGCTTCAAATAGCTAATCTGGCAATAACGTTCTCCCGAGACCAGACAGGCAGGCAATTGTACCAACGCAGTTTCCGTAGTTGAGAAGTGACTTGAAAGAACCTGGGGTTGGTAGCCGTCTGCGGGACCACCCTCACTCTTTCACATGTATGGACATTTCTGGATCATCTTTCTCTTAAGAGCCAACGCTTCACTCCTCCCAGGCTTCGGGAGAGCGCAGCAGCCTGCATGCCTCCCGCTCACTCGAGGGGCTTTCGCAGGAGCGTGGGCCTTTCTTTCCCTTAAAGCCCTCACGTTCGTCTCCAGGCCGATCTGGGTTTGAAGAAAGATGTCTCCTTGCCTTTGCCTCTGTCCACCCATAGAAGAAGAGAGCTTGTCCTGCTTGATAGTTTTTAAAAATATTCTTTAAGACATTTTGATGGCTTGTGAAATCCAATTTTTCATTTTACTTGGAAAGAAAGACTTTATTTCATCATCTCACAAGCTTTTTTATACCACTCTCAGCTTGGAGTAATTCTCTATGCTGTTCACAAATTTATTCTTCAAAGCCCAGAGCAAGGACTCTGCCATCAGTAGATATATTGATAATTAGTAATGATAAAAGGTAAACTAGAATACCTACCTTTGACTGTGTGGATCATAATAAACTGTGGAAAATTCTGAAAGAGATGGGAATACCAGACCAGCTGACTTGCTTCTTGAGAAACCTATATGCAGGTCAGGAAACAACAGTTAGAACTGAACATGGAACAACAGACTGGTTACAAATCGAGAAAGGAGTACGTCAAGGCTGTATATTGTCACCCTGCTTATTTAACTCATATGCAGAGTACATCATGAGAAACGCTGGGCTGGATGAAGCACAAGCTGGAATCAAGATTGCCAGGAGAAATATCAATAACCTCAGATATGCAGATAACACCACCCTTACGGCAGAAAGCGAAGAAGAACTAAAGAGCCTCTTGATGAAAGTGAAAGAGGAGAGTGAAAAAATTGGCTTAAAGCTCAACGTTCAGAAAACTAAGATCATGCCATCTGGCCCCATCAGTTCATGGCAAATAGATGGGGAAACAGTGGAAACAGTGACAGACTTCATTTTCTGGGCTCCAAAATAACTGCAGATGGTGATTGCAGCCATGAAATTAAAAGACACTTACTGCTTGGAAGGAAAGTCATGGCCAACCTAGACAGCATATTAAAAAGCAGAGACATTGCCAACAAAGGTCCATCTAGTCAAGGCTATGGTTTTTCCAGTGGTCATGTATGGATGTGAGAGCTGGACCATAAAGAAGGCTGAGTGCAGAATTGATGCTTTCGAACTGTGGTGTTGGAGAAGAGTCTTGAGAGCCCCTTGGACTGCAAGGAGATCCAACCAGTCCACTCTAAAGGAGATCAGTCCTGAGTGTCTACTGGAAGGACTGATGCTGAAGCTGAAACTCCAATACTTTGGTCACCTGATGCGAAGAACTGACTCATTTGAAAAGACCCTGATGCTGGGAGATTGAGGGCAGGAGAAGGGGACAACAGAGGATGAGATGGTTGGATGGCATCGCTGACTTGATGGACATGAGTCTGAGTAAACTCTGGGAGTTGGTGATGGACAGGGAGGCCTGGTGTGCTGCAGTCCATGGGGTTGCAAAGAGTCAGACACGACTGAGTGACTGAACTGAACTGACTGTGTCTTGAGAATTTATTGCTTAATCGTTTCATTCTACAATCCCCCCCCCCCGCCCATGTTTATTTACTTTTGGCTGCACTGGGACTTGGTTGTGGCATGCAGGATCTTTGCTGCCACGTGCTGGCCTCTCTCTCGTTGGCCGAGGGCTCCCGAGCACATGAGCTCAGCTGCTGCGGGGCGCGGGCTTCTCTGTCGCAAAGCGCGGCTCCAGAGCGCGGGCCTCGTTGCCGTATAGCATGTGAGATCTTGGTTCCCTAACCTGGGGTGAAACTTGTGTCCCCTGTGTTGGAAGGCAGATTCTTAACCACTAGACCCCTAGGGAACTCTCTCATTCTACAATTTTGTGAAATTAAGCTCCTACTCTGTATACGTTGCAGAGAAAAAAACCGAGGCCTGACTTAACACGGGGTTAAATTATGCTTAACCCCCCACAGCGAGGAAATAGTAGAGATTCTGGATCTGGGTCAAAAACAAATGCTCTGGACTATACGATAGCTCTGATCCTTTGCCAGGGGCGATGCTGCCTCCTGGGCAATTGGACAATGTCTGCTGACATCCTTGGTTGTCATGAGGGGTGGAGGGGGATCTGGGGCTGGCAGCCGGCGTGTAGAAGACAGGGATGCTGCTAACGCTGTTCAGTGCACAGGTCAGCCCCACAACAGAGACTCTTCCAGCCCCAAATGTCAGAAGTGCCATGTGTGAGAAATCATGTGATATATGAGCAGGTCATTCAAACCAAAGCATTTCAGACTGATATTGATATCCTCTATTTTTCTGGGAGCCGTAACTTCAAATTAAATACAGTGTGATCAACAGGATACGGTATGAATGGTATCAACTTGAATGGTATGAATTTAAGATAATGTGACATAAAATATTAAAAATATCTGGTCACAAATTTGATATATTGTGCATTTCCTCTCAGACTAAAAATTGGTCCAGAAACACAATTTCAGAGCTACCACGTTGAGGGTATAGGTATAGTGGTGTATGGTATAGCCACATGACGATGCTGGGGAGGGGGCAAACAGAAATGTTTTGATCTGTGAGTTATTCAGGTGCAAATCCATTCCAAACATGCGTTTGCCCTGCATTGAGGAGTGAATGGAAGAGCGGCGTGCAGACGTTTATGCGCCTGCAGGCACCCAAATACGTTTGACTTGTCTCAGCCTTTAGAGATTTGCTCTAAAATATCGTTTCACCAATACTCTAGAGCTTGCGCATAATTCTCCTCGGAAATTATTCCTCAGATAATTTGCACTTATCAAACTTGTAATTATTCCAACAAATAGGAAGTTGCCTTTGAATGAGACTATTTCCAGAGCATACAAAGCGGGGTGATTTTAGATTGTTCCCGTGTCTCGGTCCTCGGCAGCGTCTGTGAGCATCTGGAGGCGGGAAGCGCTTGCTCTTTAGTGCCCGGGATTGCCACTGTTGTGAGAGATGCTGGAGGACGTCGGGTCGCCCAGCCCTCGCAGCAGATGCCCGCAGAGGTGCCCGTGCGTCTCAGTTGCTCCTTGACTGTCCTTTGTTCATCGGCGCTGTGGTGGGAGTGGCGACTCAGAAGCCGCGCTGGTGGGGCGCTTACTGGCTCACCTGTCACTTCTCAGTTCAGCACAGGGGTCACTGTGAGGTACAGTGTGTTTCTCCGAAAATAAAAAGGGAAACTGTAAAGCAGGGGTTGGCAGACCTTTTCTGTGAAGGGCCGGCTATTCACTGCGTTCGGCTTTGTGGGCCAGATGGTCTCCATTGCAACGACTAAACTCTGCCCTGGTGGTGTGAGCACAGCCATCACAGACAACAGAAAAGTGAGCGTGGCTGTCTGCCAATAAAGCTTTATTGACAAAAGCAAGCAGGGGGCCTTGTTTGTCAACTCCTGAAGGAGGAAATGACAACCCACTCCAGTATTCTTGCCTGGGAAGTCCCACAGACAGAGGAACCTGGCGGGCTACAGTCCGTGGGCTTGCAAAGAGTCGGACACGGCTGAAGTGACTCAGTACGGAGTAAATTGCGTTAAGTATTTAAAGACACAGATAAGAACAGAGAATATAAAGAGATACTTGAAGTGTAGCCGAGAATGCTAACTTCCTCTCCACCACCCATTCCTCTCTCTTCTTTAAGATCAGACCTTTATCCTGTTGAGGCCAGCAGGGTCTCCTCTTCAGTGTATCTATGTCCCAGTCTCTCCTGCCGAAAGGAGTCATTCTTAAAGTGAGAGCAGAAAATATGGATGAGGCGTCTGGGAATGGTCTGTAAAGAGGACTCATCTAACTAGCAGAAGCTATTTTGCATTTGAACCTTCTCTCTTTTCATGCCTGGAACATGGGAATGATTTTTGGAGCTAGTGTGGCCATTTTGTGATTAAGAGGGTAAGTCCAAGAACAAACATGTCAGAAACCTTAGCCTCTACATCTATAAGCCAATAAACAAAGCCTGCAGCAGCTGACTCTGAACCTGTTATATGAAAGAAACAACCTTTATATGTACCTAAGCCGATGCTGAAATTGAGTCTCTATTTCCTGCATAACGAAAATCCTGATACATGTTGATAACAGACGCATAGTGCAGCTTACAAATACTCGCTGTGACACAGTGGGTTATGACTATTTTAACCATGAAGAGGCAGTATTTCTGATTCAAGACCTTGTCCATCCAGATCTGATGGCCAGTCGTGAGTCTAATCCTGACCTTAATTACTTTCTATACTTCCGTTTTCTCCCCTTCAAAATTGGGATAAAAATATTACATGGCCTAATGGTATTGTCGAAAGACTTCAATATGACAACCGACGTATAATGGAACTGGCAGATGGTAAGTACTCAAACACTATTCATTATTAATGCGATTACTGTTACTATTTTGTTGATCTGGTGAATGACTGTTCACTTCTTTGAAACAAGGATGTATATGAGAATAGTTGGTGATGACTTTTTTCCCATCCTCACTTTTCAGGTGTCCCCTTTATCACTAGAACAATACATGGAAATCCACCCACCATCTTGAGGTTTCTAATAGTTATTATATGTCTGACGGAGCGCCAGGGGTGGGGTTCTCAAGATGAGTAAGATAGCTCCAGTCCTCTGTGGGCAGTGGCAACCTGGGCAACAAGTAGATGTAATTATCAGCTGGACGATGGAAATATGAACGGAGTTCAGCGGGAGAGACAGGAAGGTGTTCATTTCTACCCCGCCGAACGGAAACGGCCTGAAGCTCCAGCGGACCTGGGTGTAATATGAGTAATGAAGAGCGGCAGTTGATGCGATGTGATTAGCAACTACGGGTAGTAAGAAGAAAAATGCAAGCCTCAAAGAAGATGCGTGAGAGAGTCTTCCCTTCTTCCCTCCGGTTACCCTCCGCCGCCGCTCGCGCTCTGCGGGCGCCTCCCGGGCTTCTGCGCGGCGCAGCCAATGGGCGGCGGCTGTGGGAGAGCCGGGAGGAGCGAGCTGCGGGTGGGGGCGTCCCTCTCCCCAGGTTCCTCTCCGCTCCAGGCCGGCAGCCTCCTCCCGCTGAGCGGCCGGCTCCTGGCGGGGCTGGCCGTCCTCAGGCGCGGGACCCGCAGCCGCCGCCGCCTCTCCCGGGCGTGGGCAGTCGGCTCCGCGTTCCCACGACTGGCCGCGGGGTGTCCCCGTCTCGGGCGCCTTTCTCTTAATCCTGCTCCCATCTTTGAGATCCTCCCTTTGTGCAGCAATCCGTGGACACCTACCCTGTTTCACGGTGGTAACTGTCTCCAGCTGGGATCCTGACAAACTCGGTTGCCAACAAGGGTGAGATCCGAGGGATTCGGGCGAAGTGTGAGGCAATAGGGAGGGCTGGTGACTGCGGAAAACAGATGTTAAAGTGGCCGTTGCTCCTCGGCTCTGCCTGCTTGGGCCATTGAAAATATGATTCCAGTTTCGTCGGATCTGAATCATCAGCTCAGCTCAGTTCAGTTCAGTTCAGTCGGTCAGTCGTGTCGGACTCTTTGCGACCCAGTGAATCGCAGCACACCAGGCGCCCCTGTCCATCATCGACTCCCGGAGTTCACTCAGACTCACGTCCATTGAGTCAGTGATGCCATCCAGCCATCTCATCCTCTGTCATCCCCTTCTCCTCCTGCCCCCAATCCTTCCCAGCATCAGAGTCTTTCCCAGTGAGTCAAGTCTGCACATGAGGTGGCCACTGGAAGCCGAAAATACACATTTTAAAAGAAGAAATGTTCCTATTTACAAAAATGCTCTGTGGGCCAAAGAAAAAATGTTTAAATTTGACCTGTGGCTGCTACTGCTATAAACCAGCAGCGCTGGTCATCAGGGGAACAGACTGCTCTGCACTAGAACTAATGATTGCCACTTCATGCCAACACAGCACACATTATTTTGTTTAATCCCTTCAACAACACCAGCTTGAGGGAGGCTCTGTTTTCCTCATTGTACCGAGGAGGGTGTGTGTGTGCGTGTGTGCGCGTGTTCAGTCACTCAGTCGTGTCCGACCCTCGTGACCCCGTGGACTGCAGCCCGCCAGGCTCCTCTGTCCATGGGGTTCTCCAGGCTAGGATACTGGAGTGGGCTGCCCTGCCCTCCTCCAGGGGATCTTCCCGACCCAGGGATGGAACCCGTGTCTCTTACATCTCCTGCATTGGCAGGCGGGTTCTTTACCACTATCGCCACCTGGGAAGCCCACAGAGGAGGACACTCGTGTATAAATAATTCCAAAGAGGTTACATGGTTCAGCTGAGGCTGTGTCTAGATAAGGGCCCACAGGGATGTTCTGGAGCTTGAGTTCTCCAGCTTGGCCTCTCTTCTCCTCCTTCTTCCTTTTTGGTTGCACAGCACGTGGGCTCTGAGTTCCCCAGCTGGGGGTCGAACCCGCGCCGCCTGCCCTGGAAGTGCAGAGTCTTCACCGCGGGACCGCCAGAGAAGGCCCTCTTCTGCCTTTTTGACTAACTGGGTCACTGTGAGCAAGGCACTGGGGCTCAGCATTCTGCATCTCTTTATGTCTGTGACTGAATTAACCATTTTTTTCCACTGGGATCTTCTGATCTTAACCAGTTGTCTGGGGTCCACAGACAACACCCACGCGTGTCACTTCAGTCATGGACTCCGTGGACTGCAGCCCGCCAGGCTCCTCTGTCCACAGGATTCTCCAGACAAGAATACTGGAGTGGGTTGCCATGCCCTTCTCCAGGGGATCTTCCTGACCCAGGGGTCGAATCTGCGTTTCTTTACGTCTCCTGCATTGACAGGCAGGTTCTTTACTACTAGTGCCGCCTGGGAAGCCCCACCAGCTAATAGATAGATGATTTCTGGAGAGGTCTACGGGCTTCCCTGGTGGCTCACACGGTAAAGAATCCACCTGCAATGCAAGAAACCTCGGTTCTCTCCCTGGGTTGGAAAGATCCTCTGGAGAAGGGAATGGCTGCCCTCTCCAGTATTCTTGCCTGGAGAATTCCATGGACAGAGGAACTTGACAGTCTACAGTCCGCAGAGAGGTCTAGGAAATGTTTGAAATTATAGGCACTTTTTAAATACACACATGTACATTTTGCTGAGGAGCTATACTGTAGCTTTCACGAGTATCTCAGATGGAGAACCATCTGTCGGTGTTGGACAGAGAATTAAAAAAAAAAAGCCCGACCCACTAGAATGGCTATAATAAAAAAAGATGGAAATAACAAGTGTTGGTGAGGATGTGGAGGAATTGGAAAGGAACCCTTAAATGTTGCTAGTGGGAATGCAAAATGGTGCAACTATTTTGAAATACAGTTTGGAAACTTTTCAAAAATTTAATATAGAGTTACCATGTGACCCACCCATTCCACTCCTAGATATATTCCCAAGAGAGCTGAAAACACACAGCCACACAAAAACCTATACTCAGATGTTCACAGCAGCACTGTTCATAGGGGCACAAGGTGGAAACAAGCCAAGTGTCCGTCAGCTGATGGACGGACAAATAAAACGTGGACCGTGCCCATAACCTAGTATTATCTGGAAACAGAGGAGAATCAGGCACGGTAACGCTACCACACAGAAGAACCTTGGCGACATGCTGGGGGGCTGTCCAGAAGCCGCCGTGACCCGGGAGGGGCCCACGGGCCTCAGGGCAGCCCCGCCAGTGCGCCACAGCTGTTGAGTGTGTGCTCCAGGGCCTGGGAGCTGCAACAAGAGGACGAAAGTCGCTCGGTCGTGTCCGACCCTTTGCGACCCCATGGACTATACAGTCCACGGAATTCTTCGGGCCAGAATACTGGTGTGGGTGGCTGTTCCCTTCTCCAGGGGATCTCTCCAACCCAGGCATCGAACCCAGGTCTCCCATACCGCAGGCAGATTCTTTACCAGCTGAGCCACCAGGGAGGCCCAAAAATACTGGAGTGGGCAGACAGTATGGCCCACTAGGCTTCTCTGTCCATGGGATTTCCCAGGCAAGATTGCTGGAGCGGGCAGCCTATCCCTTCTCCAGCGGATCTACTCGACCCCAGAATCAAACCAGGGTCTGCAGCATCTCAGGCGGATTCTTTACCAGCGGAGCCCCCAGCAAAGCAACGAGAGAAGCCACTGCAATAAGAAGCCCGCTCAGCGCAATGAAGAGCCTCCCGCTCAGCGCAGCTAGAGAGAAACCTGTGCAGCACTGACAACCCAGGGGCCGAAAGCCCAGAGAACGTGGTGCTGGACTGCCCTGGTGGCCCAGTGGTTAAGAATCTGCCTGCCAGTGCAGGGGACACGGGTTCAATCCCCGGTCTGGGAGGATCCCACCTGCTGTGGAGCAGCTAAGCCCAGGCAGCCACAGCTGCCGAAGCCCCCACACCCTAGAGCCTTTAAAAAGGAAACATGCCAAGTGTAAAAAGCTGGTCACAAAGGACCACTATTGTATAGTTCTTGTTATAAGAAATGTCTAGAAAAGAGGGAAATCAATAAAAAACATGACATATTTATGAACTGAAGGTTATAAAAATCTGTGTCCCTTATTCACTGACTCATCTGTCCGTCCATGCACCAACATAGCCTTGGACACCCACAGAGCATGCTGTACTCTGCTGAGACGTGAGGATAAAAAGGTGTAGTCCAGCTCATTCCTTCCAAGAGCTGATAGCTTTTTCGGGGAGACGACTTTAAACAAACAGGTGAACGAGAAGCTGCAGCTGGGACAAGTGTAACAAGTGAGAAGTGAGTGGTGGTATGAAATTATCAATAACCTGAAGAACCTGGCTTGGTCCTGGGGTAAGGGCATTCAGGGAAGGCATCTCAGAGTCCAAATCTGGAGGTGAGATGGGAGTGGAGGTTGGAGGGGGAACGAGAGAGCCTTCTCATCAGGGGGCAGCAGAACGCTGAGCGTGACTCTGTGGCGGGAAGTGGCCTGGGCCTCGGGGAGAAGGCCGGTGTGATAGAGCCAAAAGGTGAGCCAGGGTGGCAAGAGAGAAGCCGGAGGCCGGCGCCGGGCCGTGAGGGGGCTCTCGGGGTCTCAGGTTATTGGTTAAAATGTGTCCCTTCAAAGAGGTACTTTGAGGACTTCTGGGAGGTCCATCGGTCACCTTCCAACACAGGAGGTGTGGTTCCACCCCTGGTCCGGGAGCTGAGATCCCACATGCCTCAGGACCAGAAAACCCAAAAAACATGAAACAGAAGCAATATTGTAACAAACTCAATAAAGACTTTAAAAATGGTTCACATAAAACAGTCTTAAAAAAAAGATCATTGATGTCCTGTGTGTGCTCAGTCACTCAGCTGTGACCCAACGGACTGCAGCCTAACAGGCTCCTCTGTCCGTGGGATTATTTACAAGCGAGAAACACTGGAGTGGGTTGCCATATCCTTCTCTAGAGGATATGTGAGACCCAGTGGACTGCAGCACGCCAGGCTTCCCTGTCCATCACCAACTCCTGGAGTTCACCCAAACCCATGTCCATCAAGTCGGTGATGCCATCCAACCATCTCATCTTCTGTCGTCCCCTTCTCTTCCTGCCCTCAATCTTCCCCAGCATCAGGGTCGTTTCCAATGAGTCAGCTCTTTGCATCAGGTGGCCAAAGTATTGGCGTTTCAGCTTCAGCATCAGTCCTTCCAGTGAACACCCAGGACTGATCTCCTTCAGCACGGATTGGTTGGGTCTCCTTGCAGCCCAAGGGGCTCTCAGGAGTCTCTCCCGGCACCGCGGTCCTTCGGCGCTCAGCCTTCTTCACGGTCTTTACCACTAGTGCCGCGGCCTCTCAGAACATGACTGTATTGGAACCAGGGCTGTTGCAGGTGTGATCAGTTACAACGAGGTCGTACTGGAGCGGGGTGGAGGGGCACCTAAGACAGACACATAGAGGGCAGACCGTGCGATGACCCAGCGGAGACTGGCGTGATGCGGCTGAGGGCCCGGGGTCTGCCAGGAGGGCAGGCCCGCTGGGGAGAGGCGAGGAGGGCCTCTGCACTGCGTTCAGAGCGGCCTGCCCGGCCGGGCCTGCGCTTTAGACTTCCAGGCTCCAGAACTCTGAGGCAATACCCTCTGTTGTTCTAAGCTGCCTAGTTCCTTACACTTTGTTACAGCACCTGCAAGAAAGTAGGTCATCATAGCGAATAGAATTGGGGGCGTTTGTCCCAAGAGCGTAGGGAAGACTTCCATGGCAAGGATTGAAGCCTGGTGGGGAGGGGAGTGGTCTGGCTACGCTGGAAGACGAGGAGAAGGAGGCAGGAGTGCCTGCACTGAGGCTAGTTAGGTGACTGAAGGGGACTAGTTAGGAGCCTACAGGGAGACTAGGGAAGAGTTTGGTTGCCCAGGAGAGACGACAGTAGTTTGGAACAGGGATTGAGGCTTCACAAGGAAGCTGAAAGAATGGACCTGGGTCCCTCATGTGGGCGAGACACAGAGGCGTGTCAGCGAGAGGTGGACTCAAGACTTCTGGCTGCTCAGTTGGAGGAGAGTGGTGCCAATCACTGAGCTCCAGGGAAGACAGACTCCACAGGGTCTGACAGCAGATGGAGATCTGATACAGCGAAACTCGCATGCACAGTAAAGCCCTTCTCCTTTACGTGTACACGACTGGAATATATACACCCTGCAGTGCCTTGTATCTTCACTGAATAAAGTTTCTGGGGGTCTGTTACATAAATCAGCACAGGGAAGTTGACCTCTTTCTTACGAATGACTGCCTGATAATCTATTGTGAGGCTGTAGCTTAACAATTAATTGTAAATATTTGTTTATTTACTTGGCTGTGCCTGGTTTTGGTTGTGGCACGGAGGACCTAGTTCCCTGACGGGGATCGAACCTGGGCCCCCAACACTGGGAGCGCAGAGCCTGAGCCACTGGGGGCCATCGGGCAAGTCCTGGCTTAATTCACTGAACCAATCTCCTATCGAGGCATTCAGGTTATCTTCAGATTTTAGATTGTTTGATGGCAGGATTTTCACATTTTCAAAAACCTTGACCCCCTAAAAGAAATATTTTTACACGGACAGCCAGCATGCACATGTATAACCCAGGCGCACACACATATATACAGCACATATGTATTTATCAGAACTTCTGTAAACAGCACTTGCCCTTCTCGTGTGCTGTGTGCTCCGTTCCACAAAGAAAGTGCTAGTTGCGACCTGCTGCTGGCTCTCACCACCTCCAGGTAGGTCACAGCCTGCAGTTTGAAGAACACCTTCAGCGCGTATTTATTAAAGGAAAAGCAAAAATGCTTACGAGTTATTTACACCTTACAAAGAGGGCTAGGAATGATTGTTCTTCCCATTTTTCAGATCTCAAAAGTGAGGCACAGAGAGGTTGGACAAGTTGTCCGAAATCAGAAGCTAGCATGTGGGGGGCGCCACGCTTCAGATCCCGGCCGCCTGACAGCAGTTTATTTTCTTGACCATCAGCTTTCAGTACTTCCTCTAGCCTTAGGACTTGACATGAGACAAGCCAAGTATTTAGACATGCACGGTTCTAAATAGCCTAATTCAGGGTTTTACTCTATCTCACTTGGGGCACGTCAGTTCCTTTACAAGACGGCCAAACAGAACAAGGTGAGTGTACACTGCTGTTCACACACCTTGAGGACCACAGAAGCTAGTCAGAAAGTCCCCTCATTTGTGAATCTCCTCCAGCAACTCAGCATCAGCAGGACACACCCAGAGTCACGGACCCCAAACCCTCAAAAGATCGGTGACGACCCCCAGCAGCACTGAACTGTAGTAGGATTACCGAAGCACTTCTGATTCAGACGGAGTGTGGGGCTGCTCTATTATTGATTGATTTCTCCCCAAAGTTATCAAGTTCTAAAGCCTAATTCTTGGTGTACTAGCGGAGACGTTTGGAGAATCAGAAGCCCCTTTCGCTAAGGCATGGCATATGTCGGAGGGATCCGGCTAATTCACGTATCTGTCTGCACTATTAATAGAGGAGGTTACATGCCAATTATCTAGGCTTCAATCAGCCCGTGTGGATACAATAGAGGCAGTGTTCACACACTTGACGTGCCACATTCCTCCTCCAGCAGAAGCAGCTGGGCCAGATAAAGACCACTGGGGTTTGAATATTTAGGAATCTCCTCCACAGAACGCTGGGACGGGGACTAGATTGCTACATCAACGGCAGGTATCTTTAACCCGGTTTCTTTTGAAAAATGGCTCTGGGTTTGTACTTCACCGGTCTTTAAACATTTCCTGTTCAGGCTTGTTGGGTGGGTGGGTGGAGGTGCTGAGGAAGAAGGCAGAGACAAAGACACAAATAGCTTAACCGACAAAGGAGAGAATCAGAGGAAGGGGTGAACGGATTCCTATAAAACCACCCACAGGCACTTTCTCGAGCCCAGTGTTAGAACCGAGTAGGCTGAGGCGTTTTCCCCTGAAGATTTCAGCCTTGTGTGTTCAAGAAAGATTCGCATGTTTGTGTGTGCGCATGCACATAGCTATATATTTCACCTCCATTTTCCCCTTTATTTTTCATTTTCGTTTGTTTCCCCCTCTGCTTCGGAAACTGGACTGGAAGTGCTGTAATCTCATCAGAAAATGCTGCTTCCGGTGGTATTTTGAACCCAGGAACAGAAGCAAAAGTGTCTGGAATCACTGGAGAAAGCCCCAGGTCTCCTGAGAGCCGACGGCGACTTTTTGTTGGCTGGGAGCACGCATCAGTGATCAGGCAGTTAGCGCGGCAGATGTTGCGGGGGTTGGGGGCAGGGGAGGCAGATACCTGAGACTCCAGCCGCGTTTCCTACCCTTCCCTCCGCCTCCCTGTCTCAGGTCACCGTATGAAAACAGCGCTGCTCCCCACCTGCCTGAGGTCACACAGCCCGACACAGGCACGGGTGCAGGCAATCCAAGCCAGCCAGCGCCAGGCCCTGCCTCCCAGGCTGTTTCCTTAATCCGCTGACATTACCCAAATACTGCGGCAGACTGCGATACCTTAAAAAAAATCACCCACAGCTAATAGACACCAGGCAGATAGCCTACGCCAGCCGTGGTTTTGTGTGCTATTTCAGCCCAGCGTGTATTTTTCCCCACCCTCCCGGATGAAAATACAGTAATTAACTCCATGCAGTGGGGGATGGGGGAGGGAATTCTTTTTTTTTTTTTTTTCCCTCCCTCGACTTGAAAAGAAATTCTGGCAGATAATTTGGCTGAACATGAAAAGGGAGAGGCTGCTTACAGCCGTCCAAATAAAGTGCTAGGTTGGTGAAGCTCCACAGGCTGAGCTGGTTATTTCACCGCGTGAAAAGCAGACATTTATCTGTTCCCATGGAGATGTGTTTTCTACTAGTCAATCAGGCACTTAGGACAATAGCCGGTAGATCTTTTTTTTTTTTTTTTTTATCTTGAGAGACAGTCCTGCTTTATTTTATAGGAATCTAAATGGAGACTCAGAAATACCTGCAAGCATAGCCATTATCATTTCAAGAGATCCAAATTAACAAGAAACTTCAACTGCCAAACGAGAAGACTCGGGTGTAGCCACTCCTCCAATCTCACGTCCTTATTTGTATTTCTCTCATTTGTATAAATTTGGCTTCTCGACTTGACCCCTCCCTCCCAAATAAAATAATAAGGTCACGACTTACATGTTGAAAATTTCCAAACAACTGTTGGGAAGCAAGAAGGGACCTTTCAAACAGAACATCACAGAAGCAAGACAAAACTGGCCCAGAAAAGAGAAAAAAACAAAAACAAAACCTAAGGTGCTGAAAGTTGGATAAGTTGTAAACTTGCCTGAAAAGTGTTCATGCAGAAATGACTAGGGCTGCCATTTGACCTTCAGTGTTTGTTATCAGTCCCCAGAAACCAGATCATGTCCGTTGGCAAAACATGGTTACTTCGGAAGGTGAACTGCCGTGTAAGCGCCTGGAAACTGGGACCCACATAGAGACTTAGAGCTCTGCTTTCAAGAGTGCTTTCCCCCACTCCATCTTTGCACACGCCTAGTGCAGAACGTGTAGGAGGTCTTCCTGGGGCTGACTGAGAGGGGAGAGCGTGTTTCCAAGGGGTCGCCCCCGAGGCCGCTCTCAACTATGACTTCAGCAGACGCCCCTGTCCAGGATGGCCGTGTCACAGAAGACAGCAGCCGGCCAGTCAGGGCTTCATCATGGAGTCACTTCTTTCTTGTGAATGGAGTCCTCGGCGTGCCGCTCCACAGCACAAGGCAGGGAAGGGCGTGCGAGAAGGCCTCCTGGGCACAAGCCCGGGCTTTTCTGGGCCCTGCGCCTCCAGCTCCCTGAGGACAGAGGCTCCTGGGCCTCCAGGTGGGCCCTGGGGCAAAGACCCCAAGCGGGCCCCTAGGAAAGCCACGTGCAGCGGTCCCAGCACGTAGCGCATAGGGGACGGGGAGAAACCCCAGCGTCAGTGATAACGGCAACCTCCCGTTGCTAAGGAGGCAGAAGGCAGGGATCTACCGTGAGGGCTCGTGGGAGTTTGGTTTCCCCGGGAAGACAGGGCCCACGTTTCTCCTGTACTGTGGGTAGTTGACTATTTCCTTCTCTTTTTCTCTCATGTTATTATTTTTTTTTAAATTTAAAAACAGAAGCAATATGTCATCTCTCTGAAAGATTCAAGCAGTATAAATTTCAGGTGAAAGACTCGAAGTGCCTCACTCCCTTTGCTCTCGCTTACAGCTCAAGGTCTCGATCGAAACAGCTAACGACCGCTTCTAGCACATCCTTCCAGACGCGTTTCATAAATATGTACGTGTGTGAGTGTATGTGCCAGTGTGTGTGTGTGTGTACACACGGGCACACGCTGTTTGTTTTAAATATGCCACTGGAACCATATTTATAGACACTCCTATACAACTTAGTTTTGGTTTTTTAAACTTATCTATCAGCCTTTTTCTAAGTCTACATGCATTTTTTTTTTAATTAGCTATTTGTTTTTGAGAAAAATGAGGTTATACGTGCTCCTAGGATGGGGGTGGAGAGGATTCAAATCAAAGGGCTTGTGGGGAAGTTGGGCCTCGTCCCTCCCCCGCCGACAATCGCTGTGAGGTTTTCGTGTGTCAGGAACCCTCTCAGCATAGAGCAGCATACACACCTATCAAACACTCACACTGATCGGTCTTCACCCATCTCTTGGAGAGTGGTCCATGTTAGAAACACTGACATCTAACTAATGATTGTTTAAAATTTTCTTGGGGTGTATTGCTCTACAGTGTTGCTGGTTTACTGCTCAGCAGAGTGGGTCAGCTGCAGGCACACATCCATCCCCTTTGGGCTTCTTTCCCATCTGTGTCGCCCCAGGGCACGGAGCAGAGTCCCCGGTGCTGGCCGGTAGGCTCTCACCATTACCCGCTTTATGCAGAGGGTCACTGGAGTAGGTAGGGAAAATGGGCGTTTTCAGCGTGGCGCGGCGCCTCTTGGAGGGGCTGGGCTTGGCGCCCTCCCCTCGCCCTCTGGGCGGGCTGTGGGCGGCTCTCAGGCGCCCTCTGGCCTCCTGGCCACTCCGCCTCTCTGCTCACACACACTCACCTGCTGAGGGCAGCCCCTCTGCTCCACACTGTCCCCCAGCTGCCTGCATCTGAAGAACTGACTGGATTAACTTTTAAAAGAGGTTTAAAGCAGAGTGTCATGAACCCATTAAAGGTCCATTATTTTAATGCGCCCCTCCCTGAGGTTTTTAACCTCTCCTCTGGCTTGAGAGTGAGACACTCAACAAAAAGAAAAAAAAAGTCATGTTTCTCCCCCGCCCCTGCCCCTACCAATCCAGAAGGAAGCCACACCGAGCTCACGCTTGCGCGTCGTGCACCTATTACAAACGCAGGCTTCATACTAATTCCCCCTGTTTATCCCTTGTATCTTGGGCTCAGAGAAAGATCGCAGCTCACTCTTACAACTTACGTGCAGCTCCCTGCTCTTTTTTTTTTGGTGCAAGAATGACGGCAACAGGGATTTAGAACAATGTGTGTCCTTGGAAATAAGTGGGTGGGATCTTAGGTTGCAAAATTGGTAGGTTGGTGAGGGACCCCCCCCCCCTCGGGGGAGGAGTCGGCTTTCATTATCCAGTCAGAAGCCTGGTGAAATCATGGATATGATTGAATCTTTCGTTCACCTAGTGAGGTCTTTTTGTTCTTTGTCTTTGAGGTGTGTGCTGCAAATTTCTGTGACGCCTGGGAGGAAGGAAACTTGAGTTAAAGGGCCGGGCAGCTGCACATGACTTGTAACAAGCCAGCTAATTGAAAAATTTAATTCAGGAAGAGATGCAACGAGGCCGGAGCGAAAGAGGAACCGGGCCTGTTGATGTCCAGAGCAGGAAAGCCGAAGAAGTTGTCATCCCTGAGTTAAAAAATTACATGGGGCTTGGAAAATATATCACCTGCTGTATTTGTCATTGAAAGTCACAATCTTGTTTGCTGTTTATCTTGAGGCTTGGGGAGCTTGCCTGCTGGTTAGGAGAAAAAGAGGCGAGTTTCTAGGGGAAAAACGCTAGTAATAAGAAAGGGAGGATTAGAAGCCCCAGAAAGAATGGGAGGTGTAAATAATATGTGGGCATTTGGCGATCAGCACAAAAGAACGAGAGACAAAGCCCAGCCCGATGCCGGAAATCCTAAAAACTTAGAAGGGAAATCCGGATATAAGAAAGCATCCCAAAGGAAAAAAGAAAACAAAAGTCCCTGGAGACCTTTTTCCTCTGTGATGATGTTGGTTCCTGGAGTAAATAAAGCTTGGTTCTGCCATGGTGCTCGTGTGAGCAGCTCTGCAGTCAGAGGCACCAGCTTCACGATATGCCTTCAAGGCCTCATCAGGCCCGCTCTGGCTTTTGGACAAAATGGGTAAACTTGGGGAACAGAGTTTTCCTCCAAAAAAGAGTCGCGATTTGAGGGCAGGAGGAGTGTTTGGTGGGGGGAGAATTACCCCTCTCCCCAGAGAGGCTGATCTGTTTGGGTCACCTACCCACCTCTGTTCCTCTTTTTTTTCCTCCTCGGACTTACCTTGAATGGAATTGCCTAAAGACAGAAAAGGCATTTTTAGCCAGAAGCTAAGTTAGGACCAAGTTAAACTGGCTGGACGAGGGGACTCGCTTCCAGACGCCTTTTAAATGCATGCCTTGGGCGGATTGCTATCTCACTGTGAGAAGAGAGAAGAGGCAGCAGAGGCAGCAGTCAAGGAGCCTTAGGTGGAAGGATTTATACCTGGATCCACTTTGTCCTCTGAGCCAGTAAGTGGTATAGTTATGTCTGTTTGACAGATAAATGGAGACTGAGAGTCAGACTATCTCCAGGAGATGGTGAAGGACAGGAAGTCTGGTGTGCTGCAGTCCGTGGGGTCACAGAGAGTCAGACACGACTGAGCAACTGAACAAGAACAGCCAGATCACAGCTAGAAAATCGTGGAGATGAAACGGAATTCTAGCTCAGCGGTTGCTAATTACAGCCTGATGGACAAATCCAGCTCCAGATCTGTTTTCGTAAATAAAGTTTTATTGGAACACAGCCACGGTCACTTAGTAATGTATTGTCTGTGCCTATTTTTGAGCTACAATGGCAGAGACACTATGGCTTGAGAAGTCTACAATATTTATTATTAACTCTTATTCCTTTACAGAAAAAATTTGCAGATCAGATCACCTAAGCCCATGCTCTTAAACCCATATATTTGCTTCTGCTCCAAAAATGCCTTTTTAATGTGCTGCTTAACAGAAAAAATGACTATCAAATGTCAGAAATAATAATAATTGGAGAAAAAAGAAAAGAAAAAAAAATTATTGGAAAACTGAATCTGTTAGGATCCAAGGAAGATGTAAAACAAGTGAAAACAAACTTTTCTCCTTTTTCCCTTTTTTTAATCTCAAAATTTGGAAGCATTTTTATCCTAAATTTAGAACAAACTAAAAATCTTCATTGCTTTATCAACTTTATCAAAACTGCATACAAATACTTTTCTAAAAAGCCAAACTCCTAGAGTAATTTCCAAAAAAACACATCTATTTTCCACGAGACTTAAAATTATTGCTTTTGTATGTTATTTTCAAAACTGCAAGAAAAATAAGTTGTTGAAGTGAGAAGCTACCAGATTTGAATCTGATGTTTATCCCATGATAGTTATATACAAACTCTCATCATTTGGAGCTTTGTTTATAAATGTGAAAATTCTGTAACCAAAGAAGAATGAACCCCAAGGACAGTTGGAGTTTCTTACCCAACAGTTATTTTTTTCTATGATTGCCTACTAACGGAAGCTGGAGATCTTGGAAACTGATCTGGTTACCATGTGACTGTTTTGATGTTGTAACAGTGGCTTTGTTTTTCATAGGTTTCCAGGATTGATGAGTATAACTGTACACCCAGGTTTTAAAAGTTAATGAACAACATTGATAATAGTGTCTTCTGTGCTGGGCCCTGTGGGCTGTTGGTCCTTTCTCTAGGGTGGGTGGGCTTCAGTAGTTGTGGCTCACGGGCTTAGCTGCCCCGTGGCGTGCGGGATCTTCCGGGACCAGAGATCGAACTGGTGTCCACTGTATTGCAAGGTGGATTCTTAGCCAGTGGACCACCAGGGAAGTCCAGGCTGTCAGCTCTGAATACACCGGTGCTAAGTCCTCCTGATAACTCGACAAGGAAGCCCTTGCTGTGTTCATTTATTAGGGAAGAACAATGAGGAGCGTGCCGTGCCTCAGCTAGCATGCGACTGAATCACCCCCAAAACCTGACCTCACGCTCCATCATCTTTTTGAGTGCCTGCCTTCTCGCTCAACCAGTTTTTACCTACTTGAGTACCTACCATCTATCAGGCACACACATGGTTCTGGGGATTCAGCAGTGAACAAAACACGGAGCTCAGTTAACAAGGTAAAGAGCAGGATGGTTTCAGCTGCCGAGAGGGCCGGGGAGGGGATTCAGGAGGAGAGACAGGATGGAGAGGTCAGGTTGGGTGCGGTGATCAGGGTCGGGGGCCAAGGAGGCCATCCGTGAGAAAGGCAGAGGCCACAGGTGAAGATTCAGACTCTGGAGGAGAGCAGCGAGCAGAGGGGAGGGCAGAGGCGGGCCCCTCGAGACGGGGAGGTCTCTGTGCTGAGGAGTCCTGTTGGCCTCCCGCACTCACCTGTGTGGCCGTCACCGAGACCGGCCCAGGCTTGACGGGCTTGGGCACCGCTCTCCAGGTGCAGGGTTATCAGACGGCACATCCTCAGATCTAAGAGGATCCTCTGACTTCCCACTGCGGAAACTCCTTCCCCTTGTCAGACAAGGAAACGAGCCATTCCTCATTTATTTGTAACTGGAAACAATCGTAAAAGCTACCAATTACTGAGTACATGCCGTGTATCCAATGCATCGTCCTAACTGCTCGATTGTACTACCTCATTTAATCTGCAAAGCAACCCAGTGGATTTCTGAGGTCTCAAAACAAGAGGATGTGACAGGGAGGGTGTTCAGGGCATTACCTTCCAGAATCTACATGGTTATACTTACATGGACTTCTTCCTAAACTTGTCTGGGAATGCTCCGGCATGCCTAAATTCACAGTAACCCTTTTAGTAGGTTACAAAGAATTCTGGTGCAGGGAGCACGCCAGCAACTTTATGGAGCATTGAGGGGTAGGTGGTGCAATAATCTTCAAGGTGAAAAGCAAGTGGACTAATTCAAGTGTTGTTTTTGGGAAACCCATCTTGATGATTAATCAAGGCACCTAAATGTGGGCTTTCTATGTTACTTTATCTTAAATACATTGCTTTTTTTTTGAAAAAAATTTTTTTCTATTTTTAATTTTTGTTTACTTATTTATTTTTTTGAGGGGCTGTGCCATGTAGCATATGGGATCTTAGTTCTTAGACCAGGGATTGAACCCACATTCCCCACGTTGGTAGTCTGAAGTCTTAACCACTGGGGAGCCAGGAAAGCCCTTTAAGTGTGTTTCTTTCTAGGTAGTATTCCAAACAATGACAGAGGTTTAGTAATATCATTTATTCTTCTACATGAAACGGAA
The DNA here is from genome assembly GCF_016772045.2 of Ovis aries. NCBI lineage: Eukaryota > Metazoa > Chordata > Mammalia > Artiodactyla > Bovidae > Ovis > Ovis aries. The sequence continues at coordinate 81,288,591 of NC_056066.1, forward strand.
AAGTTTTCTAGAACCTTCAGATATTTCAGAATACACTGGATATGTCTCAGGATAAAATATTTATATATATATTTTCAGATTTAGTGCATGATGTTTAATACATTACTTAAAACTTACTTTGTCAAGTCATATAATGAATTATGGATTCCAATTATAGTCATTCATTGTATTATAATTTTTAAAAAATATGTATTATTGTAGTAGATTTATAATGTTTCAGGTGTACAGCAAGGTTATTCAGTTATCCAAATACACATGTATTATTTTTGAAATTATTTTCCATCATAGGTTATTCTAAGATATTGACTATAGTTCCCTATACTATACAGTAAACCTTTGTTTCTTGTTGCCTATCTATTTTTTAATTAGAAATCTAGCATTCTATTCATACTAAGTCAAACAAGTTTAACCAAAATGTCATGGTTTTTTTAGTTAGGCAAAAATTAATGTTTCCTAAAATATATATATTATACATATTTATATATAGGTGTACAAGAGCTTTTTTACTACACTTGATAAAGGCTTGAGGAAAACCATCAAAAAAAAGAGAGAGCGAGATGGAGAAATTGGAGAGCATAAACTAAATGAAAAGGAAGCATTGAATATGAAATAGAAAAAGTGAAACAAACTAGATAAAAGCATATCATCATATACTCCAGTTTTCTTAAACATGGCTGCTCATTAGAAACACACACGGACCTCTGGAGAAAGAAAGCTATACCTGAGCATTTGTGGTTTTCAAAAAATTTCAAGATAACTCTGATAGGCATCTGGATTTTAAAAGTGATTGCAGGTTTCTCTCTGAGATCCTAGTTTTGGTGGTACAGGCTTCCCTGGTGGCTCTGAGGGTAAGAATCCTCCTGCAGTGCAGGGACCGGGGTTCGACCCCTGGGTTGGGAATATTCCTTGGAGGAGGGCATGGCAACCCACTCCAGTATTGTTGCCTAGAGAATCCCACGGACAGAGGAGCCTGGCGGGCTCCAGTCCATGGGGTCGCAAGGAGTCAATAGACTGAGTGGCTAAGCACAGCACAGCACACAGAGCTCTATTATTTTTCTGTTGACCAATCATGATACAATGGTATTAAGAGAGAAATAGTTACATAATCACAAGAGTAAAACATGTTTATCAGTTTTCACAATCAATACCCAGACAAAAAATAAGAGATAAAATTGCAAGCCATAATGCGAACATGATTAACTTAACAACACAAAATAATTGTAAAAAATTGCATAAAGATTGTAAAAATAACTAAAATTTGTATAAAATATGCAATGGACGGGGGCGGGATCAAGCAGAGTGATGCAGAAACTGGGAGGGCACGCATGCGCATGGTTTCATCCCCCGAGCCGGTCTACTTCTTTGGGTTGGTGCATTTAAACCATCCACTTTTAAGGTAATTATCAATATATATGATCCTGTTACCATTTTCTTGACTGTTTTGGGTTTACTTTCTGTAGGGCTTCCCTGATAGCTCAGCTGGTAAAGAATCTGCCTGCAATGCAGGAGACCTGGGTTCGATCCTTGGGTTGGGAAGATCCTCTGGAGAAGGGAAAGCCTCTCCACTCCAGTATTCTGGCCTGGAGAATCCCATGAACTGTATAGTCCATGGGGTTGAAAAGGGTCAGACGTGACTGAGCAGCTTTCACTCCACTTTACTTTCTGTAAGTCTTGTCCTTCTTTCGTGTTTGCTGCCTAGAGAAGGGCCTTCAGCATTTGGTATAAAGCTGGCTTGGTGGCGCTGAGTTCTCTTAACTTTTGCTTTTCTGGAAAGCTTTTGATTTCTCCATCAAATCTGAAGGAGAGTCTTGCTGAGTAGAGTATTTTGGGTTGTAGGCTCTTCTCTTTCTTCATTTAAATATATCATGCCATTCCCTTCTGGCTTGTAGAGCTTCTGCTGAGAAATCAGCTGATAGCCTGATGGGAGTTCCCTTGTGTGTTAGTTTTCATTTATACCTTGTTGCTTTTAATGTTTTATCTCTGTCTTTAATTTTTGTCCTTTTGATTACTTTGCGTCTCAGTGTGCTCCTTCTTGGGTTTATCCTGCCCGGGACTCTGTGCTTCCTGGACTTGGTTGACTATTTCCTTTCGCGTGTTCAGGAAGTTTTCAGCTATCATCTCTTCAAATATTCTCTCAGACGCTCGCTCTCTCTTTTCTCCCTCTGGGACCCCTTTAATGGGACGTTGGTGCGTTTACTGTTGCCCCAGAGGCCTCCGAGGCTGTCTTCATCTCTTTGCATGGTTTCCCATGTTCCGTTCTGTGGAGTGATTTCCACCCTTCTGTCCTCCAGCTCAACTGTCCCTTCTTCTGCCTCAGTTACCCTGCTGTGCATCCCTTCTGGTGTTTTCTTCTCCTCTGTTTATTTGTCCTTCGGTTCTTCTAGGTCTTTGGCAAACGTTTCCTGCATCTTCTCAATTGTTGGCCTCCATTCTTTTCCCCGAGATCCTGGGTCATCTTCACGATCGTTATTCTGAACTCTTTTTCTGAAAGGTTGCCTATCTCCACTTCATTTAATTGTTTTTCTGGGGGTTTATCTTGTCCCTTCATCTGGGACATAGCTTTCTGCTTTTTCATTGTGATTAACTTTCCATAATACAGTTTTTGTTTTAGCCACTGTGAGACTGTGTTTCTTCTTGCTTCTTCTGTCTGCCCTTTGATGGATGAGGCTAACAGGCTTGTGTAAGCTTCTTGATGGGAGGGACTGGTGATGGGAAAAACTGGGTCTTGCTCTGATGGGCAGGGCCTTGCTTAGTAAAACTTTAAGACAATTAGTTGCTGATGGGTGGGGTTGAACTCCCTCCCTGATAGCTGTTTGGCCTGAGGTGACCCAAACAGGTGGCTCTATGGTAGGGATAATAGCGAGCTGCAAGAGGATTTACACCAAGGGGGACTGTCCAGTGCTCCCGACCCTGCTGACCCACGCCCCCACAGGAGACCCTCCAACAGGAGACCCTCCAACCCTAGCAGGGAGTTTTAGTTCAGGCTCCTGTGGGGTCACTGCTCCTCTCCTCTGGGTCTGGGTGCATGCAGAATTTCGACTGTGCCCTCCAAGACTGGAGTCTTTGTTTCCCCCAGTCCTCTGGAAGTCCTGTCATCAAATCCTGCTGGCCTTCAAGTTCAGATTCCCTGGGGATTCCCAGCCCCTCTGTCAGATCCACAGGCTGGGAAGCCTGACGTGGAGTTCAGAACCTTCACAACAGTGCAAGAACTTCTTTGGTATCACCGTCTGCGGGTCACCCGCCCGTCGAGTATGAGGTTTGATTTTGTCGTGATTGTGCCCCGCCTACCGTCTCGCTGTTGCTGCTTGTCTTTGGATGTGGGGTATCTTTTTTTGGTGGGTTCCAGCGTCCTCCTGTGGATGGCTGTTCAACAGCTAGTTGTGATTTTGCTGCTCTCGGAGACGGAGATGAATGCATGTCCGTCTACTCCACCACCTTGAACCTAAAACACTGTATTTTTTTTTTTCATACAAAATGTTTACTGTTTTCTATTTCTTCCTAGGAAAAATGGGCTTATTTGAATTATGGTAAAGAATTTAAGATATAAACTTAAAAATATTCAAGGGACAACATATTTTCTTCAAAATTATGCTGAGCATAGCCTGGCTGTTGTCTAACGCATGCATGCTGAGTCACTTCAGTTGTGTCCAACCCTGCAACTCTATGGATTGCAGCCCACCAAGCTCCTCTGTCTTTGGGATTCTCAAGGCAAGAATACTGGCGTGGGCTGCCATGCCCTCCTGTAGGGCATCTCCCCAGCCAGGGACAGAACCCGCATCTCTAACAGCTCCTGCATTGGCAGGCACGTTCTTTACCACTAACGCCACCCGGGAAGCCCAGCTGGAGTCTAATAGTAATCACTGATTATTTTCTTTGCTAATAAAACACAGTTAACATGTACACACGTACATACACTTTTGATTTTATTTATCTTGACTGCTACCTGCTTCAGGAGAAGCTAGGACCTCAACAGTCCCAGGGCATGAAGTGGTGATTGGTATCAGTGGTTCTCACCTCAGCCACAGGTCAGCTCATTTTCACAGCTTTAACAAATTCTCAATGCCTAGACCCCACTCCCAGCTGGTGTGGCTTAAGTAGTCCAAGCGGTTAAGGTAATTTTATTTCTCTTGGGAATGACTGATTAAGGGCTAGTCATGTGACATGATTCTGACCAATGAGATGTGAAGTAAGTGGGATGGGATGTGTCTCTCAGATGATTACCCTTGCTCGTGATAAGCAAGGGAAGAAATAGTCCCTCTTCCAAGTCTAGGCATTTTGTAGGTGGATGAATGCCAGCAGGTGCTGTGGCAGCCGGTTCGTGGCTGTGAGAGGCAAACCTGAGATTCAAAGCGAATATACCAAGGCAGGCAGAACAAGATCCAAAGGACCTGGGGCCGGAATAACTGAATTGACCAACCCTGGAGCTGCCCCAAGAGGAGGACATTCATGCATAGTTTTGGTGGTTTCTCTGTTTCCTGGAGGTCTAAGCGTCTTCAGTTTTACACAAGGAAAGTGGAACACAGAGAGGTTACATGTGCTCTGCAGTCACACGGCTGATAAGTGAGGAAACCAGCTCTGAATTTGTCTGCATCCAGTTCCGTGCTCTGAATGCCTAAGGTATAGGACAGGGATCGGCAAAGTATGGCTTGCTGGCCAAAACCCACTCACCACCTGTTCTTATAAATAAGGTTTCATTGGAACACAACCAGACCCGTGGATTTATGCACTGTCTGTGGGTGCTTTTCACGTTACTCCATCAGCGCGGAGTGAGAGACGCTGAGTGGCACAGAAAGCCCGAAGCACTCAGCGTCTGGCTCTGGATGGGAAAAGTCTGCAGACTCTTGGCGGTGTGAGCCAGTCATGGGGATATTACCTTTATCATGATTGTGTGTGCGTGTGCTCAGTCAGGTCCTGCTGTTTATGACCTCACGCCCTGTCACTGTCCCACCAGGCTCCTCCGTCCATGGGACTGTCCCGGCAAGAATACTGCAGTGGGTTGCCATTCCCTACTCCAGGGGGTCTACTCAACCCATGCGTCAAATCCATGATAGTAATATATAAACTCTCAGTGTCTGGGGCTTTGTTTATATATGTAAAAAAGTCCATAAAAGTGAAAGCCGCTCAGACGTGTCTGACTCTTTGCAACCTCATGGACTACAATCCATGGAACTCTCCAGGCCAGAATGCTAGAGTGGATGGCCTTTCCCTTCTCCAGGGGATCTTCCCAACCCAGGAATCAGACTACCTGACAGTTATTTCTTCTCCCCCACTAACAGAGCCTGCATTTAGTTTGGCCATCAATACACCCAGATGAAGGCTGTTTGATCTAAGCCAGTCATGACATTCTTTGTCCCCCTTGTGGGAAGTTTTACTCCCTAAATACTGATTCCAGGGTGGGCCTGAGTGAGGCATGACAGCCTGCACTTCCTACGAGTTCCCAGGTGAGGCCAATGCTTCTGTTCTGTAGAATGCTTTGACGATACTTGGGGCTTCCCAGGTGGCGCTAGTGATGAAGAACTCGCTTCCCTGGTGGCTCAGAGGTTAAAGCGTCTGCCTCCAGTGCGGGAGACCCAGGTTTGATCCCTGGGTCAGGAAGATCCCCTGGAGAAGGAAATGGTAACCCACTCCAGTATTCTTGCCTGGAGAATCCCATGGACGGAGAAGCTCGGTAGGCTACAGTCCATGGGGTCGCAAAGGGTCAGACACGACTGAGCAACTTCACTTTAACTTTCCACCAATGCAGGCAGACCCAGGTCCGATCCCTGGCTAGGGACTTTTCCCTGGAGGAGGGCATGGCAGCCCACTCCAGTATTCTTGCCTGGGGAATCCCATGGACAGAGGAGCCTGGCGGGCTACCATCCATAGGGCCACACAGAGTCACACACGACTCAAGTGATTTGGCACATGCGCAGGTCCTATACTAGACACAGAAGACTTTCTCTGTAAAGGCCCAGATGGTAACTATTTTAGTTTTTTTGGCCCAGATAATCTGTGTCACAACTCCTCAACTCTGCTGTTACAACAGCAACGTATAAATGAATGGGTGTGGCTACGTTTCAATAAAACTTTATTTACACAGACAGGTGGCGGGCTGGACTTCGCCCGCAGGCCACAGTTTGCTGACGCCTGGCTTAGGCTAGTCACAGGTCGTGTCTTGTCTTCTCTGACTCAATTGCTGACGAGAAGCCGGACCAGCAGCAGTTCTCTTAGGAAGGATGACGTGGGTGATGGCTGTTGGATTCCAGGTAAACGGTTGTGCTTTAAGCCAAGCTGCATGAAAGAGTTCTTGGGCTGTTTTTCGGCAGAGGTGACGGTTCACTGTTGGTCCACGGTCTAACTACATATCGTCATAAAACTAAGTCTCTGTCCCAATTCTGCTACTGCTACAGCCAAACGCTGCTCAGCAAAGCAGGCACAGAAGAGTTCACGCAGCCTGTTCTGGAGGCTCCCAGCACTCCATTCTTCCAGGTGCTCTGGTTACACCCTGAATGCAAAGTGCTCCCGGGCAGGCATAACATTCCCAAAGCAGGATTCTGTGCTCCCTGGTCAGTGATATAATCACAGCTCCTCCTAAACTAGTGGATGGACACAGAATTAATTAGGGAGGGGGGGAAGGGTGTAGGTGAAGGATTGATTGTTATATCCCGTAATGCATTCTAGTTAAGTCACAAGACTCCAACAGGTTTAGCTTCACCAATGCAAATCCATTTCTAATACCCTCATGCCAGTTAACGAGTTTTACCAATGAAAAACCTATTTCTGAGTTGCAAGAGAAAGAATTGTACTATTTACCTTGAGCCAAACTATGGTGGAGGTAAAGAAGATAATGGCGACCTCCTTCAAAAGGTCCCATGATGCACTGCTGCACTCAGCGCCCCCAGCCCTGCAGCAGGCCCCTGCCGACCCACGCCTAAGCTGGAAACTCCTGGGCACTCACAGGCAAGTCTGGGTCAGTCTCTCATGGGGTCACTGCTCCTTTCTCCTGGGGCCGAACTGTACTCTGCATATTTAACTTATTTGCAGAGTACCTCATGAGAATTGTTGGGTTGGATGAAGCACAAGCTGGAATCATGATTGCCGGGAGAAATGTCAATAACCTCAGATATGCAGATGACACCACCCTTATGGCAGAAAGCAAACTAAAGAGTTTCTTGATGAAAGTGAAAGAGGAGAGTGAAAAAGTTGGCTTAAAGCTCAACATTCAGAAAACTAAGATCATGGCATCTGGTCCCATCACTTCATGGCAAATAGATGAGGAAATAGTGGAAACTGGCAGACTTTATTTTTCTGGGGCTCCAAAATCATAACAGATAGTGACTGCAGCCATGAAATTAAAAGACGCTTACTCCTTGGAAGGAAAGTTATGACCAACCTAGATAGCATATTAAAAAGCAGAGACATTATTTTGCCGACAAAAGTCAGTCTAGTCAAGGCTATGGTTTTTCCAGTGGTCATGTATGGATGTGAGGGTTGGACTATAAAGAAAGCTGAGCGCCGAAGGATTGATGCCTTTGAACTGTGGTGTTGGAGAAGACTCTTGAGAGTCCCTTGGACTGCAAGGAGATCCAACCAGTCCATCTTAAAAAGAAATCAGTCCTGAACATTCATTGGAAGGACTGATGTTGAAGCTAAAACTCCAATACTTTGGCCACCTGATACGAAGAACTGACTCATTTGAAAAGACCCTGATGCTGGGAAAGATTGAAGACAGGAGGAGAAGGGGACGACAGAGGATGAGCTGGTTGGATGGCATCACTGACTCAATGGACATAAGTTTGAGCAAACTCAGGGAGACAGTGAAGGACAGGAAAGCCTGGCATGCTGCAGTCCATGGGGTCAGAGAGGACTGAGTGACTGAGCAACAACTTGTAAACATAACAGGAGGGAAAGGGGCAGGGCACAGCTTTTGAAAGAATGACTTAGGCCAAGGACACAACATAAACTGACTAGAATCAAATGGGTCCAAGACGGCAGACAAGTAGACTTTGATTAGACCTTGATCCTCAATCAGCAAGCGAAATGGCACACACAGAGGTGCCATGACCGTTCCAAGGCACTGTCAAAAGACCAAGGAGTGGGCGGTGGCCCGATTCCAGCACATCTCTTCCCCTTCCCCGAAACAGTTGGCATACTCCTCCCACTCATTAGCATATGCAATCACCCAGTCTGTAAAGACTAACCACGCCACGTTACTCGGCCACACTCACCCTCTGCGATGGTCCACACTCTTTCCATGGAGTGTGTTTCTCTGAATCTGAATAAATCCACTTCTTACCTATCACTTTGTCTCTCACTAAATTCTGCGATGAGACATCAAGAACCTGAGCTTCATTAGGTCCTGAAACCAGGTACCATGGGTTTTGGCTGGGTTTGAGTCCCAAGCACATGGTTCAAGTTTCAATCTGAGGGAAACAGTTTCAAAACCACTGCTGGAGGGTGGTCCTTTCTGCCAAGGGTGTTTGCTAACTTTTTTAAAATAATTTCTTCTCTAGTGTCAGTTAGCTGACCATACTCCTGCAGCTGAATTTGGACTAATGTCATGAAGATGCCCTGGAGGAGGGCATGGCAACCCACTCCGGTATTCTTGCCTGGAGAATCCCTTGGGCAGAGTAGCCCTGCAGTGCATGGGGTCACAGAGGGCTGGACACAACTGAAGCGACTTGGCAAGCACACACATGGACTGTTTATCACACTAGTTATGCTGGAGTAAAGTATAGCCTTTGTAGCTGAGAAGTAACCACCTCTTGGAATCTAAGAGGATTTGTTGCAGGACTAGAGATGGTCCATTTCAAATTCTGGCTGAGAGTACATAATCAAAAAAAAAAAAAAAGCGTCGTTGTTACTGTTCAGAGAACTGGTAAGAAAATAATATCAGCTTTGGTTCTATGAGCTCACTCTCAGGCCTGTGCCTTCCTGTGCCTTACGCAGCTTTCTAACTCTACACGGGGGAGACACAGAGAGGGAGACTGAAGCGCGGACCAGGGGACACGCCTGTCCTTGGCGCTGCTGTCAGTGAAGCTGGGTTCAGATCAAATCTCTTGCTTGCTACCTTACTAGTTCAGTTCAGTTCAGTTGCTCAGTCGTGTCCAACTCTGCGACCCCATGGATTGCAGCACACCAGGCCTCCCTGTCTATCACCAACTCCCGGAGTTTACTCAAACTCATGTCCATTGAGTTGGTGATGTCATCCAACCATCTCATCCTCTGTTGTCCCCTTCTCCTCCCACCTTCAATCTTTCCCAGCATCAGGATTAGGTGGCCAAAGTGCTGGAGTTTCAGCTTCAGCATCAGTCCTTCCAAAGAATATTCAAGACTGATCTCCTTTAGGATGGACTGGATGGATCTCCTTGCAGTCTGAGGGACTCTCAAGAGTCTTCTCCAACACCACAGTTCAAAAGCATCAATTCTTCAGCGCTCAGCCTTCTTCACAGTCCAACTCTTACATCCATGCATGACTACTGGAAAAACCATAGCTTTGACTAGATGGACTTTGTTGGCAAAGTAATGTCTCTGCTTTTGAATATGCTGCTTAGGTTGGTCATAGCTTTTCTTCCAAGGAGCAAGTGTCTTTTAATTTTATGGCTGCAGTCACCATCTGCAGTGATTTTGGAGCCCCGCAAAATAAAGTCTGCCACTGTTTCCATTGTTTCCCCATCTGTCTGCCATGAAGTGATGGGACCAGATGCCATGATCTGAGTTTTCTGAATGTTGAGCTTTAAGCCAACTTTTCTACTCTCCTCTTTCACCTTCATCAAGAGGCTCTTTAGTTCTTCTTCACTTTCTGCCATAAGGGTGGTGTCATCTGCATATCTGAGGTTACTGTTATTTCTCCCGGCAATCTTGATTCCAGCTTGTGCTTCCTCCAGCCCAGCGTTTCTCATGATGTACTCTGCATAGAAGTTAAATAAGCAGAGTGACAATATACAGCCTTGACGTCCTCCTTTTCCTATTTGGAACCAGCCTGTTGTTTCATGTCCAGTTCTAACTGTTGCTTCTTGACCTGCATACAGATTTCTCAAGAGGCATAATAGCTATGAAAAGAAGAGAAGCAAAAGGCAAAGGAGAAAAGGAAAGAGATACTCATTTGAATGCAGAGTTCCAAAGAATAGCAAGGAAAGGTAAGAAAGCCTTCCTCAGTGATCAATGCAAAGAAATAGAGGAAAACAATAGAATGGGAAAGACTAGAGATCTCTTCTAGAAAATTAGAGATACCAAGGGAACATTTCATGCAAAGATGGACACAATAAAGGACAGAAATGGTACAGACCTAACAGAAGCAGAAGATATTAAGAAGAGGTGGCAAGAATACACAGAACTATACAAAAAAGATCTTCATGACCCCAGTAATCACGATGGTGTGGATCAGTCACCTAGAGCCAGACATCCTGGAATGCGAAGTCAAGTGGGCCTTAGGAAGCATCACTACGAAAAGCTAGTGGAAATGATGGAATTCCAGCTGAGCTGTTTTAAATCTTAAAAGATGATGCTGTGAAAGTGCTGCATTCAATATGCCAGCACATTTGGAAAACTCAGCAGTGGCCACAGGACTGGAAAAGGTCCATTGTCATTCCAACCCCAAAGAAAGGCGATACCAAAGAACATTCAAACTACGGCACAATTGCACTCATCTCACACGCTAGTAAAGTAATGCTCAAAATTCTCCAAGCCAGGCTTCAACAGTACATGAACTATGAACTTCCAGATGTTCAAGCTGGATTTAGAAAAGGCAGAGGGACCAGAGATCAAATTGCCAACATCCACTGGATCATCGAAAAAGTGAGAGAGTTCCAGAAAAACATCTATTTCTGCTTTATTGACTATGCCAAAGCCTTTGACTGTGTGGATCAGTAGCTTACTAGGTAAGCGCTTAGTGACCCTTCCAGGCTCAAGGTGGCCCCTTGGGTAGAGTACAGCGGTGTTGGCTGTGCTTCCTGCAGTTGTCACGAAGTGGTCCCCTGTGCAAACGTGGAGACAATAACGCTTTTGATGATTAAGGACGCCCGGCACGTGAAACAGCCCCGCGTCAGCACACGATGAGTGCTCAGTGAATTCTGTCTGCTGTTGTCATCAGCCTGACTTTCAGATAAGACTCGGGCTCAGAGAATTAAAGTGATTTTCCCCAAGACCGAGGTAGAGCCTGTGAAAACAATGCCAAGACAATAGTGACCCCGCCCTGAAAGAGTGCGCGCCAGGCGTGCCCGACCCTGTGCGACCCCGTGGAGTGTAGCCCGCCAGTCTGCTCTGCCCACGGAGCTCTCCAGGCCAGAGTACTGGCGTGGACTGCCATGTCCTCCTCCAGGACATCCTCCCGACCCGGGGTTCACACTCCGCCTCTTCCGTCTCCCGCAGTGTTGGGCAGAGTCTTTACCACCAGCGTCGCCTGGGAAGGAGTCTGAGGCTTTCCCTGGTGGCTCAGATGATAAAGACTCTGCCTCCCATGCAGGAGACCCAGGTTTGATCCCTGGGTCAGGAACATCCCCTGGAGAAGGGAATGGCTACCCACTCCAGTATTGTTACCTGGAGAATCCCACTGACAAAGGAGCCTGGTGGGCCTCAGACCCCGGGGTCACAAAGTCAGACATGAGTGAATGACTAACACTTTTTGGAAAGTTCAGGACCCCTTCAGAGGGTGGGCTTTGCGTTTAAATGAGGAATGTGGAAAGCACAGTCTTCGGCCAGTATAGACTGGTTTAGATCCAAAAGCCAGAGTTCTTGCTTTCACGTGTCCAGCGGAGAAAGTCCTGAGTTTATGTGGCCTCACCAACAGCTGGTGTTTACCCCTTTTTCTTGATCACTTACCATCTGAACCCTCTTTTTTTTTTAAACTGATTAAATAGTAAACCCACTTATTCCGAGTAGTTTCTGGTGGGAACCAGAGCCCAGTTTTCACTACAGAAACTGAAAATGTTGAAAACTGATTCCCAGCCTCCCTTGCAGGTGACTTAGGGCTATGTCACACGTCCTTTTCTGGAGTTTTTATAGGAGGGAGACTATTTCCTGTTATTTCCTGCAAAACAGAAAAAGGTTTGTAGTTAAGAGTGTGGGAATGGAATTATGAGGGCTTGACTCTAAAACTTCAGAAATTACAAAGTGGGTGGCTTGGGACCAGAGAGCCTCCGTTTCCTCATCTGTGAGATGGACATAAGATGGCTCACCTCTTAAAGGAATAATCAAGATTTAAGTAGTGTTTGGCACCTCTTGGCAATGTAAAGTCTCACTCTGTGGAAGAAAGGAGGGGACCAGGGCAATGCCTCTCAGCAAGGAGGAAGGTGCACGTGACTCCCCTGGGCGGCTCACTGCTGCAGGTCTGGAGAGCGCCTGAGACTGTATTTCTGATCAGCTCCCAGGGATGCCGATGCTGCCGGCCCCAACCACACTGGAGAGACCCTCATCTCAAGAGTACCCTCTGAGAACTCTTCAGTTCTCCTTTTCCATTTTCAATGGCCATAGATTTCAATTCCAGATTCTCTCCTTCCCTTCTCTGTTTCTTGCTTTGCATTTTGAGTGATGACTTTTCCTAGCCTGGGTTCCTCTCACACTGACTGTTTTCCCCAACTTTTCTTTTTCCTGCTGCATCAGGTTCTTAGCTGTGGCACCCACGATCTTTGTATGGCACGGGGGATCTTCCTTGGGGCACAGGGACTCTCTAGTTGTGGTGCACGGAGTTTTCAGTTTCTCCAGAGGATGTGTGATCTGCGTTCCTCCACCAGGGCTGAAGCACGGACACTCTGCATCACAAGGTGGATTCTTAACCCCTGAACCGCCAGGGAGGTCCCACTCCCCCACTTTCCTCTTCATTTAATATAGACGAACTGAGCTATGGCTCCTGTCCCGCTGGTTATGCTCAACTAGGCAGCCTGCTTATATCTGTCATCTCCAGATTGGACATTATTTTCTTAGCTGACTAGTTGGTAAGTCTTCTGCACGCAAAACTTGACACCTTGATGAGCTAGCGTCATGTCCATCTTGACTGGTGGTTTGTTATAGTTCATGGGCCAAATTTGGCCTTTTGGCTTATTTTGTGAATAAAGCTTTCTTGGAACCCATGTCCATTCGATCATGTATTGTGCATGGTAGCTTTTGCGCTACAACAGCAAAGCCGAGCAGTTGTTGATGGAGAATGGATAACCCACAAAGCGAAGATATTTACCCCTTTCAGAAAATGTGTGCCAACTCTGGCTGGACTATGGGTTGATTGCTCTAGGGCAGTGCCTGGCACTCAGTGGGCGCCCAGAAAATATATATTAATTAATATATATATTAATTAATATATATATTTTGAATATATTAATTAATATATTAAGGATGAGATGGTTGAGTGGGATCCCCAACTCAAGTCTGAGCACAGCCTGGGAGACAGTGAAGGACAGGGAAGCCTGGGGCGCTGCAGCCTGTCCAGGCACAGAGTCGGACACGACTGAGGGACTGAACAACATTAATTACCTCATTTAATCCTCCTTACCACTCAGTGAGCTAGATCCTATTAAGAGTCCACAGAACTGAAACTCTAAAGTCACACTTAAAAAAAAAAAGAATTTGCCACTGAAAACTGATTTGATCCGACCTGACTCATTCGGCTGCAAAATATGACAGGAACTAATGCAAGGCTTTGGATGGCCTATATTTATCTAATTCAGCCTGTTTCCCAGCAAACGTGACAGTGAGGTGGATTAGGAGTGCCGCCCCAGGCCCTGCTGAGCAGCTCTGTAACATTATGGCCCAGCGTTAGTTTTCACTTCTGAAGTCCCCAGTTCCTGAATTCCAGAAGCATCTTCAGCCGTTAGGGTTTGCATAAGAGATACGGAGGTACGTTCTTCCTTATTTCACAGCTGAGGAACAGAGAGACTGAACTAAGTAACGATGTTTATTCAGTGGATATTGCTCTGTTCAGTCACGAAGTCACGTCCAACCATCTCTTTGCAACACTGTGGACGGTAGCCTGCCAGGCTCCTCTGTCTACGGGCTTTTCCAGGCGAGAATACTGCAGTGGGTTGCCACTTCCTCCTCCAGGGGAATCTTCCCGACCCAGGGATCTCCTGCATTGGCAAGTGGATTCTTCACCACTGGGCCATCAGGGACGCCCAGGATAGAGAGACAAACCTGAGTGACAATGCGTATTCAGCGGGTGGCAGCGCCCAGACTTGAATCCGGGAATCTGACCCCTGAGTTGTGTCTGGACCCACTTGGCTCTCTGGCTCTCTCGGGAGAGGGGTTGGAGCTGGTCAGCTGGCTGAACTAAGGGTCGGTGAAGCTGCCTGGGGCTTGTTCCCACCCCTGGGCTGGTTTGCCTGCTGCTGGGGTCTCCTGCCTTTGTTCTGTCAGAACGTCCTTGCAGGCCAATTGGCTCAGCCCTAAATGCGCATGTAAAGCACGCGGCGCCCGCGAACACACACATCCGCGCACACCTCAGAGAGGAGCTGCGCACCGTTCTATCTCCTGGAGCTTTGTGTCCTCCTCCTGTTTCAGGAAGCTCATCTGAATGAATCAGGTGACAGAACCCACTAGTCGGCGGGCAGGGGGAAGAAAGCAGATGCTTTTCCCGCCGGGTAGGATTGAGCTGAGCAGTTTATCATTGTGGTTAAACTCTGCCTCTTTCAAGGCACAGCCCCTTGTTAAAAAAAAAAAAGAAGAAGAAAGAAAAATCATGACTGTTCTCTCTCTGGCTTTGGGAGCTGCTCTGCTCTGAGCGCTCAAAGCCGCAGCTCACAGGAAAAGTGTAATGTGTCTGTTGCGGACGGAGATGAGAACAGGGCGAGGGGCGTGGTGATGCTGCTTCCGGAAGCTTGAGGCACTGGCTTCCTGCAGGCAGGAGGGGAAGTGAACCTCCCCTCGCGTGCTTCAAAGCTTCCTTAAGACGTTGCCTCCAGAAGGCAGTGGAAAGTTAACATGGTTTCAGCATGCAAGATTATCTTTGGAACAGCTCAGAGGAGACGGGCTGTAGTGTAGCCAGGAGGAGACACTGTTGATTAAACACAGTTGTAGGCTGAGAATACGATACGGTTTCCTCTCTGGGTAAGACGAGGGCACGTATCTACATATGTGTGTGTGTGTGTGCACGCGCGCGTGTGACCATACAGAAGGAGGATAACGAGAATACACCCTCAGTATTAACACAGGAAGTACATGAGAAGCAGGCGGGGGTGGAGGAAGGCATGTGTGTCGGAGAGAGAGGGGGCAATTTTCTATTTTCAGTCAAACGCGCCAGTATTCTTCCATTGTTGGTGTAATTAAAAAAAAATCCAATAAAATTGACTTGCAAAAACAGACGAACAAACAAAAAAGTCTCGCAAGGCATCACTTCAGAATAAACAGAAATCCCTTGACGTCTGAGAATTCGGAGGCTCCAGATACAAAAGGTCTTCCTGGTTTGGGGCAGTTCTAGTTCATTCATTTTTGGAAGCTGACTTCAAATGCTGCCCCACCCCCGGAACAAGGTGGCCTCCTTAACATTGTTACCGAAGCTTGCCTGCTGAACGAAAAGGAAATGTTTAATTCTCTCCTCTCTCGAATACTCTCCTTAAAGTTTTGAAGATTAAAAAAAAAAAAGAACATCCAAATGACTGATGTTCTTTGTAATTTATCCTTTAAAACCACATCCTACCAGATTAAGGCATCAAATGCTAAACTTTGAATGCTGAAGAGTGAAATCACATCTAAAAACCAACCTTTGTAATAACCTATAAGGGAAAAGAATCTAAAAAAAAGAATATATATGTATACATATGTGTGTGTTAACTGAAGCACTTTGCTCTATACTTGAAACTAAGACAACATTGTATATCAAGTATACTTCACTAAAAACAAACAAACGAATAAAAAATAACCTTTTTCAGAGACTAAGAGTGTGCTGTGCTTAGTCGATCAGTCGTGTCTGCCTGTTTGCAACCCTCTGGACTGCAGCCCGCCAGGCTCCTCTGACCATGGGGATTCTCCAGGCAAGAACAGTGGAGTGGGTTGCCATGCCCTCCTCCAGGGGATCTTCCCAACCCAGGGATGGAATCCAGGTCTCCCACATTGCAGGCAGATTATTTATCATCAGAGCCACTGCTGAAAAACAGTGCCAGCCTTTTTACTTTCAGGTTACTTTTCGGTTGAAGTTTCACTGGACTGTTACTTTTTTCACTTTGTTTTTTAAAATTCAGGTTAAATAGAAAATAGAAGATGAAGGAGCATGAGGGAGGTGGTGATGGTGAAACTGAGGAAGGGGCTCCCTCTTCCTGCATTCCCCTCTGTCTACACAGACAACAGGAACTCAGCAAAATGGTGGCTACTGGCCAGGCACAAATTGAGAAGCTTTTCCAGCTTTGAATCTGAAACTGGCTTCTCTTAGGAGAACAGTATGCTTAATTACTGGGTTTCCCAGATGGGTCAATGATAAAGAATCTGCCTGTTAATGCAGGAGATGCAAGAGATATGGGTTCGATCCCTGGGTCGGGAAGATCCCCTGGAGAAGGAAATGGCAGCCCACACCAGTATTCTTGCGTGGAGAATCCCATGGACAGAGAAGCCTGGCAGCTACAATCCATGGGGTGGAAAACAGACCTGGTTGAGCAGACACACTCTTAATTACTGGAGCTTTAGTCATATGTACTGAAAGAATAAACTACCAGCATGGGAGGATTTAAAGATTTGTGAAGCAGGAAACTATTCTCTGAAGACAGACTTTTAGCTTCACAGGGTACATCTCTGGTTGGTGAAAGTTTGTCAAAATCCCTCAGGTTTGCAGACTTAGGAAAGGGTGTTAGAAAAAGTCTGCACCCACATTTTAAAATGTGTTTTTGTTTTTTGAAAAATAAGGATCATGTAAGAAATTTTGTTTTCATTGATCAAATGAGATGAAAAAAAAAAAAAAAGCTTGGCTCAAATGTTAGGTTTTGTTCCTGTCCTTTTCAAAGCACCTCTTGTCATATTGTTTCTTCTTTGATCCTCGTAGCAACATGAAGGCTGTCAGAGTGAGTAACTTCCATGTTGCAGAGGAGAGAGAGGCATACAAGTTCAATTCATGCATGTAAATAACCGGCCAGAGAGTGTTTAGGATTCCCAGTCTTTTTTGCTTAACCTTTTGAGCAGAGACAGGTATGACCTCTATCAGATTTTATTCAGGTGCTGTTCAGTCAATTCCAGGCTTCATCTTGTGCTAAAGGTTCTGGAAAAATTTCCAAGAGTACAATAAAATTCAAAGAAGAGGTTTATTTAACCATGATTCACCCCTCCCCCACCCACCCACCCACAATACCTACTTCAGACTTTGGGGAAAGGACGGATTCCACCTTTGTCCTCAGATATACACCACAAGCATTTTCGAGCCCTGCCAGGAACTTGTCTATTTTTACTTTATCACCTGAGGTGACTGTTCAGCTGTTGGTCTTCTATGACTGCCCCGGGTCTGTGGGAGTGGACGGCAAGGTGATTCTGTGGATGTAGATAATGACTGGAGACAATCCCAGGCTCCCTTTTACTCTAGGGGTGCGCCCCTCCATTTACAGAAAGGAAGGCTGAGTCATGGAATGGGAAACCACCGGGACACAGCAGGTCAATGGTAAGAGCAGGAAGCAGAGGAACGGGCTGACTCGTACTCCCCAGCTTAGATTTCAGACTCAATTGTCTCGAAGGCAGACTCTGATCCAAAGCTTGAGTTCTTCTCCACTACAGCAGAAACTCAAATGTCTCGATTCACTTAGACTCGACAGCTAAGTGGGTGATCGTCTAGGTTTTGCTTAAGGAAAAATAAATAAAACTAACCGGATTGCTGTTTAGCCACTAAGTCTTGTCTGACCTTTATAGCCTACCAGGCTCCTCTGTCCTTCGGATTCCCCAGGCAGGAATACTGGAGTGGGTTGCCTTTTCCTCCTCCTGGGTATCTTTCTGACCTTGGAATCGAACCTAGGAATCTCTTGCATTGGCAGGCAGATTCTTTACCATTGAGTCACCTGGGAAGCCCCAAATTAACCTTGTCCAAGTACAAAACATTGAAGTCAGGAATTTAGTGGTGGTGAGGAGCAAGTAATAGTTTCCAAGCACGTACAAAAATGATGTAAAATTAGCAACAGTAACAAAGCTAATCATAAATAGTAGTAACAGCTCACTTACAGCTATATATCAGACACTGCTTTAGGTGTTTTGCAAAGACACTTGTTGAAGGCTGGTAGTGAAGAGGCATTGCGCTTGTCATCCTTGCCCTGGTGAAGCTTGCCGCTGCTTAGTCGCTCAGCTGTGTCCGACTCTTTGCAGCCCCATGGACTGTAGGCCTCCAGGCTCCTCTGTCCATGGGATTTCCCAGGCAGGAATACAGCAGTGGGTCGCCATTCCCTTCTCCAGGGGATCTTCCAGACCCAGGGATGGAGCCTGCGTCTCCTGCATCGGCAGGCGGGTTCTTAGCTGTTGAGCCACCAGGGCGGCCCCTGGGGATGATTGCAAATGCAGCTTCAGTTGCTCTCTTCCTCCTAATTCTCTGCTGCTGTTTCACCCGGACAAGGGCTCTCCGGCCTCAGGGCCGCCATACTTCTTGCCCCTCCCTCCGCCTGGAATGCTTTTCTCCGAAACAGTGTGTGAACAGCCATTCACCCAACACTTTATTCTGTCTCTGCTCCAACATCGCCTCGTCAGAAAGTCTTCTCCAAGCGCCCCCTGAACTCGAGCTCGGTGCCCTCTCGCCCTGCCGGCCCCTCCCTCTGCTCCACCTCCTTCGTGTCTGGCGCGGGGGGGTCCCGAGAGCGAGGGCTTCTGCTTGCCAGCCGCTGGGTCCAGGTGCTGCCTGAGACCATGAGGCCACGGTGGAGGGCAGTTGCTCTGAACCCGGGAGCTGGTGACTTCGCTCTTCCCCAGGTGAGAGCTTCGAAATGAGCCTTGAACTATTTCATCAGGAAGAACGTGCGGGAGTGGTGATCCATGCAGAACCAAACAGATGGAGAGACACTGCTGTCCGCCCAGGCCAGGAAGAAAAGGAGGACGTTCTGCGCGCACAGATGTTTTTAGAGACGGCGTTTGCTAGAGCACGATCCGCAGCCATCTGCCGCCACTCCTTTGAAGAGCAGCGGCCTTCCTCCTCTGTGCCTCCTAAGGCCGCCCAGGATAAATACTGCTGATGGCGAGGGGTGAAAGAAGAATCCCACTCAGCTATTTTTAGTTTCCCCTTGAAGTCTTACATTTCACGTTTTAAGTTTGTTTTCAGAGTTCTCTTCCAACCCAAATAAACCCAGGCTCAGAAATGAAAGGACTTGGGTGATTACTTTCTGAGGCTCGGGGGAGCAGGCGAGGAAGCCGACTTCTCCTGGACTCCCCGGCCAGCGAGGCTGCGAGAGAGGAGCCGGGCGGCCCGGGGCTCCCTGCGCAGCCAGCGGCTCGCGCAGCCAGCCCGCCGGGGTCCGCGCTCCAGGACTTTCTGTCTGCAGTCTGTCAGGGCTTGCTGGTTGAATTTCTCCATCCCTCGCTGATTTCACTCATTCATTCATTCAACAACTAATTATGGGGCGCCTACTGTATGCCTGGTACTGTGCTCAAGAGGCCCGCTCTCAGGCCGCTTCTTTTCTCCTAGGGGAGCTAGTAACACACGAGTAACCAATGAATGAGCTTATAAATCAATGCAGGGCTGACGAGGTTGTCCATTTATAATAACTGCAATGAGTGGAAGAACTGTATCAACACATGAGGAGTCTTGACAGATTACTTATTACATGAATCTGAGCAAACCCCAGAGATAGTGGAAGTGAGAGGAGCCTGCTGGGCTGAGTCGATAGGGCGGCAAAGGGTTGAACACGACAGCAACGTTTTACAAATGGGGAATCTAAGCAGCCTAAAGGTTAAGCATCTTTTTGAAAGTCCCACAGCCAGCTGGATGGTCAATCAAATGGATTTAGGATCTGTCTTATAACCTCAAGGCTGGCCTAAGTCTGATTGTTTTTAAATGAATTGGGTAATTGCATTTTTGGCTGCTCTGGGCGCTAGTGGCAGGCGGGGGCTACTCCCCGTTGCAGTGCGGGCTTCTCACTGTGGTGGCCCCTCTTGCAGAGCGCAGGCTCGACGGCACGCAGGCTCCAGGAGCTGCACACGTGGCTCGGTGGCTGTGGCTCCTGGGCCTGGCAGCACAGGCTCAGTGGCTTGGTTGCCCCTAGGCACATGGCGTCTTCCCGGGTCAGGAATCTAACCCACGTCCCCTGCACTGGCAGGTGGATTCTTTAGCCACTGGACCACCAGGGAAGTCCCTCAGTCCGATCTTTAAGACAGACCATTAACAAGCAGATGGCAGGAAGTGACAAGCGCCAGGAGGAGGGGGGGGTGACCTGGGGGGTGAGGAGTGTGACTGGTGGGTCGGTGGGCAGCGCCCTGAGGAGCCAGAAGGCCACTTTCCCAGGGCGTGTGCCAGGGGCAAGATGGTTAGCCGGGAGCCATGGGGCTCGAGCAGGCTGGGAGGAGGGGGCAGATCCTGGTGGGTTTTCAACTCAGCTGCTCTTCAAAACGGGAAGCTCCTTAATGGGTCATCTTGCTCAGGGTCCTGTGGGGGCCTGTGGTGACTGGCATTTGTCAGAGCTCAGGGGTATATGCAGAAAACCTATTTCACAGCATCCCTCGGTGCTGAGAACCTTCAAGCGTTTTTGAATCTGCCCTTCTGTAGTAAGTCTCTGAGCACAGCTGAGCTGCCTGAGTGATCAGTGGTCTGACCTGGGCTGCAGTTCAGGACCTGGTGACCCATGGTCGACGCCAGTGGACCTGTAACCGTTGGAATGGCACTCACACTCACCTCAGGACTTCCTCAGAGCAGTGTTTCCTTGGCTGTGGTTTGAAAGTAAATTTTGAAGATTAGATTATTTTCCTGTGATTTACATGATGTTTAAAAATGGGCACAGGACTCAAAAGTCAGAAGAGAAGGAGGGGGCTTTATGCAGCCGTTTCTAGCACATCAGGGCTTTCCCGTCATTTCTGTATGCCTCCACGGTGGGACTCTTCACAGGCCTGTGGCTTGGGTAGGGAAATAAAAGGTTCGAGTTCAGGGAAAATAAATAGCCTAGCCAATGACCAGATACTTTGGCCAAAAATACCTGTACTGGCCCCACTTGGAATGGATTAATAGTCTGTGCAGAGCAATCGACACACGCTGGCAGCCCTAGTTTTTAAAGCACCTTGGCCACAAACAGGTCGCTGTGAAGGCAAGACAAGCCCATGCAACTGTTCTTCAGAAGGTAACACTGGGAGATTTCATAGAACATTCATGAGGAGGAAATAAGGGGTTCAGCCAACCTCAGTGAGAATTCCCAAATTCTCGATTCTGTGATGTGTGACATCATCTCCCTGGCCTCAATCTCCTTATCTGCAAAATGGGTATAACAATGGCATCTACTTCACAGAGCTGTCCTGAGGATAACTGATACATTGGTTCACAGTAGAGTAAACCGACATAAAGGAGTGATCAGAGCCTTGTGTGAGTGAGGCCCCAACACACATTTCTCTATGCTGCTTCTTCCATCGCAGCCTGTGGCCCTGGCAAAGTGCACAGGGCATTTCAAATTTACTGTTTTTAGGGGATGTCCCTGCTGGTCCAGTGGCTGAGGCTCCGTGCTCCCAACACAGGGACCACAGGTTCCATCCCCGGGTGGGGAACTAAGATCCCACATGCTGGAACAAAGTGGGGTCTTTGATCCCAAGTGCAGCAACTAAGACCCAGGGCAGCCAAATGAATAATTAAAAAAAAAAATTAAAAAGGGGAGGGTCGGAGGGAGGCTCAGGAAGGAAGGTGTATATGTATGCGTATGGCCGATTTGCTTTGTTGTACAGCAGAAACTAACACAACTTTGTAAAGCAGTTAAAATATAAATGAAATAAAAAATGAAACCTGTTTTAAAAAAGCCTTTAACTAAATTATATACCCCTATTGGGTTTCCCAGGTGGTGCTAGTGGTAGAGAGTCTGCCTGCCGGTGCAGGAGGCCTGAGAGAGGAAGGTTCCATCCCAGGGTCAGGAAGGTCCCCTGGAGGAGGGCAGGGAGACCCAGTCCAGTGTTCTTGCCCGGAGAATCCCACGGACAGAGGAGCCTGGCGGGCTACAGTCCAGGGGACGACTGAAGCCGCGTGTATACCCTGATTGCTGGGGAAAGCGCGGAAGAGAGGCTGGAGGCAGGATGAGAAGGAAGGAAGGAAGGGACAGAGAGAGAGGGGGAGGGAAGCGGGCTGAGGAGCTGAGTCCCCAGCAAAACCGAAACAAACCAGAACACACCCTCCTGCACGCCGCTACAGAAGTCTGTAAAATGTCCTCGGAAACCACTGTTTCTATGTGTGAATCTATATATCAGAATTTCTTTGGGCCTGTGGCTCAGACGTTAAAGCCTCTGCCTGCCATGCTGGACACCTGGGTTCGATCCCTGGGTCAGGAAGATCCCCTGGAGAAGGAAATGGCAACCCACTCCAGTATTCTTGCCTGGAGACTCCCATGGGCAGAGGAGCCTGGTGGGCTACAGTCCATGAGGTCGCAAAGAGTCGGACACGACTGAGCGACTTCACGTCACTTCACTTCTCACACAGGTGTTCAGCGCAAAGGTTCCGAGATGGGAAACCCAGGGGCTTGGATCTCAGCTCCAGCCCTCAGGAACCGTGTGCCAGCGGCCAAGCTGCTTCCCTTCCCCTAGCCTCAGTTTGTTCATCTGTGAATGGGAGCGATCATGATACCTCACTCGGCACAGCGCCTGAAACACTCACTCATCGTGGGCTCTTAATATCTGTGAAAATTGGTATGGCATACGCCATGTGCCGACACAGAGCTAAGTGCTTTCCGCAAACCAGCTCCTACGCTGAACGACTGACTGATGAACAGGCATTATGTCGTTCCCAGGTTATAGGTAAGGAGCCTTCCGTTTACAGAGTAACCAGCCAGGAGCAGGGTAAGCAGGCAAAGAGCTTAGCAGGCTTAGCAGTGGGCTCTCTCAATGACTCTGCTGTCTGTTACCGCTCAGAATTCTGAAGTCTTCCCTAAACTCAGAAGAAAGAGGCTCCGTCTCTCTTCATCTCAGGACCTCTTGCCTTGGGATAATCCAGGAATCTTAAGGTCCTTCCTAAGACTTTTGATTAGGATCAGTTATTTTCTGCTATCACTTGGCATTCAGGAAATCCGTGGAAATATCCCTAATTCAAAAAGGCGGCAGGAACCTTGGTGACGCCTGAGCTCTGGGATTTGCTGCAGTGTCTCCGATAACCTACTTAGGGCGGCGGTGTTCTATTACTTCTGCGTGTTTTACAGTCACATGGACCAGTCCTGATACAACAGGGAGGGAATTTCAGAAGAACGGGGACAGGAGACACCATCTCAGAGGCTGGACACCACACCAAACACAGGCCGGTGAGTGGAAAATTTTTAAAAGAAAATAGGCTTTGGCTGGAAAACTGACTTTTATGAAAGATTTAGCCTCACACTGGAGATGATTACTTCACTTGAAAAGTTACTCTTGGGAAATATTGTAAACTCCCTTCATGTAAAAGATAAAAAAGAAATATGGCATATTAGGTTAGTCTCTATTTGAGTTTAGATCTGGAAAAGCAAATTAGATAGAAACCTCTACTTTGATGAACAGATAGAGAGGCTAATGTATGTAGTTCTAAAACTGCTATCTCTCTAAGAATACAGGAAGTGTTGTCTAAAGTGAAAATGACTCCTGGCCCAACAACTTGTACACGCTAACAATGTCACCAATACTAACATGAAGTCACAGTTTACTAACCTAATAAATATGTACAGCAATTAAAAAACATAGTAAATTAGTAACTATGAGTAAACCCAAATCCTTCAGAAATATATGTTTGGTCAGCCTTTGAGATTCTATTGTACGTTCAGGGTTAAAGATTCAGTTCTGTTCAGTTCAGTCGCTCAGTCATGTCCTGCTCTTTGCGACCCTGTGAATCGCAGCATGCCAGGCCTCCCTGTCCATCACCAACTCCCGGAGTTCACCCAAACAAGGCGATGGCGCCTCACTCCAGTACTCTTGCCTGGAAAATCCTATGGACGGAGGAGCCTGGTAGGCTGCAGTCCATGGGGTCTCGAAGAGTCAGACACAACTGAGCGACTTCACTTTCACTTTTCACTTTCATGCATTGGAGAAGGAAATGGCAACCCACTCCAGTGTTCTTGCCTGGAGAATCCCAGGGACAGAGGAGTCTAGTGGACTGCCGTCTGTGGGGTCACACAGAGTCGGACACGACTGAATTGACTTAGCAGCATGTCCGTTGAGTCAGTGATGCCACCCAACCATCTCATCCTCTGTCGTCCCCTTCTCCTCCTGCCCTCAATCCCTCCCAGCACCATGGTCTTTTCCAGTGAGTCAACTCTTCACATCAGGTGGCCAAAGTATTGGAGTTTCAGCTTCAGCATCAGTCCGTCCAATGAACACCCAGGACTGGTCTCCTCTAGGATGGACTGGTTGGATCTCCTTGCAGTCCAAGGGACTCTTACGAGGCTTCTCCAACACCACAATTCAAAAGCATCAATTCTTCGGCACTCAGCTTTCTTCATAGTCCAACTCTCACATCTATACATGACTACTGGAAAAACCATAGCCTAGACTACATGGACCTTTGTTGGCAAAGTAATGTCTCTGCTATTCAATATGCTATCTAGGTTGGAGTCAGCATCGTTTAATTTCATGGGTGCAATCACCATCTGCAGTGATTTTGGAGCCCCCCAAAATAAAGTCTGACACTGTTTTCACTGTTTCCCCATCTATTTGCCATGAAGTGATGGGACCAGATGCCATGATCTTAGTTTCCTGAATGTTGACCTTTAAGCCAACTTTTTCACTCTCCTCTTTCACTTTCATCAAGAGGCCTTTTAGTTCCTCTTCACTTTCTGCCATAAGGGTGGTGTCATCTGCATATCTGAGGATATTGATATTTCTCCCGGCAATCTTGATTCCAGCTTGTGTTTCTTCCAGCCCAGCGTTTCTCATGATGTACTCTGCATAGAAGTTAAATAAGCAGGGTGACAATACTGCTTATATACAATACAGCTTTGACATACTCCTTTTCCTATTTGAAACCAGTCTGTTCTTCCATGTCCAGTTCTAACTGTTGCTTCTTGACCTGCATATAGGTCACCCCCATGGAAAAGAAATGCAAAAAAACAAAATGGCTGTCTGAGGAGGCCTTACAAATAGCTGTGAAAAGAAGAGAGGCGAAAAGCAAAGGAGAAAAGGAAAGATATTCCCATTTGAATGCAGAGTTCCAAAGAATAGCAAGAAGAGATAAGAAAGCCTTCCTCAGCGATCAATGCAAAGAAATAGAGGAAAACAATAGAATGGGAAAGACTAGAGATCTCTTCAAGAAAATTAGAGACACCAAGGGGACATTTCAGGCAAAGATGGGCTCGGTAAGGGACAGAAATGGTATGGACCTAACAGAAGCAGAAGATATTAGGAAGAGGTGGCAAGAATACACAGAACTATACAAAAAAGAGCTTCAAGACCAAGATAATCACGATGGTGTGATCACTCACCTAGAGCCAGACATCCTGGAATGTGAAGTCAAGTGGGCCTTGGAAAGCATCACTATGAACAAAGCTAGTGGAGGTGATGGAATTCCAGTTGAGCTATTTCAAATCCTGAAAGATGATGCTGTGAAAGTGCTGCACTCAATATGCCAGCAAATTTGGAAAACTCAGCAGTGGCCACAGGACTGGAAAAGGTCCGTTTTCATTCCAATCCCAAAGAAAGGCAATGCCAAAGAATGCTCAAACTACCACACCATTGCACTCATCTCACACGCTAGTAAAGGAATGCTAAAAATTCTCCAAGCCAGGCTTCATCGATACGTGAACCGTGAACTTCCAGATGTTCAAGCTGGTTTTAGAAAAGGCAGGGGAACCAGAGATCAAATTGCCAACATCAGTTAGATCATCAAAAAAGCAAGAGAGTTCCAGAAAAACATCTATTTCTGCTTTATTGACTATGCCAAAGCCTTTGACTGTGTGGATTACAATAAACCGTGGTTAAAGATTAGCTAGGTACAATTCTGGGCCCAGTGGTAAAGAAACTGCCTGCCAATGCAGGAGACACAAAAGACACAGGTTTGATCCCTGGGTCAGGAAGATCCCCTGGAGGAGGAAATGGCAACCTGCTCTGTATTCTTGCCTGGGAAATTTCAGGGACAGAGGAGCCTGGCAGTCCACGAGGTCTCAAACGGTTGGACATGACTGAGCACACGCGTGCACACACACACACATCCTTCGATAAACCATGACGGAAAGAATATATGTATGTGTAACTGAATCACTTTACAGCAGAAATTAACACGACATGGTAAATCAGCTAAGTTCAATAAAACTTTTTAAAAACAGTTAGATATGTACCTCTACTGACAGGAAGAAATAATTGTTTTGAATATCACGTTTAATTTTTCATAAAGTGTTATTAGCTACAAGGCCCAGCAATGGACATGAGAGAGCAAACTGAGATAGTGAAGGACAGGGAAGCCTGGCGTGCTGCAGCCCGTGGGGTCACAGGGTCGGGCAGGACTGAGCGCCTGAACCCGTGTGACCTGACTCCTGCTTGGCGGTGAGAGTAAGCTCACCCACCACACTCTTGCCGTGGTGGACAACTTTCTTTCTTTAAAAAAAAAAAATCTCTGGTCACACCACATGGCATGTGGGAATCTTAGTTCCCTGACCAGGGGTCAAAACGGTGCTCCCCCCACCCCCGTGTTGGGAGGATGGAGCCTTAACCCCTGGACTGCCCTAACTTTTTCACTTAACCATCAAACACAAGGCAGGGCCCTTCCCCCAGAGCCACTCCCTTCCACCGGCTCCGGCCCCCTTCCTCGGGGTCCTCCCCCACGGCCACTCCCTTTCCACTGCGTCTCAAACACGTTTGTCTCTCCCCAGTACCCTAGAACAATACCTTACCTATGTGAAGTGTGAAGTTGCTCAGTCGCGTCCGACTCTTTGGGACCCCGTGGACTGTAGCCCACCACGCTCCTCCGTCCATGCCATTCTCCAGGCAAGAATACTGGAGTGGGTTGCCATTTCCTTTTCCAGGGGATCTTCCTGACCCAGGGGTCGAACCCAGGTCTCCCACATTGAAGGCAGACGCTTTAACATCTGAGCCAGCAGAGAAGCCGGGTGCTAAATAAATCTCTGAATTGGTTTTTGACTTTCTGAATTCACACACAGGTGACCAACATTTGGCTGCAATCACTCTGGACTGGTTGGTGTTCGGTCGCTGAGTCGTGTCTGCTTCTTTGCAGCCTCAAGGGCTGTATTTCCAGTTGCTAAAGCTTGCCTCGTTTGGGGATGACAACCCCAAAACATCTGCTGTCTTGTGTACCACGATCGTGAAGCTGAAACGTCAGGTGACACCAGAGAAAGAATCAGTCACGGCTGCTCTTTAAACACGTCAAACACGTCAAACATTCAGTGTTTATCAGTACGGGGCTCAGGGAGAATTCCAGCCTTTCCTCAGCACACGGCAAGTTGGGGTTTATGGTCAAAGTCCACTTATAGCAAATGTTTATTCTACGAGAGCTTTCCTTTTGCTTCCTGTAAGTATAGCTTCATGCCCTGCCAGCATCTGAGGTCACAGACACACGAGAGGTTATTAACATATCAATGGAGAGATCTCTCTGGAATCCAGAATTTGGAATAATATTTGCATCTCAAGCTCAGAAGCCGCCCAGGCAAGCCTGCTTATTGATTGCCTTTAATTTCCCCTTAAAACAGTGTCTGCTTCTGAATAAAAGATTAATAGAGGAGGGCTCAGTTTGTCAGTGATTTATACTCAAGTTCTGCCTCCTTTTCATTCAGGAGTGCGGTGCACACACGTCTCCACCCCTGAGACGTTCCTTCTCCAAGAAAAATAGCTCCTGGCCTCTGAAGCCTGCAGCTTAATTGAATTTGTCTTTGTCCACTTAATCTTCACGCTCAGGAAAAGTGAGGTAGGTGGGATTTGTGCAGGGAAAACACACCTGAAAAATACAGATGATCGCTGGAAGGATGGGCAGAGGAAAGGGGTAAAATGCCTAGGAAACATGAAAACCCAGGGTGCCGCTGGAGATGTCTGGGCTCCACTTCCTTTCGCTTTAGTGTTAATGGATTCACCAGTATCATCCCAGTATAAACACAGTGACCTAAAAAAGTAAACTACTGCACCAGCTTGGAGCAGTGCTATCATTTTTGTCCTGGCCGCAAATTTCTGTTTCCTTTTGAGGAAGAAAAAGATGAGAGGAAAGTGAAGATTTCTGTTTCGTGGAAAGATTGGAGACCTCTTTCTGTAAATGAAGGACTGTTAATAACGTTAATAATAGCAATCATTTATCAAGCACGTTTTTTTCTAACCATTGTACTAAATGATTTATACTCTTTATCTCATTTAATCTTGGCTCCAAAACTCTAAGGAGGTCCTATTAATAACCTCATATAGACAAGACTTGCAGAAGTACAGGAAGCCCAGTTTGTAAACTGGCGGAAGCTGGGTGTATCGACTTGAAAAGCCCAGACTCTGATCCTACCAAAACAGGGACAGCCCTGTGGGCTGGCCTCACCTACATTCCTTTCTTCAACGTGGCAGATGAAGGACGACCCCTCCAGGTGGGCAGCTGGTCAGGACGCAGCAAGCCTCTGAGTCCCGACTCCGTTTCTCACCACCTACCCTTTCCTCGTGGTCCAGTCAGTAAAGACTCTGCCTGCAATGTGGGGGCCCAGCTCGATCCCTGGGGCGGGAAGAGTCCCTACAGGAGGCACGGCAACCCACCCCAGTATTCTTGCCTGTAGAATTCCTTGGACAGAGGAGCCTGGTGGGCTGCAAAGAGTCGGACATGACCGAGCAACACACGCACGGTATCTCCCGTGGCCAGGCAGGGTCCCTGGAGCCAGCCTTCTTGCAACCTGTCAGCTTTACCTACTACAAAGTCACTTTCCACGCAAGTAACTTACGTGCTGTAAAGATGCAGGAAACAGAGAGGAAAGCTGGATCAATGAGAATTAGAATATCCAACGGGACGCACTCCACCCCAGCCAGAGAGGACCGCATCCTAGGCCCGGATAGGGGGAGTGACGCACCTGCGGTGTCACTCACCACGAAAGCAACAATTCTGCCTTAAATACGCCTGATGATGTTCCAGGTTGGATCCTCAAGCTCCAGAGGTGCCCATTTTGAAGTGTTTTAGTTTCCCTTCTTTGATCGGACACGTGGAGGATGATTCTTGGCCTAGGGATCAACGTGGAGCTAGAGTTGAGGTTCTAGGGGGAAGGACGAGACCTGATTTTGGAAGGCAGGGAGCAACGCGCCTGCTTGCTCAGTTAGGATAATGACTCCTCATTCTGCGACTCTCCGCACGTCCCCTTCCCCTCTCCAGCGACTGCTTCCCTGATTCAGACCGAAGAAGTGGAAAGAGAAACAGAGGACACTGGTGGAGAAGGGACCACCTGTCTCTGCCACAGGCACTGTGTCCGAGACGGAAAGCAAGACAAGCTTCTTACAGCTAATTACATGGAGACATGCACTGAGCAAATACATCCTCAAAGGATAACATAGTTACCATTTAAGACTTGCTGTGGAAAGGTCCGTATCGTTAAAGCTATGGTTTTTCCGGTGGTCATGTTTGGATGTCAGAGTTGGACCATAAAGAAGGCTGAGTGCCGAAGAATTAACGCTTTCGAACTGTGGTGCTGGAGAAGACTCTTGAGCATCCTTTGGACAGCAAGGAGATCAAACCAGCCAATCCTAAAGGAAATCAACCCTGAATATTCATTGGAAGGACTAAAGCTGAAGCTCTGATATTTTGGCCACCTGATTCAGAGAGCCCACCCACTGATGGGCTGGGACCCTGATGCTGGGAAAGATCGAGGGCAGGAGGAGACAGGGACAACAGAGGATGAGATGGTTGGATGGCATCACCGACTCAGTGGACATGACCTTGAGCAAGCTCTGGGAGATAGTGAGGGACAGGGAAGCCTGGCGCGCTGCAGTCCGTGGGGTCGCAAAGAGTCGGACACAACTGAGCGATTGAAAAACGACAATGGAAAGGAATGAACTCAGGACGAGATGAGGGTCTGCCTGAGCTGCGTTTGAGTTTCCGTCGCACCTCCCGCCTCCCTGGGACTCCTTTCCTACTTGTTTCGCTGCAGGGGACTGGCTCAGCGTGTAGACCCCACAGTGCCTCCCACCAGAGGGTTTCAAACCCTGCTACCAGCCAGTGGTGGTGTGACCTCAAGAGAAGTTACTGAACCTACAGGAGCCCAGGCCCCTCAGCTCTAGAACGGAAATGGCAGAAGTCCACACTCCTAGATTTATCGTTAGAATCAAAGGAGATACTCTTAGGTGAAGCCTTGAGCTGAAGAAACGGGCGCCCCGAGAGCACTTGATTAAGGCGGGCTGCTAGTCTCTGAAGGCAGCTTCTCGGCTCTGCTCTGTGCTGTGCCCAGAGACACTGGGCTGCTTGCTCAGGATGTGACGAGAAGCGAGGGGCGTGACTTGGAGAATGTCTCGCCAGGCCAGAGGCCTGGAAACCCTGCAACAGCTGTGTGTCTCTGGGCAAGTGAGGTAGCCTCTCTGGACCCCACTTCCTTCATCTGCAAAGGGAAGATCTCAGATTCTTTGGAGAATTAGAGTTGAGGCACACAGAACACAGAGTGAACAGCAGCTGCTCTTCATATTACCTTCTGCTTATTTTTAGACTTTATAGAAAACAGAACAAAGCCTAACGATGCCTTTTAATCCCACAGGGTTAGTGGTGTTTATATCCCACTTTCAAAGTGGGATTCTGAAAGTCTCTCTCCCTAGAGTGAATTGTCTCTATCCCTCAACATTTTTCCTGAAAGCTTTTATTTGGTGAGCAAAATTTACAGCAGGGATGGGAGATAAGGAATTCATGTGGCGTTTGTCCTTAAAACACTTCTTTAATCTCCACAGTTGCCGTGGAATTCATGTCATTCTTGCTTGGGTGATTAGATTACGTTTCATAAACAATATCCCCTGTGTTTAAAAATCTTTAAACAGCCACTTGTAAGTGGCTTGACATGGACTCCAGTTAATGCTGTATTTGACGTGGCTGTTCCACTGTCAACCGTGCTGACAATCCAGTGTTTATGTGAGCATCAGACTCCGAAGTGGAGACCTGTGTATTTCAGAATCCTTTTTAAATCTGAAATATTTCTTGAATCTTCCGATAGCCTCCTGTTGAAGAATTCGAGCACGCTGACTATCTCTTGTGACCTTCCCCAAACTGGAATTATTGCTGCACCTTTAGATTTCTTATTTTCCTCGGTGTTCATCTTCGTTTTCTTCACTCCAGAACTTTCAAACATCAAAACTGCCAGCTTACCCTCCATCAGATGCACGCTGGGGCAGTTGGGGCAAACTGGAAATTTTGATGTGCATTCTTAAGTGGGGTCTTAACTAAATTACAACTTTCAAATGGAAAGATTTAAACTCCTTTTGTTTATAGACTGCTCTGCAGGTGACTCATCTGATTGGGGCTATTCAATTAATTCTCTTCTG
Organism: Ovis aries; assembly: GCF_016772045.2. NCBI lineage: Eukaryota > Metazoa > Chordata > Mammalia > Artiodactyla > Bovidae > Ovis > Ovis aries. The sequence continues at coordinate 81,320,052 of NC_056066.1, forward strand.
CACAAAGTCCTAGCAGGTTTTCATCTCCACAAATGGGCCTCAGATCCTTTCCCTGGCGCTCCCCACCCCTTCTTATTTGGAGGGTGCCTCTACCCGCTTTTTTCTCTTTGTGTTTATTTGTTTCTGAGGCTGCTCTGGGTCCACACGGCCGCTCATGGGCTTCTCCGGTTGCAGCGAGCAGGGAGCCACGCTCTCCTTGCGGTCCTTGTCACTGCGGTGGTTTTCCTTGCTGCAGAGCATGGGCTCTGGACGTGCAGACTTCAGGAGCTGTGGCGCAGGGGCTCAGCTGCTCCAGGGCTTGTGGGATCTTCCCTGACTAGGGATCGAACCCCCGTCCGCCGCGCTGGCAGGTGGACTCTTACCCACGGGGCCACCGGGAAGCGCCACCCACCTGCTTTTCTTGTTTCGCTCCTGCCCTGCTTCAACAGGTTGTTCGTGGAGCAGCCAGAATAGCTTTTTGAAACGCACAGTTGAAAAAAAATAAATAAATAAAAATAAAATAAAAAAAAAATAAAATGCACAGTTGACCAGGCCAGCTTCCTACGTAAAACCTTCCCACTGGGTTCCCACCATACTTCGAATAAGAGAAAAAGTTTTCAGCAGGTGTCTGGCCCCTGCTCCTCCCCGAATCTCCTCCAGGTACCTCCGCTCACTGGATTGCAGCCACAGTCTGACAACCTCTTCTTTCTTGAACAAGCCGAGGGTGGCTGGGCCTGAAAGCTTTGCTCTCTCTTTCTCTTGGGCCTCCAGGGCTTGTCTCCTAGACACTAGGTCGCCCAGCTCCTTCCTGTCTGTGTCCAGCAGAAGCGTCCTGTCCTCAAGGACAGGACTGACTCAGTGGTGAAGAATCTGCCTGCTAATGGAGGAGACGTGAGTTCGATCCTGAGTCGGGAAGATCCCCTGGAGGAGGAAATGGCAATCCACTCCAGTACCCTTGCCTGGAGAATCCCATGGACTGAGGAGCCCGGCGGGCTACAGTCCATGGGGCCACAAACGAGTGGGACAGGACTGAGTGGCTGAGCACGCGTGCACACAGGGGCCCTCCTGGAAGCCCCCCTTGTCCCAGCTACAAGAGCCGTCGGGGTCACTCTGTCTGTTCCTGGATTTACTGACTTCATAGCACGGAGCTGTACCATGACTTGCCTTTTATTTGTTTATTCTAACTTTGTTTTCTCTTTTCTAGGACAGGGCGGGGCAGGAGCGGTCAGCCTCGGCACTACGACAGCGGGGCCAGACGACTCTGTGTCTGGGGCTGCGGGCTGACCTGTGTACCACGGGCTTCAGCTGCATCTCTGGTGTCTACCCTCCACGTGCGTCTTCCCCGAGTCGTGACAACAAAGAAGACCTCCAGTGCTGACATGGAGAATGGACCCGTGGACACAGTTGGGGGAGAGGGCAGGCTGAACCCAGACGGCGGCACTGAGACAGATGCGTGACTGTGTGTGGAGCAGTGAGCTGGAGGGAGGCTGTTGCATCACAGGGGCTCAGCTCAGTGTTCTGTGAGGGCCTGGGCGGGGTGGACGTGAGTGCGAGGGACCCAAGAGAGAGGAAATGCACTGTACTTACGGCTGATTCGCAGGCTGTACGGCAGAAACCAACACAATATTGTAACGCAGTTATCCTCCAATTAAGACAAAATTAAAAAACAGAAGAAAAATGTCTCCAGACATTGCCAGTGTTCTCTAAAAGGCAAAAATGCTCTTCGTGGAGAAGTCCTGGTCTAGAATTCAAGGTCTCGTCTCAGCCTAAAACAGTGCCTGGCACATTGTTGGTAAGTGGTTAAGAGTTGGCATGTTGAGGAAATGAACGCTGCTCATTCGTGGTGTGCAGTGATCCGCGTGGCACGCAGCTACCGAGGGTCTGTGACTGACCTGAGCTGCTCAGGGGGACACAGCCAGCGGGCGCTGGAGCTGGCTTCCACCCAGGTTGGTCTGAAGTCCAAGCTCAATCTCTTCATGCCACATTAATATACGGATAATATAAAGAAACTGCTACCTAGGTGTTTTCCGTAGTGATTACTTCTACATGCTGCCTTGAATAACCTCAATTTTCACTACATTCTCTGTAGGCAGTACCATCCCAAGCACATTATTTAGCTAAATAATCTATTTTTCATCTATTTTTTACATAGTGCAGAGAAATAAAAACATTTTAACATCAAGCAGCAACATCCTCTCAGAAGAGTATCGTTGTCCTATACACCTTGATAGCTTTTTAGTGGTAACGCACTCACATGGTTTGTGAAGATAGCATAGACAAGCAGCGTGCGAGGAGCCCTGTGCCTGCTCACGCCTGGCCCAGTCCTGCCCCCTCTGGTCCCTTTCTGTTCCCTGGGTGTCCTTTCAGAGTCTTCTTTCGTGCGCAAAGCACAAACCAACATTTTCTTGTTCAATGTTTTCCTTTCTCAAGGCAAACTGGTGTAACATACATTTCCTTAGATATCTTGCTTTTTACACTTATCTTGGTGTCCTTCCACATTAGGGCAAAGAGAGCTTCTTGCCTTTTTTACAATCGCAAAAGACCCTCCCTCATGACCACATGCAGGCCTGTTTCACTGGCTTTTGGTTGCTGAATATTCGGATGGCTGCTTTCGTGTCTGCTATAGACAGTGCTGACATGAATAGCCTCAGTGGGCAGTGTTTTCCTGAGCTTACCAGAGAGATGGTGGCTCAGACAGTAAAGCGTCTGCCTACAGTGCAGGAGACCCTGGTTTGATCCCTGGGTTGGGAAGATCCTCTGGAGAAGGAAATGGCAACCCACTCCAGTACTCTTGCCTGGAAAAATCCCATGGACGGAGGAGCATGGTAGGCAGCTACAGTCCATGGGGTTGCAAAAGAGTCGGACACGACTGAGCGACTTCACTCACTCACTCACTCACTCACTCCCAGAGAGATAAACCTTCATATTATATAGAACTGCTGGGTCAAAAGGACAGGGCTTTTCATAGATACTGCAATGGTCTCTTTGATCAGAGGAGTCCAGCTATCTAAGTGTGGTTATCAGAAGGGTTAAGGGATAGATATGAAAAATTGATAAGGATCAGCTACAACAATGGAATGGGAAAAAGGTGGAATTTCAAGGTAGGCAGAAGTCTCAAGAACCTAGAGGAGACATAGACAGAGGAGGTCAAAGATGGGAGGGGGATGGCGGGAGGCAGGATAACGAAGACCACACACTTCTAGCGAAAATTTTCCGGTGGCCAAGGTGGGGGAGGGGCTTCAGAAAACACCTCCATTTCCTCCCGATGTTGGTGAAGTTCTGCCACACTGGGGGAGAAAACTAGCGTCCACAAGTCTGGAGAGATGGAGGACCCTGGTGGGGTGTGAGGGCAGTTCCACTCATCTTCCCGGTTCACAGATGAGGAAGGTGAGGTTCGAAGTTGGCCTGACTCCATAATTAAGATTTGCCCTGCCAGTCTGATGATAGCTCCTGCTTTGTTAAGCGCTCTGTTAAAGGCCATTAGGTAACAACAACAAGCAGAGTCTTTATTTTTTTAAAGATTTTTCTTATGTGGATTACTTTTTAAAAAAGTCTTTTATTGAATTTTTTACAATTTGTCTCTGTTTTACGTTTCAGTGTTTTGGCCACAAGGCATGTGGGATCCTAACTCCCCGACCAGGAATCCAAGCTGTGCCTTCTCCACTGGAAGGCGAAGTCCTAACCACTGGGCCGCCAGGGAAGTCCCAGCAGATGAACCAGTCTTGCTTAAGCATTAAAAACGCGAAGAAACCTGATGAAAATCCAGGACTTTTGTATTGTTACCTATGTCTTCCTATGTCAGTGAAACCAACCAGTTATTACCGTTTATATCTTCTGTGTTTCTAAAGGCTAAAGGGACCCATCAAACAGTTTGCCTGAAAACTGTTCACACTGAGAAACATATAAAGTTAAGCTAGCCAGAGGCTTATAGGATAGGTTTGCCTGCAAAATGCCCACTGAATGTCACTACGATTTGAATTTCCTGTTCCCAGGAGGATGCGTCTCTGGGAATGGTAGCCTTCTCTGAATCAGCATTAAATGCCTGCTCTGCTCTTTCCAGCTTGCTCAAGTTCACACCAGGACTCTGGTCCGATCTCTCTCACCTGTTCTTCCAAGTCGCCCACGGTGCCTCCTCTGGTTGCCTCAGTGGCCACAGCCCCTTCATCCTGCCCCATCACTCTTCTGCTTCCTGGGCCTTTTATCCTTGCTTTCATTCAAATTTCCAGTTGTACACTTCCTTAAAAAAAAAAAATGCATGCAGAGACTTCTCGGTGGTTCAGTGGTTAAGAATCCTCCTTGCAATGCAGGGGACCCAGGTCTGACACTTGGTTGGGAATCACGATTCCATGTGCCTCAGGGCAACTGAGCCCGCGCCACCCCTACAGTGATCTGTGTGCCGCGACTGAGGGATGACGCAACCAATAAGGGGCTGCCCAGGTGGCACCAGTGTAAGGAACCTGCCAGTGCAGGAGAGGCAAGGGACTTGGGTCTGACCCCTGGGTCGGGAAGATCCCCTGGAGGAGGGCATGGCAGCTCACTCCAGTCTTCTTGCCTGGAGAATCCCACAGAGGAGCCTGGCGGGCCACAGTCCATAGGGTCACAAAGAGTTGGACATGACTGAAGCTACTTAGCCAAAGAAGTCAAATAATATTTGTTTAAAAAAAATGCAAGCAGGAGAACAGGCAGGCTCAGAATCAGCCCTGCACTCAAGTCGGAATCATGGAATGCTACAATGCCCTGGTCAGGGGAAAAAAGCATGGCCACTAGGAAACTGAGATCATATGATAGGACTCAGAGCAAGGGGAGGCGTGTGTGCGCGTGTGTGCATGTGTGTGCACGCGTGTGTACGTGCATGTGCTGCGTGTGCATGCGTGTGTGTGCGTGCGTGTGCGTGCGTGTGCGTGCGTGTGCATGCGTGTGCAAATTTTACAGAAAATAATTTGCTCACCCCTGGTGTTCGGGTTAAGCAATTAGGTTGTCAACAGCCTTCATCCAAATCTCACTTCTACAGCTTCCTTCTGTGTAACTTGGTTACAAACCTACAAAACCGGAATACAAATGCCTCGGGGTTGATGTGAGAAGTAAGTTCAATAATCCTAGCGGTGCTGGCTCTGCGAGAGTTATTCAGATTCCTCTAAATTAAAGGTTTCCAGAGCTGTCCCCATATCCTTGGATCTTTTCTATCCTTATAAAAATGAAACATCAAAAATATTTGAGGAATTTGTGTAGCCACCCTTCCTGTTCCAGGAATATAAAACCATAAAATACTTGCAGTGTATTTTTAGTATATTTAATGTTGATTAATAGAGGCATGGCAACTTAGGAAGTATCCACTGGTGTGCCTTGGAGCACTGATTTTTGGTCTATTCTGGGTATCACGGCATTTCAGGGCTGAAAAATTAAGGCATAAGTGAAATTTCCAGGAGACCAAACCTTGATGTAATAGGGTCAGGATTCACAATGACCCTCCATAGCCCCAGATGAAGCCCTGGAAGAGATAACATTTACCAGGGGTTGCCGTGGATTCTGGCATCAATTATTTAAGTCTGGGAATGGGGAGACATGGCCAGACAGCAGCTCCTGGGAAGCAGATCTGGGGCTTCTAGTTGGCCACAAGCTCAATTTGAGCCAGATGTAGGCAGCTGCCAAGGAAATGATCGCAGGCTGCGTGCACAGGGGCAAGAGAGGGTGGGTCCAGGGAGGGGACGAGGCTCCGAGGCAGGCAGAGGAAGAGCTCAGTTTAAATGAGCGAGGCAGCCCGCATCTGGACCAGGGAGGTGAGCTGTGGAGACACAGGTAGACCTGAGTGGGGTGCTGTGAGTTAGCAGACCGCAGGGGCGGCGGGGCAACAGCCAGGCTGATGAGTCAGTCAGCGGCACCTGTCAGAGTGAGCGGTGACCCAGGGATCTAGGGATGTTTCCCAGGGAAGGAGATGACCACAAGGGAAGACGGAGCTCCTTTTTTTTTTTTTAATTTTTTTTTAATAATTTTCATTTGTGTGCAAGCTTAGCTGCTCAGTCGTGTCCAACTCTTCATGGCCCCATGGACTGTAGCCCGAGAGGCTCTTCTGTCCCTGGAGTTTTCCAGGCAAGAATACTGGAGTGGGGTGTCACTTCCTCCTCCAGGCGGTCTTCCTGAGCCAGGGCTGGAACCCGGGTCTCCGGCATCTCCTGCACTGGCAGGCGAATTCTTCACACTGCACCACCTGGGAAGCCCCGGGTTTCTTTATTGGCTTCTTTATGGCTGTGTTTGGTTTTCACTGTGGTGCAGGCTTTTCTCTAGCTGTGGTTATCGGGGCTGCTCTTCCCTGTGGGATGTGGCCTTCTCATTGCAGCGGCTCCTCTTGTGTGGAGGCACAGACTCTAGGGCACATGGGCTCAGTAGTTGCAGAATATGGGCTTAGCTGAGCCGAGGCGTGTTGGATCTTCCCAGGCCAGGGATCGAACCTATGTCTCCTGCATTGGCAGGCGGATTCTTTATCACTGAGCCACCAGGAGAGCCCAAGAGGGAGCTTTTTTTTTTTTTTTTTTTCCAAGAGGGAGCTTTTTGAAAGCCCCAAAGTTCTTCCACATGGAGGAAGCAGCGTTACTATCTGTATAGTTTTCTGGCAAACTTTGGGGGGACAAGTGTGATACCTTTTGGGGTATCTGTTCAGCTCACAACAGCTTCTCCAACACTCCTGTGTGTACCTGGAGTCCATGATCTCAAGTGAGGTGAGCCCCTGGCGGATGCACTTGTCCTTCACAACCCTGCCTTCCTGTGACAGCTGATGCCACAAGGCGTGGATGCTCGCCAGAAGCCAGATCGATCCGCCCTTTCTCTGGGGAATGTGGAACTGCCTTGGGGATGGACTGCCAGGCTGCTTCTCCATCTGATAGCATCTGATACGTGTAAATACAGGACGGCCATTTGCCCCATAATAAGAGAGTAGTAGAGACATCAATCTGCAGAAGACAAGCGTGAGGCAGGAGCACAGAGAGGCAGAAGACGGAGGGGCTTGTCTGGCCGGGTCCTCCCGTCTTCACTCTCGTTTAGTGTTTACTGGGGCTGTGCTGGGCCTTGCTTTGGAGGGGCTTGTCTGGCGGGGTCCTCCCGTCTTCACTCTCGTTTACTGTTTCCTGGGGCTGCACTGGGCCTTGTTTTGGGGCACAGGGTCTTCACTGTGGCACACGGGCTCTAGATCACCTGAGCTCAGCAGCTGCCTTAAGTGGGATCTTAGTTCCCAGTGGGTGCATGTCAGTCCTGTCCGACTCTCTGCGATCCCATGGGCTGTAGCCCAGACCAGGGACCGGACCCAGACCCCCTGCCCTGGGAACACAGTGTCTTACCCAGCGACCACCAGGCACGCCCATGAGCTTCCCGTCTCTTGGCATTCTTTCTTCCCAAAGCCTAACGGCCTTCCTGGACACGGAACTCCTTTGTGCCCTTGTTGCAAATCCCCTCCCTTTTTTATTTTCACTAGTCCAACTGGGTTGCTTCACTAGTAACTGAGTGTCTTAAGTACTGCAGAGTGCAGCAGAAGGTGGCTCAGTGTATGGAAGACATAATGGCAAGTCCAATTCAGCCACTGGAAGAGTAGCCTCAGGAAGTTTATTTATGTTTCTGGGATCATTTAAGTAGGAGCTGAATGACCCTAGATAATTGGGAATCATAAGGAGATGGTTGGATGGCATCACCGACTCAGTGGATACGAGTCTGAGCAAACTCTGGGAGATGGTGATGGACAGGGACGCCTGGTGTGCTGTAGTCCGTGGCATCACAAAGAGCTGGACACAGCTTAGCAACTAAACAACAAGGAGAATCTTGCCTTGGATTTCAGGCTTTTGAAACTGACTGTGGGTTTTGCCACTCCCTTGCTTTGGGTTCTTAAATAATGTTCTTAAGCTTTAGTGATCCTGGTTTTATTTATTTATTTTTTTTGGCAGAAAGGGCGAGGATAGGCATACCTCATAAAACTATTGTGTGGATAACATAACCTAATACGCTAGCTTCTTACTACTCCTGTAAGAAACTGCAACAAACTTGGTGGCTTGAAAAAGAACAAACCTATTATTTCCCAGTTCTGGAGGTCAGAAATCCCCTCTGGAGCTTCTAGGGGAGAACCCAGTTCCTTGGCTTTTCCGGCTTCTGGAGGCTATGTGCCTTCCTTAACTCATGGTCCCTTCCTGCATCTTCGGAGAGCGTCACTTCAGCCTCCGCCTCCATCGTCAGAGCTCCTCTGACGCTAAGCCCCCCACCTCCATCATTCACTTACAGAGACTCTGTGATTATACTGGACCCTCTGGATGATCACAGATACTCTCTTAAGCCCATTTGCAGGGAAGCAATGGAGACGCAGATATAGAGAACAGACCTCTGGACACAGTGGGGGAGGGAGAGCCGGACGAACGGAGAGAGTGGCAGGGAGACGCACACAGCACCACATGCAAACAGACAGTCAGGGAGAGCTTGCCGCATCACTCAGGGAGCTCAGACCGGAGCGCTGGGACAACCCGGAGGGCTAGGACGGGCTGGGAGGTGGAGGGACGTTCAAGGGGGAGGGGACATATGGTACCTAAGGCTGATTCATGCTGATGTATGGCAGAAAGCAACACAATATTGTAAAGCAACTGTTCTCCAATTGAAAAGATATTTTTTTTAAAAAAAAGACACTCTCTCGTGTAAATCCTTAACTTCATCACACCAGCATCTCTTTTGCCACAGGAGGTACTGTATTCACAGACTCCAGGATTAGGATGCCGAATCTTCAGGGGGCCACTATTCTGCCTCCATACCTAACTATAGGAACTTCAGTTCAGTTCAGTTCAGTTCAGTCGCTCAGTCGTGTCCGACTCTTTGCAAACCCGTGTATCGCAGCACGCCAGGCCTCCCTGTCCATCACCAACTCCTGGAGTTCACTCAGACTCATGTCCATCGAGTCAGTGATGCCCTCCAGCCATCTCATCCTCTGTCATCCCCTTCTCCTCCTGCCCCCAATCCCTCCCAGCATCAGAGTCTTTTCCAATGAGTCAACTCTTCGCACGAGGTGGCCAAAGTACTGGAGCTTCAGCTTTAGCATCATTCCTTCCAAAGAAATCCCAGGGTTGATCTCCTTTAGGATGGACTGGTTGGATCTCCTTGCAGTCCAAGGGACTCTCAAGAGTCTTCTCCAACACCACAGTTCAAAAGCATCAATTCTTCAGCGCTCAGCCTTCTTCACAGTCCAACTCTCACATCCGTACAACCACAGGAAAAACCATAGCCTTGACTAGATGGACCTTAGTCGGCAAAGTAATGTCTCTGCTTTCAAATATACTATCTGGGTTGGTCATAACTTTTCTTCCAAGGAGTAAGCGTCTTTTAATTTCATGGCTGCAGTCATCATCTGCAGTGATTTTGGAGGCCCCCAAAATAAAGTCTGACACTGTTTCCACTGTTTCCCCATCTATTTCCCATGAAGTGATGGGACCAGACGCCATGATCTGAGTTTTCTGAATGTTGAGCTTTAAGCCAACTTTTTCACTCTCCTCTTTTACTTTCATCAAGAGGCTTTTTAGCTCCTCTTCACTTTCTGCCATAAGGGTGGTGTCATCTGCATATCTGAGGTTATTGATATTTCTCCTGGCAATCTTGATTCCAGCTTGTGTTTCTTCCAGTCCAGCGTTTCTCATGATGTACCCTGCATATAAGTTAAATAAGCAGGGTGACAATATACAGCCTTGACATACTCCTTTTCCTATTTGGAACCAGTCTGTTGTTCCATGTCCAGTTCTAACTGTTGCTTCCTGACCTGCATACGGATTTCTCAAGGGGCAGGTTAGGTGGTCTGATATTCCCATCTCTTTCAGAATTTTCCACAGTTTATTGTGATCCACACAGTCAAAGGCTTTGGCATAGTCAATAAAGCAGAAATAGATGTTTTCTGGAACTCTCTTGCCTTTTCCATGATCCAGCAGATGTTGGCAATTTGATCTCTGGTTCCTCTGCCTTTTCTAAAGCCAGCTTGAACATCAGGGAGTTCACGGTTCACGTATTGCTGAAGCCTGGCTTGGAGAATTTTGAGCATTACTTTGCTAGCATGTGAGATGAGTGCAATTGTGCGGTAGTTTGAGCATTCTTTGGCATTGCCTTTCTTTGGGATTGGAATGAAAACTGACCTTTTCCAGTCCCGTGGCCACTGCTGAGTTTTCCAAACTTGCTGGCATATTGAGTGCAGCACTTTCACAGCATCATCTTTCAGGATTTGAAATAGCTCAACTGGAATTCCATCACCTTCACTAGCTTTGTTCGTAGTGATGCTTTCTAAGGCCCATTTGACTTCACATTCCAAGATGTCTGGCTCCAGATTAGTGATCACATCATCATGATTATCTGGGTCGTGAAGATCTTTTTTGTACAGTTCTTCCGTGTCTAACTTTTATCGAAAGCTGTCTGAGAGGCACTGTGCCAAGTTCTTTTCTGCAGACGGCTTTATTGAAGCGTCACCACAGTTCCAGGAAAGAGGCTCAGGAAGGTGGAATGAGCGGCCTCAGAACACCCAGCTGGGAAGCGGCAAAGCCAAGACTCGAGACACGTCGTTTTACCCTGGGGTCCTCTCTGATCCACCCGCGGGGGCTGCAAGGCCACAGGCCTAACTGCAGGCTGTACGGTCTGTGGGAACCAGAAAGGACTCAGGGCATCTTCCGAGCTCAGTGGCTGCAGAGCTCCGGCCCGTAGGCGCCAGTGTTCCTGCAGAATCCCTATGTCAGCATCATTCATGTGACATGGCCCAATTATAACATGCTGGAAACCAACTCGAATGTTCAAAAAAAACTTTGTGCAGCCAAATCATAGAGACCGGTGGGTGTACCCCACCCCTACACTATCCATCTAAGATACCTTCAGTAATAAACTATGTATATATTTGTATTTGAAGACCTCTGGCTCGTTGTAACGACTAACAGGCGGTTAGCAGTTACTATATGCCTGGCATGAGGCTGCATGCTTTACTGCCTTATTTCATTCACTAGTCTGGGTTCTTGACTAAGAATTCAATTCCTTAGTTGGAAAGTTATTTTTATTTTTAATGGGATTCTTACTGGCAAGTGTAAGATGTTGATGAAGGCTCTTCTAGAGCAAAGGTTTAACCTTGGGCTTCCCCGGAGGCTCAGATGGTAACGAATCTGCCTGTAATGCAGGAGACAGGGTTTGATCCCTGGGTCAGGAAGATCCCCTGGAGGAGGGAATGGCCACCCACTCCAGTGTTCTTGCCTGGAGAATCCCGTGGATAGAGAAGCTTGGTGGGTCCATGGGGTTCCAAAGAGGTGGACACAACTGAGCAACTAACACTTTTCAGTTGATCTTGGTTCTAAACTTGGCTACGCCGTTTCACTGACTGTGGTGGTGAGCAAGTTAATGCTTTCTCTGAAGGTATTTTCTCATCTATAACGTTTGTTCATAGCTTTCTGAAAGGGTCTCTATGACAACATGATCGTAGGTGGAAGTACTTTCTGAAGCACCATACAGATATTACTTATAATTCACACATAATTTACCAGAAGAACTGACTCAGGAGGTAAACAGCACAGAGACTGTGGTTCCTGTTATAAATAGATGATTGAGATTAAACGTGACGTTTCCAGCTAGAACTCGGCACATATCTAGTCTCAGGGCTGGAGGGAGCCTCCACGGCACAACTTCAACTGTCCTGGAGCAAAGACGGGCATTCGCTGGCTGGAAAACAGGAGTTATAAGTATTACCTTCTTGAGCTTCTAACTCACTGGAAAGATCTGTTTTCTACAGTGGAGACTCCCAGACCCAAAGTGGCAGCAAAGACTGGGTCTCAGGGAATTCGGGTGCTGCTTGCAAACTGGTCACAAATAAGACAGCCTTAGGACTTTTCCGTTTTCTTGACTCAGTTTTCCCACCTGGCAGATAGGACAAATTGGAAAAAAATTATGTAATCTCTAATATGATCTTGCCTGTTACTTAAAAAAAAAAAAGACTAAAAAGAGATATGTGAATTCCTTGCCAAGCCGTTTTAGAACTTTTTATGTTTTCTGAAGCCGTTTCTGTCTTAGAGAGTAGAATGGCGGTTCCTAGGGGCTGGGTGGGGACAGGTGACAGAACAGGAGAGACGTTTAAGGTACCAACGTGCAACTGGTAGAAAAAGAAGGCCTGGACCTGGCACACGACATCGTGGCCACCGCCGGCAGCACCGTACAAGAAACAGCGCGTTTGCTAAAGACTAGATCCTAATTATTTCCGCCTCAAACAAGAAAGTAATCGTGAGACTCGATGGACGCACTAGCCAGCACGACAGTGGCAATCACATTCAATTATAAATTAATCGAACCAACGCGTAGATCTTAGACTTACACAATTTATCTGTCAAACACATTTTAATTTAAAAAATGCTGTTTTAAAGGTATCTGGATTAAAGAAAATTTAAAAGAGAGAAACAATGATCGAACCATTCGGTAATATCCCAACAACCTAAAGACAACCAATAATTGATTTGTATTCTTTTTTTTTTCTATCCCTAAACTCTTGGTTGCTGGGGGGGTGGGGTGGGATGGCGGTGGTGGGGACACAGGAAGGGATAGTTAAGGACTTTGGGAAGGTCACGTATACACAGCTTTATCTAAAATGGATAACCAGCAAAGCCTCCTGAATAGCACCTGGAACTCTGCCCAGCGTTATGTGGCAGCCTGGATGGGAGGGGCCGGCGGGAGGATGGGCACATGTGTCCGTGTGGCTGAGTCCCTTCGCTGTCCACCTCAAACTATCACAGCATTGTTAATCGGCTATACCCCAATACAGCATGTTTCTGGTGTTAAGTAAATAAAAAATCACTGTACTCACAAATAAAAAGCAATAAAGGCGTCGGGACATCAGAAGAAATGTACATGGAGCTTTTATAATATTCCTGTTTCCAAAGTTAAATGTTCAGACAAGACCTCCCTCTTTGGGTTGTGACCTTCCAGCTTTCACCTTCAGAGGACGCCACCGTCACAGGGTTCTGGTATATCCTCCAGAGAACTGCGCCAGCGGCTCTCCATTGGGGGTGACCTGACCCTCGGGGGGCGGTGGACAGTGTCTGGAGACAGCTTCGGCTGTGACCGCTGAACGAGCGGCACAATGGGCACCTAGTGGGCAGAGGCCAGGGGTCTTAGTGACGCCCGGGCCACCCCCCAGCAAAGAACCGTCTGGCCCCGAATGTCAACAGTGCTGAGGCTGAGGATCCTTGTTGTGTGCCCATATTAGCACATACAGGTGTGCGTGCACACAGAAATACACACACACACTTCCTTTCTTACACACGAGCGGTAGGCACACCACCCACTTTGTTTCCTTTTCACTGAACTGTGGAGATTGCTCTGTGTCTGCACAGACTCTTCGGAGAGCCTGCAGAATACCCTGCTGTATCAATGATCATTTATTTGCTCAGCCTCCTGTTGAGACATTTAGATTGCTTCCAGCTTCCACAAACAATCCTGTCGTGATTATTTTATTGCACTTATTTATTTTTGGCTGCCCTGGGTTCAGCTGCTTTGCCCGGGCTTTCTCTGCTTGAGGCGAGTGGGGACTCCTCCTCGTTGCTCTTGCTGAGCAGCCCAGGCTCCAGCCTGTAGCTGCGCGCCTGCAGTCACAGCGCGCGGTCGCAGCAGCCGCGGCTTGCGGGCTCGTGAGCGCGGGCCCAGTGGCTGCGGTGCACGGTCTTAGTTGCTCCGCTACTCGCAGGATCTTCCGGAACCCGGGATCGAACCCGTGTTCCCTGCATCGGCAGGTGGGTTCTTATCCGCTGTGCCACCAGGAAAGTCCAATACGGCTATGATTCTTCTTCACAGACGCCCACGTGCCAGCGTCGTCTCCCTGCTAGTTCCCGGAAGCGGGGAACCCGGATCAAACAGCAGCGGCTTTAAAGCGCGGAGACAGGCTGTTCCGTTTGTGTGTGCTCAGCAGCTCGGTCATGTCCAGCTCTTTGGGCCTCATGGACTGTAGCCTGTCAGGCTCCTCTGCCCATGGAATTTTCCAGGCAGGAATACTGGAGTGGGTTGCCACTCCCTTCTTCAGAGGATCTTCCCGACTCAGGGACCGAGCAGACCTGCATCGGCAGGTGGATGGTTTACCACAGCGTCACCTGGGAAGCCTAAATGTCGACAGGTGTTACCAAAGGCCCTGAAAAGACAACTGATTTTACATTCCACTGAGGATGCAGAGAGGGGATCTTGCTGGCACCTTACCAAGAGGACACTGCCTTTCTTTCAGTTGATTCGGTTTCAATTAATCGCATACTTCAAACCAATTACAATTTCCAACTGCTCATTTTTCAACAAATATTCTTTCTGTCAGGTGCTGGGGTGGGGTGGGAGGGGAAGAATAGATGTTTTTAGAATTTTTACTTTATACTGGGGAATAACCAATTAACAATGTTGCGACTGTTCCAGGTGGACAGCAAAGGGACTCAGCCACACATATATGTGTATCCATTCTCCCCCAAACTCCCCTTCCATTCAGGTTGCCGAAAAAACACTGAACAGAGTTCCCTGTGCTATGCAGTAGGTTATCCATTTAAAATACAGCAGTGTGTACATGTCCATCCCAAACTGCATATCTCTTTCCCCCATCGGAAGAATAAATCTCGGTGTCCACCCTCAGAGGTACTCCCAGTAGATGGAACACACAGTTTGTTCTGGAGTGTAATAAATTTTATAAATCAGGCCCAGCATAGCAGGGCGCCTGGGGGCTTCCCTGGTGGCTCAGCAGTCAAGAATTGACCTGCAATGCAGAAGATGTGGGTTTGATCCCTGGGTCAGAAAGATCCCCCGGAGGAGGGCACAGCAATCCACCTCAGTATTTTTGCCAGGAAAATACCACAGACAGAGGAGCCTGGTTAATCCCACTGCAAAGAGTCGGACATGACTGAAGCAATTGAATCTGCAACTAGGCACCCGTGCACAGAAGGGCACCTCATTTTGCTTTTTGCGTTCATGTGGGCCCACTGTGTGTCTAATCTTTTAATTTTTCAGGAAATGCTCAGAAAGTAGAGCTTTATATTCAGGCAAGAAATTAAAATGATTAAAAAACATTGTGAGAGTCAGAGAAATCAGGTTTGAAGGGAGGAGCTAGCTTGGGGACCGTAAACTGTAAACTGTTATGCACCGAGCCCGTATCTCCGAACCGACCGAGAGAGCAAGTCCACCACAGTGATGCAAAGGCAAGAAGGGAGTTTGTTTATTCCTAGCGCGCTAGGGCCCAAGTCTCATCCCGCACAAGGGAATCCGACAAGAGCCCCGAACAAAGGAGTATGGCTGTTTATATACAGGCAGTTCTTTGTCTCAGTTACAGGAGTAGCTGGCGTTACATGATTGGCCAGGCAGGATGAGCGCATATCCCATCTCTTTCTGGTAAACATGACTCAGGTCCTAGAGCCCGTCATTTGGTCCCTAACATAAACCTCTGATGTTCAGCTTTTACTGCTTCTCAAGGAGACCAATGGATGCAAAACCTCCCTCCACAGGAACCAGGCAGGGCCGTGGTGTATTGCTTTGCATGCATCCTGATTTCTTCAGGATAAATTCTCACAAGTGGAACTGCTCAATAAAATGAAATAAGGTTCCAAGGCACTTGGTATATATTGCCAAGGCTTTCCCAGGCTCCCTTGCCAATACTGGGAATTAATAATAAAAGCACCCTTCTGCTAGTTTTATAGTTAAGATATTGTCGTTGTTATATTATTTTATTATTTATGATATTCTTGGCTAAACGTCTGGTGATTACATAGATCTGGAACACTCGGGCAGCACTGGTAGCGATGCAGAATGGTACAGCTGCTTTGCAAAATAGTTGCCAGTTTCTTAAAATGTTAAACATATATCTAATCTATGACTCAGCCATTCCATAATTAGGTGTTTTTCCAACAGAAGAGGAAATAGATATGAAGACTTGTGCACA
The DNA here is from genome assembly GCF_016772045.2 of Ovis aries. Classification (NCBI taxonomy): domain Eukaryota; kingdom Metazoa; phylum Chordata; class Mammalia; order Artiodactyla; family Bovidae; genus Ovis; species Ovis aries. The sequence continues at coordinate 81,335,947 of NC_056066.1, forward strand.
AATGTTTATAAAGGCTCTAAAAGCAATAGCCCCAAATAGGAAATAACCCACATACATGTCCATCAACAGAGGCATGGGTAAACAAATTACGGTTTGGCCGTTCAATGGCATATTACCTGGAATCAAAAGGAATGGATTGTTATACATGTGATAATATGGATGAATCTTAGAATCATTATGCTCAAAGATGCCAGGCAAAAAAGATTCACATGCTGTATGATTCTAGTCACTGTAAACTCTCTAGAAAATACACTTTAATCTACAACGACAAAAAGCAGTTTTAGTTGCCTGGTGATGGTATTGGGGAGCAGAAAAGAAAGATTACAAAGGAAATTTGAGAATAAAGGATACACTCACTCATTGGCAGTGGTGGTTTGACAGGGATACGTGTAGGACTAAGTGCATTAATACCAAACTGTACTCATTAAAAATGTGCAGTGTATCAAGTGTTAATTACACGTCAATAAAACTGCTTTTTAAAACCTCCCCTAATCCATTCTCCTTGTTTTGTTACTGTTACTGTTATTGTTTACTAAGCAAGGACGCTGACTATGATCAGGCTGCCTGCTGGAACTGCACAATTCCGGGAATTCATTCCAAATAGGCCAGGATGTGAGTGCGCCCCCTGGAGGTGTGTAGTGAAGGCAGCAGCCTCACTAACAAGTTGGATACACACCCCTGGGTTCACTGACAGCTTTTGCTACTTCTTGTGGGAGCTGCCTTTTGGAAACATTCCACAAGCCCTCTCTGAATACTAATAAGTCAGGTTCTCAAACGAGCGCCCTGTCGTCTGGGTGGCAAAGCTGTCTTCCAGCTTTGCATTCTGGAGCTGATTTTGCTGCTGATGAACTGGTGGCTTTTACTTCTGATCTGATAACTTATTTCTTGGCAAAGCACTGCCTTGTGAGCTCCTTTCCTGGCATCTAGAACCATGGCTTCAGCACTTGTTACTTTAGAAAACAGGTTTGTCCAGCAACTTGTATTTGTAATCTTCCTTGTGATTTGTTTGATCAAGCCCATTGTCCCTGAGGTTGGTGCCACTGGCTTACAGGTCGAATGCATTTCGCTCTAATGGGCATTCTGAGGTGCTTACCAAAAATGTTACTCAACAAAGCGACTGTCAAGAGGGCTTCTCTTCTTCTCTTATTGGTACTTCTAGTGATCACCATCACTTATCCAGGTACTGCTAGCTCTATTTTTTCATATAAGGATGCTGACTTTAAGGGAAGTGAAAAGTCTTATCCAGGGTCACTTCTGGAGTAGGTGAAGAAGCTACTGAGCTCATACTGGTCAGACTCCAAACTTCAAACTGTCTCCCAGCTACAACTCTGGGCTTCAGTCTGTTCTTAGGGGGTCTGTCTGTCTTTATTTTAAAAGAGAAAGACAGAAACACGTTTCATCTTTTAACCCTGATAACAAACCTAAGATCCTGTGCACAATAGACCTTGAGGTCCGGTGGGTTTTCAGAGGAAAATAACTGTTCTGCGTGGGGTGAGATGGAGGAAGGGGTTTCTAAAATGTTTTCATTTCACTCCCACACACAAACACAGAATGGACCCAAAGGCAGTAAGGCGATAGGCTGGCGCTGTCACTCACCTCCAGCGGTCAGATTGTGTGTGATAACAGCAGGAGTGAAGTTTCTCAGCTTCGGCGCCGCTGCAGTTCGGGGCAGACAGTGAGTTCACAGCGGTGGCTGCAGGCCGAGCACCGGCGGACGTTCACAGCATCGCTGGCCTCTCCTCGCTAGATGTTCCGTGCGTGCGTGCGTGCGTGCTAAGTCGACTCTCTGCGACCCCATGGACTGTAGCCCGCCAGGCTCCTCCGTCCATGGGATTCTCCAGGCAAGAATACTGGAGTGGGTTGTCATTTCCTCCTCCAGGGGATCTTCCCGACCCAGGGATCAGACCCGCATCTCTTATGTCTCCTGCGTGGGCAGACCTGTTCTTTACCACCTGCACCACCCGGGAAGCTGAGATGCTCTGTGGCGACGGGCGAAGTTGTTTCCAGATGTTGCCAAATGTCCTCGGGGGCAGGAGGTGTGTGGATAGAATTGCCCGTGTGAATTAATTACTAGTCTGTGATTAATAAAGGCCTAACAATGACTTTCAGAGCCCCAAAGAAATATCCTTAGATCATAGGGTACGCTGGGCATTTCTCTCTCTCACCCCGACTCGCAGAAATTCCCAATGGAAGCTAAATGTTTGATTAGCACACTTAGAAGCCTGAAAAACGTTTACTTAAACATATGGTTGATTCAAAGAAAACATTTTTATCATCCTTTTCTCATTACAGATGATACTCATTGAATTCATACTATTTGTCAGCCTCAGTGCTAAGTTCCTTCATGCATGTCATCTCATTTAATACTCAGAGCTTTTAAAAACAGGAATAAATATTATCCCTGGGTTACTGATGAAGAAACAGATATTTAGAGAGATGAAATAACTTCTTCAAACTCACTCAGAACTGATGCATCTGGGATCTTCACCCAAATTTGTTTTATGCTAGGTTCACTCACCATACTGATTTCCAAAATTATATTCACTCACAGTGGGGAATTTAAAAGCCCCAAAACAAAAAAAGAAAAAAAAATCACTGCTAATCTCACCATCTAGCAATCACCAGTGTTGACATTTTGTTAGGAATCCATCTAGTCTTTTTTCTCTGCATTTAAAAACATATGTACTTCAGGAAAGTTAGGACATGTTTAATATTCTATTTTTTTCTCTTGACATCTGGGACTGCTTTTCCGTCACAGTGTTAAATACTCTCCACTAGCTGGCGTGTGCCAGCAGGGAGCACTTAAGCCAATCTCTCATTCCGGTTTGCATTCTTTCCTCCCTCCCTTTCCCCTTCCTTCTGTCCTCCCTTCCTCGTCCAGGTTATGCGCTCAGGATGAGCTCCTGGCTGTTGAATCCTCCAGTAGTGGCCGTCACAGTTCTACAGCCCTTGATGCAGCTGTGTAACTGGTTCTCCCAAAGGCTGTACTGGTTTACAGTTTACCTGCCCAGTGTGGATGGATATATTTGTTTCTTCCAAGAAACTCAAGACTTAAAACACACACACACTTGCAGATGTTACAAAGGAAATCATATTTGGTTTTTATTTGCATTTTTTGACTCCTAGTAAGTTTGAAATTTCTTTGTGAAATGTATGAGAAATGTATGTTCTTAAAAAAAAAAGTTCTGGGGCAGCAGTGGTGAAATATAGATTCTCTGAAATATGAGTAATATTCAGATCCCTTTCAAAGAAAAGACAGTCTTGTGAATGCCCTGCTAACATTTACACTGAATTACAGGACACAAATGCAGAGTAATGGAAGAGAAGGCTTCCGTTTCTTACCCTTACAGTTCTTCAGGAGCCCTACGATCAAAGCGAGCTTACAGGTTCACACAAAACAAAGCTATGAAAACTGCTAACCCCAAATCAGCCGCAGTAATTCAGCATGGTGGTTGGAACAACTGCCCAAAAGTGAAATCTGGAAATCTGTGCAGGCAGCCTGGACCCCAGTCACAGGCTCTTTCTGACAACGCGATGACTCAGCCTGCCCACCACTTTTCATCTCTGGGACCAAAGGGAGAGCAACAAAGGCTTCCTGGGGCACAGACGTACCCTTTACTCAGTCAGCCTGTCTCCCGTTCCTTCCCAACCATCCCACAAATAAAGTGATGTAACTCGAGGCCAGTGACTGTTAACCCGAGCACAGGAGCCAGTGGGATGCTCAGTTAGAAGATGGAAAGATTTATTTCCAGATGACTTGTAACAAAGGAACATAAAATGTAAATTATTTTCTTTTCCTTTTAAACTTTAAAAAATTGGAATATAATTACTTAACAATGCTATGTTACTTTCTGCTGTACAGTGATATTCTCTTCTTAAGACAACCTGAAAAGCTTTTACTTTGCTGGATTCTGAAAGCATAGAGCAGGGATCAGACAAACTGAAAGCAAGTCAGGGCCACAACTCTCTCATCTGTAAAATGGAACAATAATAACTACCTCATGGGATTGGAGTGGGTTGAGTAAGAATAATGCAGACAGGCTGCTCAAAACACGCCGACATGTTCTCAGTTCCTCAACTGGTTTCTGTGGGATTTTAAAATGACTCTAACTATGTTGTCTTTACAGGAGAAATGCTGCATTCCAAATTGGGACCACGAGTGATTTTCTAAAAAGTCCCCAAAATACATGCTCCAGGGTTCCCACATTTGCTCGCCTTAGCCGAGGGGTAGCTAGAGGGCTCTACAAGAGAATCTGTGTTCGTTTCTACTGGTATGATCCAATTTGATTAGTCTCCCTGATCAAATAGTGAGCTGTATTCGGAGCAATTCTTCCAAGTGAGAGAATCACTGGCAGCAGCAGCAGCTGCATAAACAGCTTCCCTGGTGGCTCAGATGGTAAAGAATCTGTCTGAAAAGCAGCAGCCGTGGATTCGATCCCTGGACCAAGAAGATCCCCTGGAGAAGGGAACGGCTCACTGACTCCAGTAGACTTCCCTGGAGAATTCCATGGACAGAGGAGCCTGGTGGGCTACAGGTCACGGGCTCGCAGAGTCAGACTCAACTTGGCAACGAAAGAACAACGCCAGCATGCTGCATGAAGAACAGGAGCCCGGTTCCCAGCCCTCTGCTTGGGGCCTGACTCCTGCGGAAGGTTCCCCAGAGATCTCTGCTCTCCTGCCTGTCATGTCCCTCCAGGAAGGCAGCGTTTCAGCCCTTCCTGCCAGCAAACTCCTGGGAAAATAAAGCTGGCCTCACTGGAGACAAACCCCTGTCACGCCAGCTGGCAGGAACGGAATTACATGCATGTTCTGTGGATGCTTCCTGCGTGTCTCCTGAAGATGGAAATGCATCATCCTCCTTTCTGCAGTAGCAGGAGCGAGTGAAGACACATTTAATGCGTACATTAAGGCCCTGTGGGGCCTCAGCCTCCAGCCCACACCTCCCTAATGATGCGACTGCACGCTCACGGTGAAAGCCTGCCAGCTCTGCCAAACCTTTCTGAGAAAGCCTTTGGAAGCCCGCCTTGATGATGATCAGCTGGGGCCCAAATTTACATGCAATAAACTGCAAAAACTTCCAGTACAGTTTCACCCTTCGGACAAATATCTACAACCTTATAGCCACAGCCCTAACTGACACAGAGCCTCCCATCACTCTGCCTCCCCATGAACTCCCCTGTGTCTCCTCCCAGCAGGAACTGCCCACCCCCACAGCAGTTCTCGCAGCTCAGAACAGGCTTGCCAGTTCTAGAGCTTCATGTAAATAGAATCAGGCAAAACGTACAGGTTTGTGTCTGGCTTCTTCCAGCATTCTAATGCGTTCTGATTGGTTTTTACTTGAAAAGATTCACTCGCTTGTTTCCGGCTGCACTGGGTCTTCGTCGCCACCCACGGGGCTCCTGTCTGCGGTGCAGGGGCCCCTCCTTGTCGCAGAGCGGGCGCTCTAGGTCTGCAGGTTTCACTGACTGTGATGGGGGCTGGGGGGCTTCACTGCTCTGAGGCAGCTGGGATCTCCCCCCGACCAGTAACTGAACACGGCCCCCACAGAGATAGGAGATTCCCAACCACTGAACCGCTAGGGAAGCCCCTGTAATGTTTCTGAGAGTCATTCATCTTGTCGTGTGTATCCTTAGTTCATTCTCATCGACTGATGTTTGCTTGTTTTGTTGGCCGCGCCACTTGACTTGCAGAACCTCAGTTCCCCGACCAGGGATCCTGACTTCCCCTCTGTTGTTGTTTAGCTGCTAAGCTGTGTCTGGCTCTTAGGCTCCTCTGTCCATGGGATTTCCCAGGCAAGAATACTGGAGTGGGTTGCCATTTCCTTCTCCAAGGGACCTTCCCAACCCAGAGATCAAACCAGTAATCTCTGGGTCTCCTGCATTGGCAGGCAGATTCTTTACAGCTGAGCCCCTGGGGAAGCTCGATCGCTGAGTAATAAACCATGTCAAAATTCTGTAACATGAGTCATTTTCTCCCCCAATTCTGAGCTGACGGGGCAGCTTCCCTGCTCCACTGTGTCAGCTGGAGCTTCAGCCACTGGACGCAGAGTTGGGGAAAGATGCGCAGTGATGCCATGCGTCATTTCCACCAGACAAGCAAGCAATCTCAAGAGCAATAGCAAAATGTAGGAAAACCACTAGAAAGTTATGAGTTTTGAGTACTTGTTTCAAGTTATATAGATGTTGTAAAATATACGTCAAATTGACCACTTGAGCCATTAAGTGTCCAATTCAGGGGCATTAACAATATTTACAATGCTGCATAACCACCACCACTGTTTCCAGAACATTTTCATCATCCCGATCAGAAGCTCTGTCCCCACCAATCAATACCTCCTATTCCCTTCCCCCTCCCCAAGTCCCTGGGAACCTCTATTCTGTCCCTATGAATGTCCCTATCCCAGGTACCTCATAAAAGTAGAATCCCACAGTATTTGTCCTTTTATGTCTAGCTTCTTTCACTTAACTTATCCTTTGTATTTCACATCCTTTATTTAATTATACATTTGTAGAATTTTAGATTTTTCACAAACTATATTTAACAAAAGGGGAAAATAATGTGAAATATATGCGTGTATATATTAGTATATACACGGATGTATAACTGAGTCACTTTGTTGTACAGCAAAAATTACCATAACATTGTAACTCAACTATATTTCAATAAAGTTAAATTTTTTTAAAGCTGTGTTTGACATCCAGCTTGTGAGGTTCCTGCAGATTTAACCGTCGGCTCCCACACGCCCATGGAGTGGGCTCCAGCACTGTCCTGAGCCCACCTGTGGTCCAGCCATTCACGGGTCCAGAATCCCAGCTTGGAACTCTCATCCCCACAGTCCTGCTCTTTGTCTGGGTCCCATTGGACTTGCCAACCTCATCTCATCATCAGCAACCTCATCACAAACCATGGCAGAAGCCAGACATCCTAACCATCCATCTAGAAACGTGGCTGGAGAACACCTGGGAACATGGGTGGTGTTTCTGCAGCAAGGCCAACACTTACTGACTCACATTACCCCAAGTCTACGCTAAACTTGACCCTCCCCTTAAAAAGCAGAGACATCACTTCGCTGACATAGTGAAAGCTATGGTTTTTCCAGTAGTCACGTGCAGATGTGAGACTTGGACCATAAAGAAGGCTGAGCATCGAAGGATTGATGCTTTTGAACTGTGGTGTTGGAGGAGACTCTTGAGAGTCCGTTGGACTGCAAGGAGATCCGACCAGTCCATCCTAAAGGAAATCAACCCTGAATATTCACTGGAGGGCTGATGCCAAAGCTGAGGCTCCAGTACTTTGGGCACCTGATGTGAAGGGCCAGTGCAGCGGGAAAACCCTGATGCTGGGAAAGACTGAAGGCAAGAGGAGGAGGCGAGGCAGAGGACGAGATGGCGGGAGGGCACTGCTGACTCCGTGGGCGTGAGTTTGGGCACACTCTGGGAGACAGTAGAGAACAGGGCTGCCTGGCTTCTGCAGTCCATGGGGTTGCAAAGAGGTGGACACGACCTAGAGACTGAACGACGATGACAGTCATTGTGAATTGTTGAGAGAAGAAAACTGGGAACATAACTTGCTCTTGAAATAGCAGTGTCATGCAAATCTGTTTCATGGCTTAGAAATGAAAGTCTCTCACCAGGAAATTACATGTTCGCATCCCTCAATCACTTGAGCCTAACTCGTCTGGGCAGAAGTCTTTTAGTACACAGGGACTGTGCATGCACCCTCATTTTATAAACCTTTGGACGGAAGGTGAGGGTATGACTTACACATCACAGTTTAACCTTTTCCCCCGTTTTCTTTGCAAGGGTTCAGCCACTTCCCTCCTAGGAACACAAGCTCACACTGAAATGACTCAGTGCGTCTGGCAATGAGATTAGAAGGGCTGAACATCCAGTAAGGCAGCCAAGGACGGAGGTCAGCCCACCTGGTGGCTGGGGCTGGGGCTGGGGCTGGGCGCCCGCACACAGATCCTCTCACCTCCGGGCCTCCAGGCAGGCTGCTCAGCCCTCCGCGCCTCCCCTGGCCATCGACCCACGGCCGTCTGGAGTGGGCAGCTGCCATGCCAGCCTCTCGCCAGGTTTCCCTGTGTTCCCTCTGCCCCAGACACACACGCTCCTAACACAGCCACCCACTCCTGCCACGGGGCCCTTTCCTCCAGGTGCCCTGCTGGACGTTCCCCAGACACTCACTGCGCTCATGGCCTCACTCTAGTCCTTCTTGACCGAGATGCCACCTCTTCATACAGGAATTTCTTGCCCGCTTCATCTGAAAGCACACCACTCTCTCCCCAAATCACTGTATCCCCTCTTCCTGCTCTATTTTCTCCATAGTAATTTTCTCCGTGATGGTTCAGGATGTACTTGTTTTGTTCTTAACAGTGTTATTGAGATATCATTCACAAACCATATAATTCATCCATTTAAAGTGTGCAATTTCATGGTTTTTAGTATATTCATAGCCTTGTGTAACCATCACCACAGTCAATTTTAGAACATTTTCATCATCTCAAAAAGGAACTCAGTACCCTCTGGATATCACTCTTTATTATCCCCTTTCTCAGCCCTAGGCCAACCACTCATCTGCTTTTCGTCTGAGACTTGCCTATTTTGGACATTTCCTATGGATAGAATCGTGTAATATGTGGTCTTTTGTGACTGGCTTCTTTCATTTAGCATCGTGTTTGCAAGGCCCACCAGGGCTAGCATACTTTGGCACATCATCCCTTTGTATGGCCTAATAACTCTGCACTGTGTAGACATGTTACAGAATTTTTTAAGTTGTTGGTGGACGTTCGGTTGTGTCTTCCCTTTGGCTATGATACATAACTCTGTCAATAAACCTTCAGGTTTCTGTGTAGCCGTGCGTTTTCATTTCCTCTTGGGTGCAGATCTAGAAGTAGGATTTCTGGGTCACATGGTAACTCTATGCAAACGTCTGAGGAACCGCCAGCTGGTGTCCCAGAGTGGCTGGCGTTTCACATTTCCACCCACAGCGTGTCAGGGCCCAGCTTCTCCACACCCTCGCCAGCCAAGGTGTATCTGTTCACCAGTCAACCGTCTCCACTTCTGGAATGTAAGTGGCCCGAGGGAGGGGACTTTGTTGACGCCATTCACCTCTGTACGCCCTTCGCCACTCCAGAATATAGTGGAGGAAAAGAGAGGATGAGTGAATGATTCCAGCTTTCCTCTTTCCGTAGGAAGCAGCACTGCCCTTGGCATCTTTAGACTTGAAAACACTGGTGACTGAGGAGTCCGTGTGAAAAGCTGCGTGTGTACATTTAATTTTTAGGCTGAATTTAATTCACCTGTCCCCCTTCCCTCCTGCCGCACAAATACACACATTTTCACAACGACCTCCCTCCCCGTTAATTCTCACAACTGCAAACAAAGCTATGAGCTCCCATCAAGGCCACAGAGACTGAACTGTGTGCGTGGAGCTGAGCCCTGTGATAAGCAAGGCTGCTTCCCAGCTCTCCACCGCCCACCTTCCCTGCTGGGACAGTCGTCCTGGGACTGGGAGGTGTGACTGTGCGCTAGCACGGGGCACAGACAGGCTCCAGCACGGGGGCACAGACAGGCTTCCTGTGCTCGTCTCTTTAGTCCAGCTCAGAGGATCTTCAACCTTGAACGTGTACAAAAAGGGCCCCAGAGCTGTATATGCCAGGCCATACCCACCCACGGGAGATTTAGGCTCAAGGAATTTTCAGGCATAACTTGGCTCATGTGACTTTAGGTTAATCCTGGCTTTCAAAGTTATCTTCCACCTCACCCCTGCCTCAGAAAGGATGCCTCTTCATCTTTGCCCCAGAAACGGACTCCAGCAACGGAAGAGAGCCCGTGGGCTTAGCTGGGGGGCTGCTGACGAGCGCGTGGTGCGGCGCTTGCCAGGCACGTGTCGTGTGCTCAGTCACTGCAGTCGCGTCCAACTCTGCGACCCCACGGATGCAGCCGATTGATGAACAAACTGGCGAGCGTCTCCTGAAGCACACACAGGGACCAGCGGACCTTCCTAGCGTTTCCCAAAGGCCCACAGAGGAGCAGCCGCAAGGATGGGTGCCACTTCCCGGACTCAGCTCTGAGTCCAGCAGAAGCTGGTTCTGGTTGCTGGCGCTTCCAGCAACGCTGCTGCTGTGTCAGATGAGTTCATTTCTTTCTGAAAGTACTGCTTGTCCTTGCCAGCCACTGCTCAAGGTAGAGGGGAGATGGAGTCAGCGACTAAAGCTGAGTATCTGCTTCAGGGAATGTACAGATCAATGGAGAAGTCAAGTAATAGATAACTGAATATGATGGTTTATAATTAATATTAGGGACTTCCCTGGTGGGTCAGTGGTTAAGAATCTGCCTTTCAGGGCAGAGGGGAGGAGAGGGCGAGATGTATGGAGACAGTAACATGGAAACTTACATCACCATAGGTAAAACAGATAGCCAACGGGAATTTGCTGTGTGTCTCAGGAAACTCAAACAGGGGCTCTGTATCAACCTAGAGGGGCGGGATGGGGAGGGAGGTGGGAGCGGGGTTCAAGAGGGAGGGGATACACGTATACCTATGGCTGATTTCATGCTGATGTTCGACAGAAAACAACAAAATTCTATAAAGCAATTATCCTTCAATTTAAAGATAAATAAATTTATTAAAAAAAGAAAAAGACTGCCTTTCTATGCAGGGAATGTAGGTCCAACCAGGATTCTGGCTGGTGAACTAAGATCTCACATGTTGTGGGGCAACTAAGCCTGCGCGTTGCAACTGCTGAGAAGCCCACGTGCTGCCTGGAAGGGCCGGGCATGCTGGAGCCCGGGCCCAGTGCAGCCGAAGCAGCAATGGTGAGCACAGGGTCGGGCGGTGACGGGCGCTGTGAGGGAAGACAGCGCAGCCGGACAGCCACAAGGAGTGACGGGGACGCCGTTTCAATGATGACCGGGGAAGCGCTGTCTGTAGAGATGCCGCTGGTACAGAGGCTATGGTGAGGAGATCTCAGGATCAGCATCCCGGGCACTGGGGGCAGCAAGTGCAAAGGCCCAGAGGAGGCGTCAGCATGGTGTGCAAGCGCCAGCGTGAGGGCCAGCGTGAAGGCCACCACTTGCACGGAGTGATCAAAAGGAGGTGGGAGACAGGAAGGGTTACGTTGGAAGCTACCCAAGGACCAGACTGTGTAGAACATCGTAAGCCACGATAAGGACTTTGGGTTTTATTACTAAGTTTTATTTGGATGGAAGTCATTGGAGGGCTGGTTATATACTACTTCCCTTAATCCTTTTGAAAAATATTATCTTACTTAATCCTTATAATAATACTGTGGGGGTAAACATTGTTATTCCCACTGGTACATCCAAACAATGAGGCTCAGAGAGGAAAAAAAAAAAACATAACCAGGGTCACGCAAATGGTAAACAGTAGAGTCAGGGCTTGAGTCCAGTTATTAATAGCATGACCAACCAGCCTGACTGCCCTAGTTTTCACCCTGAAAACCCTGCATCTGGAAAAACCTCTCCAATCCAGGCAAAGCAGGATGGTTGGTTACTTAATTGCCAGGTTTCTTTGCCTCCAAAGCCCATGCGTGCGTACTTGCTCAGCTGCTTCACTCGTGTCCAACTCTGTGACCCTATGGACTGAGCCCTCCAGGGTCCTCCGTCCATGGGATTCTTCAAGCAAGAGTACTGGAGTGGGTTACCGTTTCCTCCTCCAGGAGATCTTCCCCACCCAGGGATCGAACCCATGTCTCCTGTGTCTCTGCACTGCAGGTGAATTCCTTACCCACTGAGCCACCTTGGGAAATGCCCAAAGCCCATATACAAGAATGATTCCGGAAGCCTGGAAGAAAAGGACCAGAAATCCAGAGCCTGCAAACTTCCTTTCTGAATTCTGCCAACGAAGGGAAAATGTGTCATATTAACTGTTCCTTCAAAAGAATTTCACCAGGAGCTTGGGTGCTCAGAGGGAAGGGCGGTCCTTACCCCCAGTAGCTATCTAACATAGCATACAAACTGGGATGCTATGAAGAGCAAAAAGAATGCTGTTAAGAATCACATGGAGGACCTTGCTTGTGGTCCAATGGTTAAGAATCCGCCTGCCAATGCAGGGGACAAGGGTTTGATCCCTGGCCCAGAAAGAGCCCACACAGCACAGCTACCGGGCCCGTGAGTGGCAACTACTGAAGCCTGCTCTGCAGTGAGAGAAGCCACGGCGATAGGGAGCCTGGGCATCGCAATGAAGAAAGGTGGCCTCTTGCTGCAACTTGAGAAAGCCCTCTCGCAGCAACGAAGCCCCAGCACAGTCATATAAAAAAATTAATTAAGAAAATAATAATAAAAAAAGAACCCCATGGAAACTACAAGCACTAATCAGGGCAGTCCTGGGTAAGCTGGGCTGGAGGAGCACCTACTCTGGGTCTGGCTGCAGCATCTGGAGGGCGGACGTCACAGGGAAGGCTTCAGTACCCTTGTGTATTCCTCTTTGGCCTGGTAGCGCCTCTGATCAAGGTGATTTCTAATAAAAAGCCCAAAGCCGTCTTAGAAGAATCAGCTGATACACATGGGCCCTCTGCTCTCTGCCCCAGGATAGCTTCCCTCCCTTAAGTCACCAATGGGCTTCCCTGGTGGCTCAGGCAGTGAAGAATCCGCCTGCCGTGCAGAGGCTGCCTGCAATCAGGAGACCAGGGTTCAACCCCTGGGTCGGGAAGATCCCCTGGAGTAGGAAACGGCAACCCACTCCAGTATTCTTACCTGGAGAACGCCATGGACATAGGAGTCTGGTGGGCTATACAGTCCACGAGGTTGCAAAGAGCTGGGTATGACAGAGATGAACACTTTCACTTGAGTCACCAGAGAATGACTCGGTTTGATTCTGTTAAAAGCACTGGAGCTCCCCAGTCAAAGAACTGGCGTAATTAAAATGGAAATAGTAGCTGCCATTTTCGGGGCATTAATTACATGTCCGGCATGGTTCTCTATCACTGAAGCATGAAAACAGAGCTTGGAGGTGACCGCCATCAGCCCCGCTTTGCGGACGACGGCACTGGAGCTCAGGGTAGTTGAGGAGTGTGTCCAAGGCCCCAAAGCCCGCAAGAGGCAGGCACAGGAGGCTGAATCCAGGAACATTTGACAGAAAATCTTGGCTTTTCATTTGTAGAGTCTCTTTCTTATGTGGAGACCTTTGATCTCAATTCCTTTGAATCCGTGGGCGAATGATCTCTCCACAGGAATCTTCAACCTGGTGCCCATGGATCACCCCAAGTGATCCCTAGATAAAATTCAAGATAAATAGACAGACACACAACACTAACCTGAATGTTATTTTTCTCATTTTAAAAATGAGAAAAAATTAGCAGCAATTGAAACTTTGTCACCAGCGGAAATCAGATATTTTTATATCACATCAGTCACAGATTATTTGAAATATCATTTTGCTACTTCAAAATTACAGTTGTTATTAGACTTCCCACTGGCCTTGTCATTTAGTGTGCTAATAAAAAACATATTATCATATTATGTATTTGTTAAATTTTTTTATAAAGTAACTACATTTTAATATAATTGGTTTTCTTTGCCTGCTAACACATTTTTATAGATTTAAAAACAATTCTGAAGAAGAATCAAGAGGGAGGAGAGTACGTGTACCTGTCACTGATTTCATGTCGATATACGGCAGAAATCAACACAATATTCCGAAGCAATTATCTTCCGACTAAAAATAAATGAATTTAAATTTAAAAGAATTCTGAGAGGACATCACAGGCTTACTCAGACTCCCAACAGGGTCCAGAACATAAAAAAAGACAGAGTTCCTGCAAAGAGCTGGAAAGTGAGCCAGCCATTTATTTAATCAATGATTTACTCTTTGGGCACAAAGTTTTACATAACTTTACAATATCACCCAAACTTGCACGGGTCAGACGTAGAGAAAGCCTTCCTGGAAACACTCACTCGTGGATGCCTTAAACAAACGTGCTTTGGGCACCTACCATGTACAAAGCTCTGGGAGTGTCCTGTCCTGGAGGCAGGACAGACCAGAACACTGGTTTCAGGGAACTGACCTCTCGAAGGGTCAAGACAACAGAGCAGTCATCTCATATACCGTTAGGCAGCACAGGCAGACAGGCCCGCGGCGGGCGCCGAGAATCCCCTGACCAAAGGCTCCTGAGGCCAAAGATTCCTGAGGTCTGAGGGCGGGTGCTCAGTGGTGTCTGACTCTGCAACCCCGTGGACTGCAGCCCACCAGGCGGGTTACTCCGTCCACGGGATTTCCCAGGCAAGAATACTGGAGTGCGTTGCCATTTCCAGAGGATCTTCCAGACGCAGGGATTGAACTTGGGTCTCCGGTGTCTCCTGCACTGCAGGTGGTCTCTTTACCCACTTACCCCTGAAGATGGAGTGAAGTCACTCAGTCGCGTCTTCTGACTGTCCAAGCTCCTCTGTCCATGGGATTCTCCAGGCAAGAATACTGGAGTGGGTTGCCATTTGAAGGATGGGTGGGCATTAAATGAGCAAACAGGGGCTGGGAAGTGAGTGGAACTGATCTACACAGGCTCACAAGAATTGACTGGTAGATCTGAAGAAATTTTGTGATCAGTTGTTAAACACAGCCAAAATTTTTTTAAAAAGATATCAAGCTGACAATTAAATGAATTATACTTAAAGAAAAGAAGCGCCTCTGGCACTGTTCCAGACATCGTAACCCATGGGGCCTAGTGTATCCTTACTTCACTGGAGGACGAGGGTGGTCGACACCCCTCATTTCAAATGTCCCCTTTCCACTGAGAGTCCCCCAGCACCCCAAGAACTCCCTTTTCTCTGGTTGCTTTACTTCCCTCCATAATTTTTATCACCCCCTGCCACACTATATAACTGGATTATTCATCTCCTGTCTTTACATTCTAAGGCTGAATTCCGTGAGAGTAAAGAATTTTTTTTCCTATTTCCCTTTCATTCCAGGTCTCTAGTTCTAGAACTGTCCTGGCATACAAGAAGCCTAAATAAGTATTAATATTTGTTGGACGGATGAATGCTGGGCTTTGAACACTTGTTACGAGCTGGTAATTTTAGAGTCTATTTCCTTAGCTCTCACCCCTTCCCGGTTGCAGCCAGGGCAACAAGGTACACCCACTCTACCCTCTGTGCTGACTCGCAAGCTACAGCACCATCTGTATCCACTTGATGGCTGGGACCCTCCTCCACGGAAGGAGGAAAATGTACTTAATGTTTAGAGAAAAGAAATAAAGGCATGTTTTATTGGTATGAAATTGAAGGGAGAAATAAAAATCTTTCTCATTTGTTATCAACCATTTCCTCAAATGTATTTATAATTAGAGTCAGTATGATTCAGACTTTGACTGAGGATATCTTGATACCCAAGGTTACCACTGAGAATATGAAATTATTCTGATCCAGTAGCAGGGCTAAGAGGTTGAATTGACTGATTATTGACACAAAACTATACCTGGAAATGTAAATCATTTTACCTTACCATTATGTTTCCCGTTCTTATAAAAATAGAATGCTTAGGCAGGAAGGTGGCTTATAATTACAGGTGCTAATTAATAGTCAAATACTTGAAAAATTGATACACACATGTATAAGGAGTTCATTTTTTAATACCAGAGAAAATCTGTAATCTATGACTTGAACCACAACTCTTCTTATGCAAGAAACTACAGATACAGATCCAAAAGGCTTTACAGAATTTTAAGGAAAAAAAAAAAGAGAGACAAATCAGAAGTGTAACAAAGTGGTTCCTGATAAACCCATCAATTGCTCTTTGACATTAAGAGTGTAGCTTCTCAGCTAGAAGCACAGTAGTCAGGTGTGCAGTCCTGGAGCAGCCTGCCAGGGTTCAAATCCTGACTGAGCCATTGGCTTTGCAGCCTCGGGAGTGAATTAATCTCCTTCAGCCTCAGTTTGCTCATCTGTCAAATGGGGATAATAATACCAGTTTGACCACTCCAAAAAGCCACTGAAATGCAGCATCACGAACCAGGAAGAAAAAGAAGATTGTAACTAATTATAAAACAGCCCACTGACTCGAAGACTTATAGGTACTTTAGAATGTTTTGAGTTGCCACATAAAATACAGTATATCCAATTAAATTTAAAATTCAGATAAAAATGACTAATGCTTAGGATCAGTTTATCTTATTTGGAGCATATAACTGGGATATGTCTATACAAAAGAAAAAAAAGGTTGTTTATCCAGATTTCAAATTTGACTGGGATCCTGCAATTTGTTTGCCAACTTGGCTAATTCTAAAGGCCAAAGCCGTGCGCCCTAGACCGGGTGAGAGGTGGCAGCATGCGTTGCACTGGGAGACACGGGCTGCGTGGATAAGCAGGAAGAGTCTCAGAGATGAGCCTCAGCCGCACACAGTGGGCCCTCAGAGAGTGATAGGTGTGCAGAGAGCCCGAACCCGCAGCCTGTAGCCCCGCAGAGCCCTCTGTTCCACCCCCAGGCCTTGGCTCAGACCTTCTTGCCCTGAAAGAATCCAATATATTTATTCAGTGAAGAGAGGCTCCTTTTTCTTTCTCAATGAATGGAAAAATACCCCTTTAAAAAATTCAATGAATGGAGAGCTTCCACTTTGTTTTTCACCCCCTTTCTGTACTGATTCCCCTGTTCTCAATGCTTTGAAATGCCCCCAGGGTTGGGGGTGGGGGGGAGTCTGTTCCAAACGGTCTCTGAAGTCTGGAAGGAGACTCCTTTCAGATAAGGAAAGGATTCTGCACTGAGCTCCTCGCCTCCACAGAGCCTGCACCCCTCCAGGAGCGCCTTGGAGCCTCTACCTTTGAGATCTCAGGTGTCTGCCACCAATTACATTTCCGCCCAGCTCCTGAAGCTGCTTAATTAGCCTAATTGCAGGGTTGTGGCAGCAGGCTGCCTGGGGAGGGGTGTTAACCCTGTATTTCCCATGCACCCTGCAGGTTCTCAGGGCTCCCGGTGGTCCCTTTTGCCAAGTTTTCTTGCAGTGGCCAAAACCCACTACAGTTTGTTCAGAGTCCCATCTGTTTCAAAACAATACTAATGCAAAAATAATAGTAACAAGTACGCATGGCCAACATTTTAAAATAATAAGTGGTATCAGTTGAATGCTATGTACAGTTCATTACATGTTTTACATAGATATATTCACCCATAAATGTCTGTTCCATTTATTTTGCACAAGTGGAATTATACAATATATATGCTTAGGTGACCTGCCTTGGTGGCTGAAAGATACATCTTCTGTTTAACGTCTATAATTTAGAGTCAACTGTTCTTTCTTACAAAGCTGCATGATATTCAGTAGGAGGGACATGTCATAATTTATTTAATGAGCCTCCTATTATGAAACACTTAGGTTGCTTCCAGATTGGTGCCACGCCCCCCTCCCACCCACACAAGTAACATGCAAAGAAGCAAATGAAACAGGGAAACATCCTTGATCTGCTGCCGCTGCTGCTGCTGCTGCTGCTGCTGCTGGTGCAGCTGCAAAGTGTTGTCTGGACCGATCAGAAGGCAGCGGGCAGTGAGAGGGAGCAGGGCCCTGGGGGTCCCCAGGGGAACCAGCGTTAACCCTTTAGTTGCTGGATCCTGGGACTCTCCAGATGGCTCCAGGGAGAGGCCAAGGCAACCTGGGGTTGTGGACTGCTGGGCTAGGGGAAGCAGCTTTTGACCATCAGTATAGAAACCCTCCCGTATCTTAACGTCAATATGTTTCTCCTGATCATCCTTGTTGACTATCGTCCCTGTTTGAGTATATCCACAGATTCCTAACTCTAGAATTCCTGGGTCAAACAGTGCGAACACTTCATCTCAATTATCAAACTTTATCCCTATTATCAATTTTTTCTTAGGAGTGTTTTCTTGTGGGGAATTTAAAAAATAATATTAATAGATGATATTTATGAGAGCCAGGCACATGGCTGGCGACATCTGATAGCCTGCAATCTTCCCAAGAAAGCTATGCAGCTGGTACTTTTACCACACCCACTTTACAGGTGGGGAAACAGACTGACTCGAATCACATAGCAAGTCAGAGGTGATGCTGGGTTTCAGAGCTGTTTCTATAGGACCCTGCAGCGGCCACTCCGTTGGCTTCCTCCCTCCTAAGGAGCCATGAAGAGAAGGAGAGTGATGCCCATAGTTCCGGCCTCAAGGGGTTCTGAGCTCGGGCACAGACGCAATACACACCCAGGTGCAGATGGAGATAAGATGCTGTGATGAGACCTAAGGTGACAGAGAGACGAAAGAATGCAACAGATGTCAGGGCGCTGTCAGCAGGAATCCATGGTATCCCAGGGGAGCTCCCAGTGATAGGCTACATGGATTTGCCTTCTTTGAGTCTTGGGTTATCAGGAAATGTGAACAATAACCCACTCTAGCGGGGCTGCAAAGGGAACTGAGTTAACTCACGTGAGTGACTGGCCTGGCAGTTATTCTTTGGTCTGTGTCCAAGTCCAAAGGCCCCTTCAAACTTTCGAGAACGTAATTCTGTGATATCGGAAGGAAGGGGGAACACTGTCCTTTAAAGACGACCATTCCTCCCAACAATGCCCTAGTCCTGCTCCCAATCACACTAAAAATAAAAAAATCTCCCCAATGCTATAAAGAATTTTTATTCACCATAAAAAATCAAGATATATAATTTTTTATTTTATTTATTTATTTATTTTTTTTTTTGCCACACTGCAAGGCTTTCAGTATCTTAGTTCCCCGACCAGGGACTGAACCCAGGTTGCCTGCATTGGAAGCTCATAGTCCTAACTACTGGACCGCCAAGCATAATTCCCCATGCTGATATACTTTTTATATACTTTATTTATTTATTTAACTTTTTATATACTTGATCAGTTCAGTTCAGTCGCTCAGTTGTGTCTGACTCTTTGCGACCCCATGAACTGCAGCACACCAGGCCTCCCTGTCCATCACCAACTCCTGGAGTTTACCCAAACTCATGTCCATTGAGTTGGTGATGCCATCCAACCACCTCATCCTCTGCTGTCCCCTTCTCCTCCTGCCTTCAATCTTTCCCAGCATCAGGGTCTTTTCAAGCGAGTCAGCTCTTCACATCAGGTGGCCAAAGTATTGGAGTTTCAACTTCAACATCAGTCCTTCCATGAACACCCAGGACTGAACTCCTTTAGGATGGACTGGTTGGATCTCCTTGCAGTCCAAGGGACTCTCAAGAGTCTTCTCCAACACCACCGTTCAAAAGCATCAATTCTCTAGCGCTCAGCCTTCTTTACGGTCCAACTCTCACATCCATACGTGACCACTGGAAAAACCATAGCCGTGACTAGACAGATGTTGACCCCAAATATTCCATCACAGGTATTATGCTTGATCTGGTTCTGCCTCCCTCCCGTCTGGTCTTCCCGCTATGGCCTGTGTGGCTTGGACACAACGGGGACCATTTCACGCCTCGGATGGAAGGCCTGCAGTGCTTCTCTCTCCCCTCACTGTCTGAAACGCAACCCCAGTCCATCCTTGACCCGCTCCCATTCCCTCTTGCATGGAAGTACAGAGTCTGCACATTTTGGCCGGTCTCTGTTTGCGCTCTCTTCTGTCTCTATTCCCTTTCTGCCAGACTCAGGGTCTTTGCTTGTCTCTGAAGAGTTGAGACCACTTTCCTTGTTGAGCACGGTGATACCAAGGAAATCCAGTGTCACCTTCTCTGGGAAGCCTCCCCAGTCTGCCTCCCGGCGGTCTGTCCCTGCTCTCCCAACCCTTGCGGTAACCGTGATCCCTGAACGCACTGCCTTGTTTTGCCGGGTTACGGCCCCACCATGGTCCACGAACCCCTGAAGGCAGCCAGGCTGTTCTGTGAACCAGCTCCATCCCTGACACCTCCCACTCGCGTGGCACTGACATCCTTTGCACTTGGCGAAGCGACGAACAAGTCTGGGAGGCTTTCACTTACAGGAGCGCCCAGGGCAGCAGGCGTGTGTCTTCATCCTCCAGGACCAGAGGTGGGCTGGGGGTAAAGGAGGGACTGGGAGTGTGTTCCATCCCTAGCTGATCTCAGGGGCCGGCTTCAGACGCTCTCTGAGAGTCGCACAGTGTCCAGCATCACTGCAACTCACTCCCAGAGTTATGAGCACTGGCTCTGCCCCTGGAGTCCATGCTAAAAAGACCCCGGGAAACAGGAATGATGTTAGTGGTGAATACCGCGCTGGCCTCCCCGGAACGTTCCCAGACCCTCCAGGCGTTTCACCCAGTTGCGAGTGCCCAGAAACCAGTTTCAGCCACATTGCTCTGCACACAGGTTTCTTTCGAAGTTCTCACCCTCTACTTCAACAGGTGTGTACACGGGGGTCTCATTTTTCACGTATCGGATGCACTGTGAGACACTGACCTTTGCACTGATGGGCTTGGTTGGCAGAGACCATGGAGAAAGGTTTGTGGAAGTAGACTGGGTTCGTGTGTGTGTTTGGGAGACAGAGTGGGTGAGAGCGAGCACACACGCCTGAGGAGGTAGAGCGGACGCAGGCTCATCCACAGAAGAGGACAAAGCTCCAAGATGGCTCTGGTGTGGGAGGCTCCTCAGCGTCTCTCCAGAGTGACTGTGGATGTCAGGGAAGCTGGGAGTGAGCAAGTGTGTTTGGAGGGACTGGAAAGAGTGGAGAGAAGAGGCTGTACAGAGCTGAGTTCTGGAAAAGAACCATCATCCCATTCTCACCACTGAGAGATAACCTGTGATACACTGTGGTGTATTTTCTTTAGAAGTGTGTGTGAGTGTGATACCATGTTGTACACATCCCTTCCCTACAGTTTAGTCAAGAACATTATAAGCATCCTTTCCTGTCATTAAGCATACTTTTATACCTTAGTTCTTAGGGCTATCCAATATTATATTTTCTATTTTCTGTATGCTGTGTGCGCTCAGCTGCTCAGTCATGTCCGTGTCTGTGTGACTCCGTGGACTGTAGCCCACCACGCTCCTCTGTCCATGGGATTCTCCAGACAAGAATACTGGAGTGGGTTTCCATGCCCTCCTCCAGGGGATCTTTCCAACCCAGGGACTGAACCTGTGTCTCTTTACCTCTCCTGCGTGGGCAGGAAGGTTCTTTATCATGGAGCCACCTGTTAGGATAGGACTATAATGTATTTTTCCTTCAATGTGGGATATTTAGGTTTGAACCAGTAAACCACATTAACAATTCCTGAGAAATAAAAATAGAATCCAGGTAAGAAAATAAAATCTAACCTTTTTTTTTCCTTTTCCTTCGTGCTCAGTCTAGTTTCACTGGCTCGCAGGGGCCGCATGGAGAGGCCTCGCACCTGGAACTTCAGGCCCTTCAGCAGGCTGGCTGTGTGGGGAGCGTTGCACTGGGTCCCCCACAGCAATCAAGATGGCGGCGAGGGTAGTATGCAGAGGCTGTTCGCGAGACTCGGGTCCAGAGCCTCGCGAGAACTGCGCCCTTCCCAGCTGCCAGTCAAAGGGCCGCGCACAGGCTGCTGGGAGAGCACATGCTCTGGAGCAGGAGCTCGCCATGTTGTATCCTTGGCGAAGACTGACTCTTTCGTTTGCTTCTTAAGGCAACTGACTCTCGTTCCATTGCCTCCAAGGACACTGGGCGGGAGGCCCCTTGCTGGCGCCCCACTTGGAAGGTAGGTAACAGTCCATTTTCTGTTTGTCACTATTTACTACAGAGCAGTTTGGCATTTAAAAATATCTAATTCCCAAACGGAGTGGTGTTTGGGAAAAGGCTTAGTGAATAGTTATGCTTTGTATTTCTTGCCCTTTTCATTGTCATCATTGGTTCATTTGGGAGTGGTGATCTCTTGGCCCTGATCCTATGGAAAGCATTTGGAGAGCAAAGACTGTTCCTCGTTCTGCCCTTGAGGTGCCCCAACATCAGGACGACACAGACCACGTGATGGGCACTCAGTCGGGCAGGTGAGGTGTGACGTGTCACTGATGGTGCAGCACCTTGAGCATTCATCACAGTTTGTTGTTTTTGTCGTTTCTAATTAAGAGGTATGTTACTGAGATGCTTGTTTTTTTTTTGTTAGTTTGTTTGGAGTTTCTTTGAGGGCCACATTTAGAGGCCTGTGGAATCCTAGTTCTCCCATCAGGGATCGAACTCGGACCCTTGGCAGTGAAAGTGCAGAGTCTTAACCCTGGGTTGCCAGGGAATTGCTGATAACTTTTTCTTATGAATAGGTTTGCTTTAAAATGTGTGTATATCATTAATGGCTCTATGGATTTTCACCCACTTGAACAAGCCTGAGTGAACAACCCCCAGATAGAAACCCAGACTATTCTAGAACCCCAGAAACTCCTCTGGTACCCCCTTACATTCCACGCATTAGCTTCTCTTTGGTTCTGTATTGTTTTGCTTTGCTGTCATTGTAGGTGCTTTTGTTTTTCTTTCTTTTTTCAGATTCAACCTTAGGAAATGGAATCTTGCCTATAGCATTGGAAGGGCAAGCCCTCCTCATGGTGGGGGTGGGGAGGAGAGCTGTTGATGCAAATACAAAAAGGCACAGTTTTAATAATAACCAAAAAAAGTAAGGCATTGAGAAGAGCTGATGAGATGTAGTTGGAGGGTAAGAGCATTTACAAGAATGTCATCCTTTGAGCCTCTTAGTTCAGACCTCCGCAGGAGAAAATTTATTCTTGGCATCGTCTGGCCTCCGTGTTTAGTAGTCTATCGTACATTCATTTCTTTTTCATTTTTCATTCCACCCACCAAATATGTTGATTGATTGCCTTCTTCAGGTCTTGGACCAATTGTGCTGCTGGAGAGAGAGTAGGGTTCAGAATCAATAGAGCCCCTGCCCTCAGGGACTGACAAATAAAACAGAAAAGCATTGTTCTTGTGTTAGTCACTCAGTCCCGTCCAACTCTGTGCAACTCCATGGATGGTTGGCCACCAGGCTCCTCTGTCCGTGGGGTTTTTCCAGGCAAGAATACTGGAGTGAGTTGCCATGCCCCCCTCCAAGGGATCTTCCCGACCCAGGGATTGAACCCAGGCCTCCTGCGTTGCAGGTGGAGTTTTTCACCGTCTGAGCCATGGAGGAAGCCCAAGAAAAGCATGTTGCGTGTCACATGGCTGCAGTGCTACCTGGAGAGGACAGGGACACCAGCAAGTGGCCTGCTTCCTGCAGGCAGACAGAAGAGGGCCTCCTGCAAGGGAGGCCTTCAGAAGAGGCAGAGCCAGGAATAGTGTTCCAGAAAGAGGCCCCAGCAAGGGCGGAGACTCCGAGGCTTGAGCTACCAGGCAGATCTGAGGAGCGGGAAAGTGAAAGTCGCTCTGTCGTGTCCGATTCTTTGCGACCCCATGGACTGTAGCCTGGCAGGCTCCTCTGTCCATGGAGTTCTCCAGGTAAGAATACTGGAGTGGGTAGCCGTTCCCTTCTCCAGGAGATCTTCCCGACCCAGGGCTCGAACCCAGACCTCCCGCACTGCAGGCGGATTCTTCACCACTGAGAAGTGGGAAGGAGACCCAAATGATTGGAGCCAGCGGATCAAGAGTAGGAGCCTGGATGTGAGGTTAGGTTGTGTTTTATTTTTATTTTTTTGCATGGAGTCTACTGTATGGCTAAGGTTTCTCCTGTGGGGCAGGAAATAGGATATCAGGATGTTCTAGGTGTGCCTTAAGTGTGACAGCACACAGAGGACTGATTATGACCCGTTTTTGGGGCCTGCGTGTGTTTCGCAGGTGGGTGGAGGGGCATGGTGTGGAGGGCCTTGTGGGTGCTGGTGACGGCTGTGTGTTTACTCTGCGGGCCGTGGGAGCCATAGGGGCCGGGAGCATAAAGCAGACATGAGCTGGACTAGACGGCAAAGGACGTGCCGCCTGCCGCTGAGGCATAAGGAGGGTGAGAGGGCGATCAGGAAAACCAGTTTGGAGGCTGGTTGGGCTTCCCTTGTGGCTCAGCTGGTAAGGAATCCGCCTGCAATTCGGGAGACCTGGGTTTGATCCCTGGGTCGGGAAGATCCCCTGGAGAAGGGAAAGGCTACCTGCTCCAGTATTCTGGCCTGGAGAATTCCATGGACTATACAGTTCACTTTTTACTTTCCTGCATTGGAGAAGGAAATGGCAACTCACTCCAGTGTTCTTGCCTGGAGAATCCCAGGGACGGGGGAGCCTGGTGGGCTGCCATCTATGGGGTCGCACAGAGTCGGACACGACTGAAGCGACTTAGTAGTAGCAGTAGTAGTAGTATACAGCCCATTGGGTCGCAAGGAGTCGGACACGACTGAGCGACTTTCATTTCACTTCACTTCAACACTCCAGAGGGGACATTCGTAGTCCAGTGGCTAAGAGTCCAATGCAGGGGGCCCAGGTTTGATCCCTGGTCAGGGAACTAGATTCCACATGCCATAATTCAGAGATCCGTGTGCCACAGCTAAAACCCGCTGCCACATCAGTAAATATTAAAACAAACAAACAACACTCCAGAGAAGAGAAGATCGCCCTCCCTGTTGTTTATTCTTGTTTAACAGACAACCTCTAAATTTGTGCCTTAAAACAGCAATAGTTTATTATTTCTCATGGTTCTTTAGGCTGCTCAGGCAATTCTTTTGCATCACAAGTATCAGCTGGGTCCTATTTTCCTCCATCTTTGCAGGCCTAGTATTTTTTTTTAAACCGTTCACCCACATGCATTTGACCTTGTTGTGTGTGAGGCGTTTTTATGTTTCCATGAATATTCTCGAGCTTTGTTCTGGGATGCAGTTAAATGACCTGGAAATAGTTTGATCCTTTCAGGTCTTGCTTTTAAGATTTGTTCTCCAAGATCAGAGCAGTGTTTAGCCTCCAAGGCTAATTACTCCTTGCTACTGAGGCAAGACCCTTCTGAGCGTCCTGCCCATTGTCTGGGAATCGTGAGGTTGTCCGGTCTGGCTGTATGAGTTCTGGTGTTCATGTGTGCTGTGCAGAGTTGCTTCAGTTGTGTCCAACTCTGTGCACCCCTGTTGACTGTAGCCCTCCAGGCTCCTCTGTCCACAGGATTCTCCAGACAAGAATACGAGAGTGGGTTGCCATACCCTCCTCCAGGGGATCTTCCCAACCCAGGGATTGAACCCGTGTTTTCTGTGTCTCCTGCATTGGTGGGCCAGTTCTTTACCATTAGCGTCACCACTGCAATCCAGGGTGGTTCTCTCTGAAGTCTCGTGAAGTTACTTCTGGTGTGTGTGCTGATCAGTAGTCAACCGATGACTCCACATGGGTCCTTTGTCTCTGGAGTTCTGCCTCTCTACCCTACTCCTCTCTTTGGTACCCTGCCCTTTGAACTTGGCTGCTTCAGTCTCCCAGGCCTATCAGCTCCATCTGTTCAGCTCAGAGAGTCTGTCCTGCTCCTCCTGGGTCCTCCCTCTCCAAACATGTTGACTTTGAGATGCTTCTTAATCATCCCAGTAGAGATTCCTTGAAATGTTTTCTGGAAGAATCCTTCACAACACCCCAGACTTCTCGGTTCAAGGTGAGTCAAAGACTCAGGTGCATCTCCTGTTACATTGTCTATCAAGTGATTGCCTTGACATTTGAGATCTGACTTTGGGCTCAGTCTGGTCGCTATAACTCCTTAAATTATTTCATGTACCAGGTCTTTGATCTGGTTGATGAGCCTCAAAAGTTTTGTTTCTTCCCTGTTTAGCTGAAGGAAGACGCATGTTGGTGATTTTGGTGATTCCTTATTTCCAGTAGATCGGACTTCCCTGGTCATCCAGTGGTTAAGACTGTGCTCCCAGTGCAGGGAGCCCCGGTTTGATCCTGGTCAGGAAACGAGGCGCTTCCCAGGTGGCTCAGTGGTAGAGAATCTGCCTGCCAGTGCAGGAAACTTGTGTTCCATCTCTGGGTCAGGAAGATCCCCTGGAGAAGGAAATGGCACTCCACTCCGGTATTCTTACCTGGAGAATCACATGGACAGAGGAGCCTGGTGGGCTACGGTCCATGGGTCACAGAGTTGGACACGGCTGAGCATGGGGCTCAGGGAAGTAGATCCCACATGCCTCAACTAAAGAGTTTGCACACTGCAGTGGGGATCAGCAGTCCTGTGTGCAGCAGCTAAAGCCTGGTGCGGCCACGTAAATACACATAAATGTTACAAAATAATAATAAAATAAAAATACTTGAAAGAGGCTTTGTTTTTAACTAGTGGACCGCAGTGCTGTTTGTTAGTAGTAGGGGTTTCCATGGTGGCTCAGTGGTAAAGAATCTGTCTGCAATGCCGGAGCCCTGGGTTTGATGCCTGGGTCAGGAAGATTCCTTGGAGGAGGGTATGGCTACCCACTCCAGTGTTCTTGCCTGGAGAATCCCATGGACAGAGACTGGCCCACAGTCTATGGGGTCACAAAGAGTCGGACATGGCTGAAGCGACTGGACACAAATAGTTAAAGTACTGGCATTGGTAAATGACATAGTCTTAAAAATATTGGTTAGAAAGTATTTAAGGTATTCTTATATTAGTCTCACTCACTTCTGCAGAAGCCAAGACTCTTGCTTGCAAATCATGGAAACCTCTAACTAGCATAAGCAAAAGTCTGAAAAGAAATCCGCTTACAAAATTGGAACTCACAGGCTCATGTAGCTCCAAAGGGTAAGAGCTAAAGAGGCAGGGCCTGATCCCAGCCGC
This sequence comes from Ovis aries, assembly GCF_016772045.2. NCBI lineage: Eukaryota > Metazoa > Chordata > Mammalia > Artiodactyla > Bovidae > Ovis > Ovis aries. The sequence continues at coordinate 81,362,494 of NC_056066.1, forward strand.
GTCCTCAGACTTGCCTCCTTCTTCGCTCTGCCCGCCTCTCCCTGTCCTCAGTCTTGGTCTGCTGGGACCAGGTTTCTGTTGGCCTTGAGGTTTTGATCTCAGAGAGAAACAGAGAACATGTTCCCTAGCACCTCTGGGAAAAGTCCTGTGGGCAAGGGGAATCCCAGTTGGCCAGGCGTGGGTCCCGTGACCCTGCTTGGTGTGGGGTCAGGAGGAGGTCAGGGCCCCAGGGCGATGGGACCAGAGCGGGGTTTCAGAGCACTGCTACCCTGGCCCTACAGCTCTTTGCTGGGGACCGTCCTGTGCATCGTCAGACCTCTAACAGTGCCCCAGCCTCTATCCACTGGATACTGGTGCTCACCTCCCTCCACCCGTCAGGATCACCAAAAATAACTCCAGATATTGCCAGACATCCCTCAGTGGGCAAAGTGGCCTCTGTGGAGAACCAGTTCTACGGAGGGAGAGTCGTTTTCTACGGGAGGAGATGCTGGGCTGGAAGAATAGGCCTGTGACCCATCCCTGTGTGCTTTCTGAGCAGAATGGAAGGAGGTGGACCAGTTGTAGGGGTCTGCTAATGTACTGTGAGACTTCTCTGCTGGCTCAGACAGTAAAGCGTCTGTCTACAATGCAGGAGGCCTGGGTTCGATCCCTGGGTCAGGAAGATCCGCTGGAGAAGGAAATGGCAATCCACTCCAGTACTCTTGCCTGGAAAATTCCATGGACAGAGGAGCCTGGTTGGCTACAGTCCATGGGGTCGCAAAGAGTCGGACACGCCTGAGCAACTTCACAATTCAATTCAATTCACAATGTACTGTGAACCACTGATAGGTGTGATTTAGTACAGTGCTTTAATTCTTAGAAAATCACCTTGTGACGGGGTTTATAAAAACTCTCAGATATCTGTGAACATGTTTGAGACATATGAATGCTATGGCAGGATCAGAAAAACACCAGAAACTAAGGCTGAGACAGGGAGCAAGGTCTATTTTCTTTTATTGTATTTGTTTTTTGGCCCGTAGCTGATGGGATTTTAATTCCTCCACCAGTGAGCAAACCCAGGCCCCAGGAAGTGGAAGTGCAGAGTCCTAACCACTGGACCACCAGAGGATTCCCATACCACGGTCTGTTTTGGCTCAGTCTTGTACTAGAGGCATGATCTTTCTTATTTATTTAACCTCCCTTAATCCTGGACTCTCTCCAGTATAAAAGGCACTTAATGATATCAGACGACAAAACAATTAGTGATATTATATGCAGGTCTTGGATAAACTCTAAGCGGCATGCAAATTGGAGGTATTATTTCAATGTGCTCTTCCCTTGACTGAACCTGGAAGCTGCTTGGGTGACTTGCGTTTTCAGAACAGTGTGTCCGGGTGTGTTTCCGTGGTTTACTCTGTGACTGTGGAGCACTGTGCTCTCTCTCTTATTCACTCTCGTCTTTCCCTTCCACTTTCCTTCTCTCCCTCCTCTCTCTCTCTCTTTGGCTTGTTGGTTAATCTAGAGATGTCAATGTTATAAGGAAGGGGATAGTCATTTCTTACTTTCTAGTATGTTCCAAGAGGCAAAAGAATTGCTGACCTCAGAATTATGTCTCTTCTGTACTTGCTGCTTAGAAAAAGAAGCAGGAATAGCATTTCCAGTTTGCTGAACTAACCGGTGGGTGTGAGCCCTTGGAATGACCCTAACCTTGTGAAGGCTGACTTTAATGGCCCAACAGTGCCCGGTGTGTATGTTTTCAGCTTTCTGGCTCTGTTCCACCTTGGTAATAACCCAGCCGACTAATTCAGTGGGATTTAAGCTTCTGGTCTTTGTCCAAAAAAAAAAAAAAAGAAATTGCCAGAAAACGTTGGAACAAATCACGGAACCCAGTTGTAGTCAAGGGTAGACTACATCCCAGAGACAAACAAACGACCTAACCCCACGTCAGAGGCAGGGGCTAAACGATTCATCTCTGAAAGGAGTCTCATAGTCACTGTTTACTTCCCAAGTGAAAGAGAGAAGATTTACTTCTTGATCTGAACCAGTTGTAGGAAAATTTCAGAGTGCCATCTCTTGGAGAAAATATTGTCTGGCTTTTGGATTAGATTCGTGGTCTATTGCACAAGACCGTCCTTTGTGTTTTGGGTTAAGGATGTCGTGTTCGTTCTGTTTGTAGAGACAGGCTTTCGTGGGTGATGTCTCTCGTTGTGATCACTGTCAGTGGGTCATTTTTCATATTCTTGTTTCAAATCCAACAATTGCTGACATGAACGCATACATTTCTCAACCAGTAAAATATCTCCTAGAAGATGGCTTTCTTCTCAGAAGAAAGCTTTGGAAACTTGCAGAGAAAGTCACCATTCTTTAAGTCAGAGGCTACACTAATAATCACGATTTACATGTGAATAGAATAAACTACAGGAAATCAGAAAGAAGAGAGGGAGGGAGGCAGAAGAAAATTTTATTATGTGCTTGGCTAGGAGTCTTCGAGTGTTTATAGTCTGGGAACGGATACTGTGAAAGCCTTTCTGTCATTAGGGAGAACCCACGTTCCCACTGCATACCCCCATCCTCAGTCCTCGCTTTGGAGTCAAAATAGTGCCCTTCCTACACTTGATAGGATTAGGGGAGATGTTGATGTTGTTTTTTCCCCCGCCCTTGGCATATTTCTACAGCTGGAAACTAAGGAAGCAAGGAGGCTGATTAATTGCCTTCTACTTAAGTACGTTAATACTATCCTCTGCATCTTCCAGCAGTTTTTGTTTTAAGGACCTATTTCCTTTCTAATGAGATTTCAGTGTGACCCTCTTGTGTGAATGCATCTTTCCGGGCCTTTTAGGGTTTCCTTTACCAGCACTGTTACTTCGACGAGAGAGTAATAGAGCTTATATCTGTGGACTGCTATAGGCACGTGAATCATGGGTAAGACAGATGAGATGTATGTGAAAAATAAAAACACACGTCATCAAACACACTTAGCTTTCCATTCATGAGGTATAGACTTGGTCTTTCCAGCTGCTTTTAAGTTTTGAAGGGCCACTCAACAGAATAATAACCCAAGTCATTCTTCTTATTTTAGGGATTCTGAGAATTCTGGCCACAACCTAATTTTTAAAAGCATAACATATTAGTGATTAGAACAAATTTTTCCCAGGACTTTTCGAGGTAACTCCTCCCTAAATGATGGCTCAGATGTGTGAGTCAGTCTCAGGAGCTGACCGTTAAGCCACTGGCCACGCTTCTGTTTTTAAGAATCACTAGGAAAAACTGGAAGCAATTTTACAAAATAAAGGAAATACTCTGTTCTTTTTTTCCTTGTGGGGAATGAGAAGAGGCAGAGACTTTGATTCATGTGTAGCCAAGATCTGGGCCTAAAGCAAATACAGTAGAGCTCTTTCCTAAGTGGTGGTCACAGTCTTAATTCCCAGAGTCTGGCCTACATCAGGGTTTTGGGGTGTGGGGCTTGCTGTCAGCCACGCGGAATGATCTGTGATGTGTCCAGGGCTCCCTGAGTATGAAAGCAGAAACTCTGAAGCTCTTTGATTGGATTTGAGTCCACTAAACAGCTCCTGAGTTGTGCACGCAATCTCATTGTTCTACTAGCAAACACTGTGTCCAGTGTCAAGTTTAACCAAAACGCAGTGAGCCTGTGGCCCTGTGGATGATGGGACCCGGGGCCCACGCACCCACCCACGCACCCACGCACCCACCCACCCACAGGCAGCTCAGTGACTGTGCACCTGACATTCTAAGGCTTCCTGATGATCAAAGGTCAGCTGCATCTTAGACTTTCAAGAGGTGCACTGCTCCACTTTGTGTTTATTTTCATTTCCCCGGGGCAGAGCTCTCTAATCTGGGCTTAAGTTTTTATACCATACTTTTGAGAGGGCCTCAGATAACCCTATCACAGTAATAGCAGTACTCTTAACATGGAAGATTTTACAAGTGTCTCGGTAAAGTGTTGAACCACTACTGTGCATTTATTCTGTAGATGCAGGAAACACAATTATTGTTTGAAATAGAACTAGGCCCTGGGGACCTGAGGCTCTAATCGTCCCCACCCCCATCATCATCATCCATGGGTTTTATCAGAATTAAATAAAAATGAATGATGTGGTTGCCAATAGCTACAGGGAAGGGAAACTCTATCTGTAAGATCTTTACTACTTGGGCCTAAATAAGAGTGGTCTCTGATTATTTGTGACCTGTATAAGAGAAAATCATTATTCTTGGCTGCTAAGTCTCTGGAAGTCATTCATTTGAGGAGGCACAAAATATTTCACCTGTTTTATTCCCTCGGTTTTCCTATGAATATTCACTCAGTATTTTGGCTGATAATACAGTGAAAGAGCAGGTATTAATGCAGTTCTTTTTGGAATCAAGCTTTATCTACTTCTTTGGATGGTTAAATATTCCTTCCTCAGAAAGGCCTACCACGAGCAACCTAAAATAGTGCCAGCGCCTCCCATCTCTCTCTCTCTTGCCCCGATTCACGTTTTCTTCAGAGCACTCATCAGTCCAGGGTATTGTGCTAACACCTGTATTTATGGTTAGCTTATAAATCCCTAGAACAGGGCCACCAACAGAAACCCAATGCAAACCACATAGGACTTTAGAAATGTGCCAGGAAACACACGCTGAAGGTAGAAAGAAACAGGTGAAATTAATTATAACAATGTTACAGACACAGGCCCCTGGACTCTTTAATTAATAGAGACCGGGGGACTTCCCTGGTGGCCCAGGGGCTGAGGCATGGCCCTCCCAGTGCAGGGAGCCTGGGCTTGATTCCCAGTCAGGAACTACATCACACACGCCACGGAGAAGATCGAAGACCTGGCGTGGTGTGACTGAGACCAGGTGCAGCCAGAGACAATAAATAAATATTAAAAAGATGGAAAAGAAATCGAGAATTCCAGCCGAGGCTGCATCGGGGCTTGCGCCGCCGCACGACGGAGAACAGAAAATGGGTGCCTCTGGGGAGGAGCTGCTTGGCCCCTTCCTTGGGGGTAAGTGGGGTAATGATGGGGCGGGCCCGTGGGTGGAGGCGGAGTGTAGGTGGTCTGCACACCCACGCGGGTGCCACTGTGCAAGGGCTGTGGGCAGTCCCTGCCTCTGCTGCTGGTGCCTCCGAAATGGCAGTGGGCTTGTGGCCGTCTTGTATCCTGCTCTTCAGATTTGCTCCAGCAGCCCATGCCCGCAGCTGTTTTTCATCCCTTAGAGTTTCTTTGGATTCTGTTGCCCAAGGAGATGTGAGCCCAAGACCCTACACTAGAGGGTCCCAGTCTAGCTCAACAGCATGTTTGATTAAACTCGATACGTCTATAATATATGACGTAACACATGATCTAACGTGTGACAAAGGCCCCTGTAGTTAAAGCTGTGGTTTTTCCAGTAGTCGTGTACGGATGTGAGACTTGGATCATAAAGGATGCGCACTGAAGAATTGATGCTTTTGAACTGTGGTGTTGGAGAAGACTCTTGAGAGTCCCTTGGACTGCAAGGAGATCCAACCAGTCCATCCTAAAGGACATCAACCCCGAATATTCATTGGAAGGACTGATTCTAAAGCTGAAGCTCCAATACTCTGGCCACATGATGCAAAGAGCCAACTCACTGGAGAAGACCCTGATGCTGGGAAAGGTTAAAGGCAGGAGGAGAAGGGGATGACAGAGGATGAGATGGTTAGATGGCATCACTGACCCAAAGGATATGAATTTGAGCAATCTCTGGGAGATAGTAAAGGACAGGGGAGCCTGGAGTGCTGCAGTCCATGGCGTCACAGAGAGTCAGACATGATTCAGCGAACGAAAAACAACGTCCATGGTATCACCGCCTCAGTGTTATGTTGAACATTCAGTCACTTCAAATGCTGCTGCTGCTAAGTCGCTTCAGTCTTGTCTGACTCTGTGCGACCCCACAGATGGCAGCCCACCAGGCTCCTCTGTCCACGGGATTCTCCAGGCAAGAACGCTGGAGTGGGCTGCCATTTCCTTCTCCAGATTTCTAATGAAGTACTTTAAATTCATTTTTTGGACCAAGTCTTCAGAATCCGCTGTCTGATTTTTTTTTTACTACTCATTTATTTTTAATGGATTGACGGTTGCAGCGTCTGTTTTATACTCCCAGCCCGTCTCAGCCCCAGCTGACACCTCTCACGTGCTCAAGGGCCATGTGTGGCTTGTGGCTGCCCTCTTGAAATGCCAGGGTCTAGGGTATAATCTCCAGATGGTTAGTGACTTTGCTTTGTTCACTAGAGAAAATAATAAGCACACCCTAAGTGCATGGTAAATAGTCAGTGAAATAGCAAATGAACCCTAAACGCGTAAGGACCACAACTGCTCAGCCAAAGGTCTGAGTGTTAGATGTCATCCGGCATGCTGCGACACCCCTGGTTTTCTCTTTTTCCTTTCATTTCCCTCTTGCCTGCCTCTCCAAGAATATCAGAATGCAAGAAAAGTCACTGATCATTTATTCCACCCCTGACCTACTTTTGCTGGGAAAAGCTAAAGGCTCTATCCCGTGACTCTTATGCCCGCCCACTCCTCAGAATGGGTCCATTCAAGTCCTTTTTCTGCCTGTTTCCTCTCCTCTCAGTTCTGTGCCCCCTCCCTTTAATTAGTTCCCAGGCTGCCTCATAAGCAGTGGTTCATAGCACTTTAAAAAAGAGCTGACTCGTTGGAAAAGACCATGATGCTGGGGAAGATTGAAGGTGAAAGTAGACAGGGGCAGCAGAGGGTGAGATGGTTGGATGGCATCACTGACTCAGTGGCCGTGAATCTGAGCAAACTCCAGGAGAATGTGGAAGGGGTTGCAGAGTCAGACACAACGTAGAGTCGGAACAGAACAACAAACCCCTTGATATTTGGGCAACACGTCCTTCGTTTCTGTTTGTCAAGTCCAGTAGAGGTGGCTCCTTTGGGCCAGATACCCTGAAAGTAGGCATTGCACGTACACCTCAGGGCCGAGTGGACGCTGGTCCTGCCCTTGAGTTACTTTCGGTCTGGTGTGGGAGACAGACGGACAGTCCCTACAGTGACGACACAGAGTGTCATTCGGAAGGCTCTGGAAAAAGACAGGGTTCAAAACTCGGTGCTGTCACTTACCAGGTATCTGGGCTTGAGCTGGTCACTGTACGTCTCTATGCCTTAGTTTTCTCATCTGTAAAATGGAGCTAATAAAAGTATGTACCACACAGTGTTGTTGGGAGGATTCAGTTATGTGCAGGCAGGTGGGATTGAGAGAAAAAATTTATCTACAGGCCTGCCTGAACATGCGCTCAGTCATGTCCAGCTCTTTGCGACCCCATGGACTGTAGCTCACCAGGCTCCTCTGTCTGTGGGATTTCTCAGGTAAGAATACAGAGTGGATTGCCATTCCCTCCTCCAGGGGACCTTCTCCTGAGACTCCGTGTTGGAAGGCGATCCTTTGCCAGCGGGCCCCCTGGGAAGCCGTGTGCACGGGCGTGCCTTGCTGTATTGTGCTTCACAGGCTTGCGTGCCGTGCACATTGAAGCTCGGAGGCAAGCCTGTGTCAGGCGAGCGTGTTGCTGTCGCTTTTCCAGCAGCATCTGCTCACTTCACGTCTCTGTGTCATGATTTGGTAATCCTCACACTATTTCAAACTTTCTCATCACCGTATCTGATACAGCAGCCAGTCATCTTTGACATCACTATTATGATTCGCCGATGGCTCAGATGATGGTTAGACTTTCTAGCAATCAAATATCTGGCTCAGATGATGGTTAGATTTCCTAGCAATCAAATATCTTTTAAGTATTGTAAAATTAGGGTATAGACATTGTTTCTTAGACTCATGGTATTGCACACTCGTGTAAACATAACTTCTGTATGCACTCGGAAACCAGAGAATTCACGTGACTCGCTTGTTGCCATATTTGCCTTGTTCCAGCGATCTGGCACTGAATTTGCAGTGTTTCCGAGGCGCCTGGGCATGTCTCCGCTGCGTGATTATGCTCTTGTAGAGAGAGGACCTAGGGTCATTGCCAGCCGCGGTTAAGAGACAGGCAGAGCTGATTTACTAGACTTCCTAGAAGGGCATCTGCGTTAGCACATTTCTAAGTGTTAGGTGGTATTGCCGTTACCAGTGCTGGAAGGTGTCCCTTGGGGTGGTGCAGGGAGCGCAGCAGTGCAGACGGCAGAGGGTCGGGGGTCGTTCCTAGGAGGACGCGGCATCGAAGTGCGGCCCAGTGAGGGCTTCAGCGGGGGGCAGCACTCGTGAAGACCTGGAAGTAAGTGTTCTTACAGTCTGAGGAACTGAAAAACAGTTTGAAACGCCTACAGCGCAAGCCCAAAGGCCTCTGAGGGCCAGGTGGAACATGCTAGGGTGAGCCGTGAAACTCTTGGTGTCGGCTCTTGCCACACTGTAAAAATGGCAGTTACTTATGGTTTAGCATAATAGTATGGCTACGGTGAAAAATGAGTCGCTCAGTCCTGTCCGACTCTTTGTGACCCCATAGACTCTACAGTCCGTGGAATTTTCCAGGCCAGAGCGCTGGGGTGGGTAGTCTGTCCCTTCTCCAGGGGATCTCCCTAACCCAGGGGTTGAACCCAGGTCTCCCGCATTGCGGGGGGACTCTTTACCAGCTGAGCCACCAGGGAAGCCCAAGAATACTGGTGTGGGTAGCCTATCCCTTCTCCGGAAGATCTTCCCAACCCAGGAATTGAACCAAGATCTCCTGCATTGCAGGCAGATTCTTTCCCAGCTGAGCTGCGAGGGAAGCTGCGTATAAACAGCAGAAACAAGCCAGGACTTGAGTGAGCTCCTGACACACGGCATGTCTCAGGGCCCTGGGTCTCAGTGGCACATGCTGCCCCTGGGCTGGGGGCTCGTCAGGGGACACCAGGCCTGGGGCTGGGGTGTGGCCGCTGCAGCTGCCCTGCAGGGGGACCTGTGCTGCTCGGCCAAGCTAGAGTCCAAAGAGGCAATTCTGGCAGGTTGCCTTTTGACCAATGGTAGCTCAGATTTTTTCTAGAGATTTTTTTGATGTGGACCAATTTAAAGTCTTTGTTGAATTTGTTACAGTCTTGCGTCTGTTTTATGGGTTTGTTTTTTTTTTTTTGGCTGAAAGGCATATGCCATCTTAGCTTCCAGACGAGGAGTTGAACCTGCGCCCCCTGCATTGAAAGGGGAGGTCATAAGCATTGGACCACCAGGGAAGCCCCGTTAGCTCCAGCTCTGGGGAGGGACACACGGTAGGGACCAAAGCATTTGTTGACCGAACGTGGCTCCGTAACTGCTGCTGATCTGCTGCCTGAGTGTGAACAGGGTGGGGTGGGCAGCAACGAGGCAGGGCTTTCGAGCCCAAGATCTTCTTTTCAGTTCAGTCGCTCAGTCGTGTCCCACTCTTTGCGACCCCATGAATCGCAGCACGCCAGGCCTCCCTGTCCGTCACCAGCTCCCAGAGTCTGCTCAAACCCATGTCCATCAAGTCGGTGATGCCATCCAACCATCTCGTCCTCTGTTGTCCCCTTCTCCTCCCACCTTTAATCCTTCCCAGCATCAGGGTCTTTTCCAATGAGTCAGTTCTTCACATCAGGTAGCCAAAGTATTGGAGTTTCAGCTTCAGCATCAGTCCTTTCAATGAATATTCAGGACTGATCTCCTTTAGGATGGACTGGTTGGATCTCCTTGCAGTCCAAGGGACTCTCAAGAGTCTTCTCCAGCACCACAGTTCAAAAGCATCAATTCTTCGGCGCTCAGCCTTCTTTATGGTCCAACTCTCACATCCATACATGACCACTGGAAGAACCATAGCTTTTACTAGACGGACCTTAGTTGGCAAAGTAGTGTCTCTGCTCTTCTTCTAGAAGTGAACTGTTGAATGTTTCCCCCACTTTCTCTGGCCCTGCCTGCTGCCATCACTATTCAAAACCGTTTCCTCTGGAGCCTCCCAGTGGCTTCCCCACTCTGCACTGAAAGTAAGGCCAGGGGTGCCAGGGCCTGCCACCCGAGGAACTAAAAGTAGCACCTTTTTCCAGCTAAGAGACTTCGGTGAGCGCAGCTGTGTCCCGCCGCGCTCAGCCTGGGCCCGGCGCTCAGCTCCTCTGCCGAGGGTGGTGCTTCCCTGGGCTGTGCACGCCCGGCTGCGTGGCTCTGCGCCACGTCTCCTGCTTCCTGCGGGGGCTGCTCCAGAGCCCGCAGCGCACACTGAATCACATGTATTTTTACACACACACGTTTCTATTGATCCGAGTCCACTCTCCTTTCCTTGTCTTGTGGACCATTTTTACCGTCTGTATTGAACTTACTACAGTATTGCTTCTGTTGTTTCCGTTCTGGTTTATTTGGCCACGAGGCCCGTGGGATCTTAACCTCCTGACCAGGGGTCAAACCAGCACCCCCTGCACTGGAAATCAAAGTCTTAATCACTGGGCCACCTGGGAAGTCCCCAAGTCCACTTTCAAATAACAGTACGCCACTTCACGGGGAGTGCAGGCACCTCTACAGCCATCACCCAGATCCCTCCCTCATCTCTTGCATCATCACCGCATCCTGTTCGCTTATCCATAAGTACACACACGCACACGCAGGCGCATATGACTGAATGCATGGCTGCTGCTGTTAGTTTGAATAAGCAGCTATCAGTTAGGTCAGTAAAGAATAAGGACAGTAACATCATTTTGCCTTCACTTACCCCTCTTTCGCTCTGCCTTCTCTATGTAGGTCTGAGCTTCTGACTTGTTTTCCTTCTCTCCAGAGAGCCGATTTTAACAGGTCTTGCAGCTCTGGTCTGCCGGCGACAAATATTCTCAATTTCTGTTTGTCTGAGAAAGTCTTCATTTTTCCTTCACTTTTGAAAAGGATCATTTTGCCCAGAACAGAATTCTCAGTTGGTCTTTTTTTCCTCTCAACCTTTTAAGTATTTCCCTCCACTCTTTTTGAGTATTGGTTTCTGAGAAATCAGAGGTCTCTGCCCATCAGTAAAGTGATTTTCCTTCTAACTCCTTTCAGTATTTCTTCGTTTATTTTTGATATTCTCCCATTTAAATATCACATGCCTAGGGCTTCCCAGGTGGCTTAGTGGTAAAAGAATCTGCCTGCCAGTGGAAGAAGATTCAGGAGACAGGGGTTCGATCCCTGGGTCGGGAAGATCCTCGGGAGAAGGAAGTGGCCACCCACCCGAGTATTCTTGCCTGGAAAATCCCATGGACAGAGGAGCCTGGTGGGCTCCATGGGGTGGCAAAGAGTCGGGCACGATTGAGCACGTACATAAAGATGTCGTCATACTGAGTGAAGAAGGAAGGTGTAGCCTAGCCGTGGGCATTTGTCCTTCCCGATGTCTCCGGGCTTCCTGGGTGTCTGCCTTAGTGTCTGACGTTAATTTGGGGGAAACTCCCAGTTATTTGTGCCTCAGGCATCTCTTCTGTCGCCTTCGCGCTCTCTTCTCCTCTGGGATCCCCCTGACACCTTGGCACACTTTTTCTGGTTCTCCCACAGCCGCTGGGCCTTCCACTCCGGTTTTTAAATTATTTTCTGTCTTCAGTAACTGTGCTTTTTGGTTTATGAGTGTTCTATTGATATATCCTCCAGCCTGGAGACGGCTTTTCTCCGCCATGTCCAGTCTACTAGGACACCAGTTAAAGACAGTCTTCCTTTCTGTGGCAGCCTTTTCTATCTCTAGCATTTCCTTTAATTCTTAGATTTTCCCTCTGACTCTCTGCTCACATTTCCCATCTGTTCCTACATGCTGTCTCCCCAGGAGACCTCTCAGCGTCTTAATCCTTGTTGTTTTAAGTTCCCAGTCTAAGAATTCCAACATCCCTGCCACCTCTAGTTCTCATGCTTGCTCTCTCTCTCCAAACTGTGGGTTTGTTTTTCTAATTTAGCAGGCCTTGTGGGTTTTTTCTGACGGTCTGGCATGCTGCACGCAGGAGAAGGAACTGCTGCAGGTTTGGCAGTGTGAGGGGAGGGGAGGGGATGGGGAGGGGAGGGGAGGGGAGGGGAGGGGGAGGGGAGGGGGGGGAGGGGGAGGGAGGGGGGGGGGGAGGGAGGGAGGGGAGGAGGGGAGGGGGGGGGGGGGGGGAGGGGGGGGGGGGGGGGGGGGGGGGGGGGGGGGGGGGGGATGGGGAGGGGAGGGGAGTCCTGTATTCAGCTGTGAGCCTCTGGTGCCCTTGTGCGGTGAGCTCATCTTCCTTAGATGCAGCAGGTGGCTCGAGTGGGCTGGAGCTGGGTATTTCCCTTCCTCCACGTGGAGAACCACAGGGGCCTGGAGTTAGGTATTTTCCTTCTCCTAAGTCAGTTCAGTTCTCATAAAACCGCAGCAGAGGAAGGCCTGGTTAAGCAGTCTCTCCTGAGGGCGGAGTGTGTTCGGAGGGACAGGATGCTGTAGCCTGTTGCGGACTGCCCCTTCTTCCCCTCCCCTGCTCGGAGCATGAGGGGACTTTTCCCTGATACTCACTGTGAGAACCTGGTCAGTGAATCTCACAGAGTGGGCCCCCTCCCTACGACTGGGTATCCCTGGAATTTTTAGACCTGAGACCAGTCCACAGGCGCCCCAGCTGCCATTCAGTTTCAGCACTGGCTTCTCAGCCCACCTCTGACTCCCACCACGGCTGGCGGTGCCCCAGGTGCCGGCTTCCTGGCAGTGCCCGTCTCCCCAGGCTGGGGGCGCGGTTTGCCCTGTGACCTCGCTTCTCCTGCTGTTGCTCGTATTCAGCCGCTCAGTCGTGTCCGACTCCTTGTGACCCCATGGACTGCAGCAGGCCGGGCTTCCCTGTCCTTCACCACCTCCTGGCGCCTGCTCAAACTCACATCCATTGAGTCAGTGATGCGATCCAACCATCTGGTCCTGTGTCGTCCCCTTCTCCTGTCCTCAGGCTTTCCCAGCATCAGGGTCTTTTCCAATAAGCTGGCTCTTTGAATCAGGTGGGCAAAGTATTGGAGCTTCAGCTTCAGCGTTAGTCCTTCTAAGTGAATATTTGGGGTTAATCTCCTTTAGGATGGACTGGTTTGATCTCTCTTCACTTCTCTTACTGATCTCAGAAGAGCTGCTCGTTTTTTCAGTTTGTTCAGCTTTTCGCCTGTTGCTGAGATGGAGTGGTGACTTCTAAGCTTCTTACATGACGGACCAGAGACCGGGAGTCTGTCCATGTTTTAAAAACCACAGAGTGACTGAAAATATCAAGGACCGGGTGGAGGGGATTTGTCGGGTTAGAAATGGAGACTTCAGGCTTCTGCTGGAAGTTCCTGCAAGAGAAAGTTTTGACGAATGTGATGGCCACACGGCAAACAGCAGCGCTGCACAGCACGTGAGTTCCGGGACCAGCGAAAGAGGAGCTTGAAATCGGCTGCTGTCAAAGCTCCATTGTGTGTCCCAGGCCAGTTGCTTCCCTTTTCTGAGATTCCTTTTTTAAAACTGGGTGTTGGAACATTTACTGGAAGTTGTGGAAGGGATTAGAGCTAATCTGTATAAAGTGCATATCGGATGGTATATTCCCAGTTTTTATACCTGATAGAATACACATTATAGATCATTATAGACATGATATTTTTTCTTCCTTTTACTCTGAAAAAAAAAAAAAAAGGAATGAATGTTGACTTAGTTCTCCAAGAAGCCAGGAAACGGTTCACAGTTAACACTGCAAACCATGCTCAAGAATGATAGGTGGAAAAGCAAATGTGAGCAACATAAGAAGCGCAGTTCATTATTCAGATCTGTCTGAAGATTCTGGGAACATCTGGCAGTGTATGAGGGTGAGCTCTCCCCTCAGAGCCCTGTCTTCATGCGAAGTCTCTCCCTTGAGGAAGTCAGTTTATAATACAGTAATTGAGGAGGAAGAGAGAAATCTCTTGCTGAAAGCAGTAAATGGCTGGGTAGCAAGTCTTTAATTATTATTAGTTACCAGAAATAAGTGTTATTTGCTCAGTCGCTTCCTATTTTTTGCGACCCTATGGACTGTGGCCCACCAGGTTCCTCTGTGCATGGAATTCTCCGGGCAGGAACACTGGAGTGAGTTGCCACTCCCTCCTCCATGGGATTTTCCCAACCCAGGGATTGAACCCTGGTCTCTTGCATTGCAGGCAGATTCTTTACCATCTGAGCTTCCCCAGTTAGCAGAAAGTGAAAGTGAAAGTGAAGTAGCTTAGTCGTGTCCGACTCTTTTTGCGACCCCGCGGACTGTAGCCCACCAGGCTCCTCCATCCATGGGATTCTCCAGGCAAGAATACTGGAGTGGGTTGCCATTTCCTTCTCCAGGGGATCTTCCTGACCCAGGTATCGAACCCAGGTCTCCCACATTGCAGGCAGACGCTTTAACCTCTGACCCACCAGGGAAGCCCAGTTATCAGAAGCATGACCTAAAAAAAAGAAAAAGTCTATATACTACTCAGCACCAGCGTGTTCTTCTGTGGCTGGGCAAGTAAACTTATAAAGCACAAAGGTGGCCCCTCCCCCTTTGAAAAATCTCCGACTTCTGTTTCCTCCCCGCTCTGAGGGAAGTGATGCACTAAACTTAAGTGGGGGCTTCTCGGCGTGGTCAGCAGCATGCACTCGGAGCCAGGCTGTCCTGGATTTGTAGCTGGGCTGGCCGCTGCGAGTCCTCATGTGACCTGGGGTGAATTCACCGATTTCTCTGGGCCTCCATTCCCCACCTGTAAGATGGTGGTGTTTGCAAAAATGAAATTTTGATAATCCCTGAAAAGAACCTAGCTCCATGCTTGTGAAGATTAGGCATCATGATTTCCAGAAAGGGCCAGTTTAGGGCGTTTTCAGAGTCTAAACCCTTTTCTGCAAACAGTGATTCAGGCCTTTGAAATGAAAGGAACAATTCACAGCAAGCTTGCGAAGCTGGGAGATACGGAATTGGGGGTGATCAGGAGCAGTCTTGCCACCTGGGAGAGACACCAGCGTCCCCCCGCGGTTTCCTTTCCTGGAATCACTGCTGCTTCCCTCCTGGAGAAGACAGCGATTGAGAGAGACAGGAGGGGCAAAACGAAAGCAGAGAGTCCTGTTTCCAGGAGACTGGGCTTTCCTGGTAGCTCAGTCTCTCGCAGGATTCATCACAGGCGTAAAGAATCCACCTGCAATGCAGGAGACCCGGGTTCCATCCCTGGGTTGGGAAGGTCCCCTGGAGAAGGAAATGGCAACCCGCTCCGGAATTCTTGCCCGGAGAATTGCACACCACACCACCGTTTTCAAGAAGGGGCCGCTGGAGTTAACACGGCTCCCCAGCTCTGGGTGGAGCCCGGAACCGAGCATCCGAGCAGAGGGCTGGATGAGGTGATGTCTGGGAAGCCCGCTCTGTGCTGCTGGCTCGCCTACCTCCCACCCCCGTGTTCTGAGGGGCACAGAGCCGCCTGCCAGGGGACTGCACTGTTGACGTTTCTCAGAGCTCATCTTTTTCTAGATACAGCCCACAGAGACGCCCAGCACATGAATGGATGTACAGTCCGTCTGCGGTATTAACGTGGGGATAATTAGAAAAAAGAGCCTAAACATCTTCCTTATGCACGCGCGCTCTGCTGCTCAGCCGTGTCCGCCTCTTTGGACTCATGGACTGTGGCCTGCTAGGATCCTTTGTCCGTGGGATTTCCCAGGCAAGGATTCTGGAATGGGTTGCCATTTCCTTCTCCAAAAAATATTCCTTATGGAAAGAATGTGAAAGTCGCTCAGTCGTGTCTGACTCTCTGCAACCCCATTGACCATACAGTCCATGGAATTCTCCGGGCCAGAATACTGCAGTGGGGAGGCGTTCCCTTCTCCAGGGGATCCTCCCAATCCAGGGATCAAACGCAGGTCTCCTGCCCTGCCGCCAGATTCTTTACCAGCTGAGCCACCGGGGAAGCCCATTCCTTATGGGGGGATGCAAATGAAAACCATGTTGAATAACGCTGGCTAACACTCATGTAATGGGGTGGGGGGTGGTGGATGGGGCAGGTATCCAACATAAAACTAAAAACGGAGGGACCTCCGAGGGCAGGAAGGTGGGGGGAGGGACTCTGTGTGTGCAGGAGGCACCTTAGAGTGAGAAATCCCCACCCCCACCCCCCAGCAGCGTCACCCGCTTGGCTGCGTGCTCCTTCCCCGGTGGGGAAGGCTGTGCTGGGGGAAGGATGGGAAGAGGGGCATCTCGGGAGTTCTGGCTGCGCTGCAGCCGCTGTGTGACCTAGGGGCGAGCTGCTGGCCTCTCTGGCCGTGCCTGTGATCTGGGCCAGCAGCGTGAGAGCCCCGAGTGGAGTGCCCGAGGAGCAGCAGGGGTTTAGCGGGCCTGTCGTTGCTTTTGCGTCTTTCTCCCCATCTTGTAAAATGGCAGATGGCCCAGTAGTGGCTGAAGTTTTCAGGAAGAAACATCAATCTTTGAGGTAAAGTCCTGTCCATCGACATTTCATTCAAATTTTAGTCCCTCTCTCTTCTTAGCCCTCTCTTCCAAAGCTCTGGCTCTTAATTTTCTTTGGAAATTTCCCATACCGCGTGTATTAAAGATGTATTATTTGCCCAGGATCAAATACACAAAGTCCTATGAAGCTAGCACTTGATAGATATGGGTTTTTAAAATTTAGCTCTTTTAATGGGTTCATCTTTTTTGGTGGTTGGGGCACGGTGTTAGTTCTAGAAGGTCTTGTAGGTGTTCAGAGAACCGTTCAACTTCAGCTTCTTCAGCATTACTGGTTGGGGCATAGACTTGGATTACTGTGATATTGAATGGTTTGCCTTGGAGACGAACAGAGATCATTCTGTCATTTTTGAGATTGCATCCAAGTACTGCATTTCGGACTCTCTCGTTGACTATGATGGCTACTCCATTTCTTCTAAGGGATTCCTGCCCACAGTAGTAGATATAATGGTCATCTGAGTTAAACTCACCCATTCCAGTCCATCTTAGTTCATTGATTCCTAGAATGTCAACATTCACTCTTGCCATCTCCTGTTTGACCACTTCCAGTTTGCCTTGATTCCTGGACCTGACATTCCAGGTTCCTAGTGGTCTCTCGTCACTGTGACTAAAGACACTGACCATTTTCTCATTTGCTTATTTGTCATTAGTATATCTTCAAATCTTTTGCCACTTTAAAATATTGAGTGGTTGGTTTTCTTGTTGTTTGAAAACTTTCAAACACATTCTGGATACAAATCCTTTGTCAAATATATGATTGGCCAACATTTTGCAAGGGCAGAAAAACTTTCTTTTCTACACTGCCCCCCACCCCTGCCCCCGGCACCCTCACCAGATTCTGTTTTCATTTTGTTCCCTGCCAGGCGGCACTGGTGGTTAAGAATGTGCTGCCAGTGCAGGAGATGTAAGAGACACGGTTCAATCTCCGGGTCGGGAAGATTGCCTGGAGGAGGGCATGGCTCCCCACTCCAGTGTTCTTACCTGGAGAATGCTATGGACAGAAGAGGCTCATGTGCTACAGTCCATGGGGTTGCACAGAATCCGACACGACTGAAGCGACTTAGCACACATGGATGGGCATGGAGAACATTGTTTTTAGCAACAGTCAGGTCTTTCCTTTTGCAGAGACCATTTGCTCTCAGATTATTGCATATTCCTTCTAGTTTTGAGAGTGCTCAGAGTTTGTCAAAGAGAAATACCCAGCTCAGAACAGAACCACCTCGTTTGCATGTAGGGAGGACATGGGGGACAGCAGTTAAATGACTGTGAACGCTTGTCAAGGGCTGTTGGACAGTCTGGCTGGAACCCGGCAGCTTTGCCCACTTTGAGCCCTCAGGACTATTCTGTGAGGTTGTATTCACGTCCTCTCCTTTTCACAGAGGAAGAAGCAGAAGCTTAGAGAGATTGTGAGATTCACCAAAGGTTACAGCTAGATGGGGCTGAGCAGGAATGGACTGGTTTATGTCACTTCAATATCTGCCGCTAGACTCTTTCCCGAGCTTTATTCGTTATGGATGAGCCGTCAGAGCTGCTGCCACAGGGAAGATCATTCATTCATTTGGATTGGCCAGAAAGTTCATTTAGGTTTTTCTATAATATCTTATGGAAAAACCAAAAGGAAGTTTTTGGCCAACGCAGTCCTAACACACACAGGACACACTTTACTACTGTCCCTCTAAGTTGCAGTGAAGCCAGCTCTGGGCTGTAGCAGAGCTGAGTTTAATCCCGCTCTTACCACCCTGCACGGGCCACCTGAACTCTGAGCTACAGTCTTCTCATCTGTAAAATGGAAAGCTCGGGCTCAGCGTGATTGACAGAGAAATAGATAATGGGAATAAATTAGAGGTACAAGGACTTCCTGGTGGTCTAGTGGTTAAGACTTCGCTTTCAATTGCAGGGCATGTGGGTTCGATCCCTGCTGAGGGAGCTGAGATTGCACATGCCTTGTGGCCTAAAACCAAAATGTAGAACAGAAATAATATTGTAACAAATTCCATACGACTTTAAAAGTGGCCCACATCCCAAAAAGAAATCTTAAAAAAAATTAGGAGGCACATTTGTGGCATATTTTCAACATTATCAATATTAAGGGATTCCTTAGCACTTTCCATATCCTCCCAGAAATTTACAATTAAGTTAAAATTGGAATATAGACTTAGTGTCCTAGAGTTTGAGGCAATATGACATGGTCTTGTTACTCTATTCGGAGCAAACACATTTGCTATGTTTTTTTTTTTTTTTTCTCTTTAATTTTAGTTTTTTATTTTTTAAATTTTAAAATCTTTAATTCTTACATGCATTCCCAAACAGCTATGTGTTTTTGCTTACTTGTAGAAATCATGACGACAGTGTAACATCATACTTAAAGGTATAGATTTTAAGGTCAGAAAGATCTGGTTTTCTTTCTGATCACTCCATTCACTGCTGTTGTGAGCTTGGTCATCTGATCGTGCTCCACCTTGACTGCATTAAACCAGTTCGGGATGCTTTCAGCTGTAAGTAGCAACCACCATAGCGAAAAGCCAGCGGAGACTTAGGGTTTTTTCCTCTCACGTAAAAGGAAGTCCAGAGTCAGGAAGTTACTGTTTCAGAGGCTCTAGAATGTAGGAGCTCTGTGATTCTTTGTGCTTGCAGGATGCCTGGCTGCTTTCCTCTCAAGTCAGGGAAAAGGAAGACAAGTAGAACCCAGGACCTCTTTTCCTTTTCAACACAACAAACCTGTCCAGGACTCTCCCAGAAACCTCCTGTTACTGCTTCACTGGCCTGAACTGTGTCATGTGGCCAGGGTGGAGGTGGGTAATTCAGTCAGATAATGCATATAATTGGTTTTTTTTTAAATTAACTACCTGACTTTTCCTACAGTATATGCTTCCTATATATTTTGTCTACATTTTCTTGTGTGCTCATTCAACCACGTCCAACTGTTTGTGACCCCATGGACTGCAGCCTGCCCAGCTCCTGTGTTCGTGGAATTTCCCCGGTAAGAATACTGGAGTAGGTTGCCGTTTCCTCCTCCAGGGGATCTTCCTGGCCCAGGGATCGAACCTACTTTTCTTAGGTCTCCTGCGTGGGCACGCAGATTCTTTACTGCTGGTGTCACCTAGGAAGCCCTGCATACTCTTGGACTACCGGTTACTATGACAATGATCTTGGATTATCATTTTCTAGAGAGACACCACCGGGAAGAAGATTTAATCCTTCTGCCATCAGGATTAATTAACATTTATTTTAAAATAAATTATTGTCTTGGCTTCACAACACATTACTGTGATACACATCTTTAGGATTTTTGTGTCAAATTTGGGAAAATATCTGTCAAGTTTTTTACATATGATGTCTAAGATTTTAGGCAATGTGTGTTTCCTAGGACAGGGCTGCATCTTCCCAAGTGGCTCAGTGGTGAAGAATCTGTCTTCCAATTCAAGGAGACGCAGAAGACCGTGGGTTCGCTCCCCAGGTTGGGAAGA
This sequence comes from Ovis aries, assembly GCF_016772045.2. Lineage (NCBI taxonomy): Eukaryota > Metazoa > Chordata > Mammalia > Artiodactyla > Bovidae > Ovis > Ovis aries. Next base: position 81,382,292 of record NC_056066.1, read on the forward strand.
TCCCCTGGGGGAGGAAATGGCAACCCACCCCAGTGTTCTTGCCCAGAGAATCCCGTGGACGGAGGAGCAGGTGGCAGAGTCAGACACGACTGAGCGTGCAGGCACGCGTCTCGGTTGCCGTCCCTTCCGAGGAGCTGGGCGTCTCTTCATGTCGTCTCTGTCAGTGTCAGTCCTTCTTTTTCCTGGGTCGTCACGTCACCTGTTCCTCTTTAGTGGGTGGTGATGATTAATTCTGCGTGTCAGCATGATCACGGGTTGCCCAGATACTGGTTCCATGCTGTTTCTGGGAATGGCTGTGAAGGTGTTTCCAGATGAGACGAGCACTGGGTTGGTAGACTCAATGAAGCAGCGTGGCCCCCTAGTCTGGGCGCACCGCATCCAGTCCCTGGAGTGGCTGAACAGAACAGGACAGCAGAGGAGGAGAGTCTGGCTCTTCCTGACTCCTGGCGTAAGCGGGGACGCTGACCTTCCTGCCCCGAGTCCTCTTGTTTCTCAGGCCTTTGGACTCAGCCTGGAACCATACCCCTGGCTCTCCTGGGCTGCCAGCTTCTAGACAGAGAATCATGCAACCTTTCAGTCTCCATAACTGCATGAGTCAATTTCCTTATGATAAATCTCTTCCTATACACCCATATCCTATTGATTCTATTTTTCTGGAGGATCATGATTAATAGAATGATTTAAAAACCCAATAGCCTAGTGAATACTTTTCTTCAAAATTCTCTCTTGCTTTCCCTGGGACCCCACTTACCCCTGGACAGAGCACGCACCAGAATTCCAAGGTCAAGTTGCATCACGTATAATAAGAGGTGAACTGATAAGTGGGAAATGCACCAAATGTGACCCTCCTGTGTGTCTTCACACACAGTTGCTGTTTGTTGAGTACGAGGGTTTACTTCCTTCTCAGGTGGTGCTGGTGGCACAGAATTCACTTGTCAGTGCAGGAGACTTGAGACGCAGGTTTGATCCCTGGGTCCAGAAGATGCCCTGGAGGAGGAAACGACAGCCAACTCCAGTATTCTTGCTGGAGAATTCTGTCCGTGGAGAATCCCCATGGACAGAGGCGCCTGCTGGGCTTCAGTCCTCGGGGTCGCCAAGAGTAGGACACGACTGAAGTGACTGCGCACATAGGACGTGTAGCAGGGTGCCTGCTTCTCTGGTCCTGCAAGTGTGTGCGTGTCGAGTCTTTATGTGGGACCAGCCAGCACTGCTGACCTCTTTTTGTATCCTGGCGCCCAGTACATGCAGGCGTTGAATTTGGTAAATGTATGGCAATTGCATCAGGGCATAATAGCTCTATTTGCTTTATAGAAATTCTGGAGCACTGTAAGTCTTGCATGCTTCTACATCAAAGCTCTCAAGGCAGTTACGGGGTGTGGCGGTGCACACAGCTCCTAACACTGCCGAGCGCACCTCGGAGGCCTCCAGGCAAGGCACTGCCTCCGGGTGTGCTGTGTGGCTGCTTCCCCGGCGGTGGAAATGAAATAGCTCTCTCAGCTGATGCTCAAGGAAGATGCACGCCTGGAAAATGACCAACAGAGAAGAGAGTGTAGACAAGTAAATCAACAGTTCAATGAAGATAAGATAAAAAATATAAGATAAGTGAACTCAAGCCAGCTTTCAGAACCTTACATTTTCCTTTCATCCTCTCTTTATTCAATAACTGCACAATTACAACTTGCGTAACTGATTTTATGTACCTATTGATCTATAAGTAGCTGCAGTATATAATGTAGATGAGGGCGGGGACAGTCATGGTTAGACAAACATGTTCTGACATATTAATAGAAGGAACTTTGTAAATACAGTCCAAATTCAGATTTCACCGATGCTGGTTTTTCCTGACCCAGGCGAACTCAGTGGTGTGAATTTTAACAATAACTGCCTTTCACCGAGAGTCTCACACACACCACGCTTTGGGGTGAGATGTCGCTCTGCTCCTTTTAACCCGCGTGACAGCACCGTGCAGAAGGGAACACAGAGACGCAGGCAGGAGCGTGAGCCTGTGCTTGAACTTAACATGCTTCACTAGAAGATCAGGCTGTACTGAAAGTTGGCTACCCACCTGTGTACACTGAGCGCCAGCCGAGGACGAGCAGGGGTGGCATACAGATATCCACGTGACGTCGCCTCTTAGCTCTGGTGCCGGGACTAGCACGCCAGAGCACCAGTGTGGGAAGCCGCCCTGCAGATGCTCGTGCGGCTCCCTGCCGTCCTGCCTCCCTTCGCTTACGCGGCGCGGAGCCTCTTTCATTAGGTGACTAGGTCAGGGGTGGTGAGCGTTCGCCCGGGGTTGTCAGGTACCTCTGGTTTGGAAATGGCCTCTCTCAGAACCAGGAGTGAGACCCAGAGATGACATCTTACAAGCTGGTGATAAGGCCTTCAAGAAGCTTCCACGGCGAGAAGGGCTGCTTATGTGTGATTTTTTTTCAAGCAGTATCTGCAGATTCTGCAGATAAGTTGTCTCGTTTCTGTCTGTGGTGTGCCTTGTACGGGCACCCTGTACGGGCACTCTGATTGAATCATGACTGTTTGCTCTCCTTGGCTATAAATCAGGGCACCAAGGGCCTCTGAATCAAGTCCGGCCATTGTCCACACAGAGCTCATTAATGCTCTTTTGGTTGAAACTTGAAGTAAAGAACAACCATTAGGTAACTGCAATGTCAAGGGAGACATTTGTTTTGAAAAGTCTCGAAAACAGCCTTATTTAAAAAAAAAGAAAAACCAAACCTTCTAGGGCATTTCTTTTTTGAAAAAAGTAAGTTGAGTATCTTGGTTTAAAAAAAAAAAAAAAGAGGAGGAGCGTTTCTGCCTTTCCAGTTAAGAGCAATCTTTAAAAGTCATCCAAGAAAAAAAAAAGTTGGCTCTGTTTTCTGAATCGCTGGTTGGGAGAACAAAAGCAGCAAGGGAAAGTTTGACTTGACTTCCTCTACAATTTGTTTATATCATCGGAGCAGAAAGACTCTCAGAGCTCAGCTCGCCACTTCCTGAATCAAGAGAGAAAAATGCCCCGAGTGTTGGATTCATTGAGAAGAGCTAAGCGATCAAGACAGAAATCCTGCCCGACTGGAGGAGCCCAGGGGGGCACAGGAAGAACCTCTCTTGGTTCAGCACTGGCCTGACAGGATAACTGCAGGGTCCCCCAGTGCCTCCCAGTGGCCGCAGAGAGGCAGCCTGGTGGAAGGTGCAGGCCTTCCTGGCTGGTTGCTATGGAGCCGACTTCCTCTGAGACAGAACTGTCAGTCGGTCCAGTTCAGAGACAGCAGTTGGCAACAGTGGAAGAGCGTTGAAATGAGAAATATTTACTTGGGGGGAAAAATGTCCAAGTCAGATGTACCTGAGAATGATAAGGTTCTGTTTACTTCTCCAGGTAGTAGCCGGGAAACAGTCAAACCAGTTAGGTAGGACATTGTCTTTTTTTGGTCAGGTATGTATTGAATCCCTGGCAGCCAACTTCAGACAGTGTTGGGAGAGAGGATTTCTTTCTCTCTTAAGTTCTCCTGGGCAGAGTGCCTGTGTTCCCTACACACCTACACACACACACACACACACCTACACACACACACACACACACACACACACTCTTTTTAGAAGAACCAGTTCGAGGCCGGCTGAGCTCATTCAATTCCGGCTGCGAGTTTCCTGCCGCCTTGTAGGCTGGAGTGGGGACTGAGAATTTAGATGAAAACGTCAGGCTGCTCTCCTCTCGAAGAGCTCTCCCCGGTGTGGTTTTCCAGCTCGCCTCTCTGTAACTCATTCGGTTGAGAGAGAAATTTGAAATCAGTGGGTGAAAGGGCTGAGAGAGAGAACACAGTTGAGCAGTGGCTGTGCTTGGCTGAGCACCCCAACGGCGGACTACTGCGTTGGCCTTTGGAACGCTGGAGGGGATTCCAACACACGCAGACAGTAACAGAGACACAGAGAGAAGGCAGACAGAATGGGAGGGTAAAGAAGGCTTCCTGTCCTCTGAAAGGCTGGCTCAGCCTTCCTGACGTGCATTTCCACAGGCAGCTCAGAAGCAGGAGAATATGCCAGGTAATGAGGCTGGAAGCCGTCTGAATAACGAATAGTAAAACGAGCAGTGATTTCAAACCTCACAGGTCATTATTGGTAGTTTTTCTTCCCATTTGGAGGGTGGGTTTCAGTCAGTTCTCTTGTCTTATTCCTGCTTCCCGCCAAGCTGCTGCTGTTTGGGAAAAAAAAAAAAAACTTGGGTCATCGTTTGAGAGCTTCAAACACCTTAGGGTGCGGTTAGCTTCCTCTTGAATTCCTCTGGCGGTTGGTGAGCTATGTGTCCAAGGTCCTTTCTGTAAGTGGGGCTGAAGAAACGAAATCTTCTGAGTGTTAAGAAACAACAGCCATGTTTTAACAGCACTAGAAAATTTGGGAGTTGCATTCTTCTCGTCTGTTCTGTTCAATTCTGTTTTATTGGCATCTGAACATTCAAAAAATAAAGGGCTATTATATAAAAAGGACACTTGGATATTATTCTTAAAGGTTCCCTTGTACTTTCATAGAATGTTTACAAGGTTACTAAGTATGCTTTCTCATCAGTGTATTTTAAATGGCTTGACTATTACTCCCACATTCATTTGAGAATCATTGAAACTGCTTGAATGGAATGAGGATATCCTTTGTTCCCCATTGATTTGGAAACAAAGAGGCAGAAAGAAGTTTACTTTGCTGCTGAATGCCATATGCAGATGAATGTATCATCCATTAAATTAAACCAGGATCTGAAGACTTTTTCAAGTCTTAGAAAGAATGCTCAGACAGCTCTAGTACATGTTAGAATTCGCCCTCCAGTTTTCATTTACTCCATTGTGTTTGGGTCTAACATGGCGTTATTGAAGTCACACACCCAAGTCTTCAGGAATAAGAAAGTGTAATCAGGAGAATAAGTTAGTAAGTAAGTGTGTTCAGTCGTGTCCAACTCTTTGCAACCCCATGAATTGTAACCTGCCAGGCTCCTGTGTCCATGGGATTTCCCAGGTAAGAATACTGGAGTGGGTGGCCATTTCCTGCTCCAGGGATCAAACTGGCATCTCTGGGTCTCCTGCATTGGCTGGCGGATTCTGGACCCCTCACACCAGCTGGGAAGCCCAATCAAGAGTGAAGAGTCAACATAAGACAGAAGTTGCTTTGCTGTTTCTTAGGTGGGAAACACCAGACGGGCATAAGTAGGTAGTGATCTCCGCTCGTTTTCTCCCGTCTCGCTCTTTCCCAGTCCCTCTAGACCCAAGGTCCCCATCTTTGGCACTGCTGATGTTCGGACTGGACCATTCTGTACTGGGAGCCTGTCCTGTGCGTTGTGGGGTGTTTACCAGCTCCTCAGGTCTGGACCCACTATGCTGGCAGCACCCCCCCCCCACAGTCATGAGCGGCAGCCCCGTCTCCTGTAACGGCCACATGCCCCCAAGAAGGACGGGGAGGGGGGCGGATTTGGATGCCTCTGGTTGAGAGCCACTATTCTAGAGCAGCCTGCCCACGGATCCTGTTTGGAAGAGGAAGAGAAGATTAACCTAGTGCTCATCCAGGGAGAGTGAAAGATCACGGATGCCGAAGCGGTGCTTTTCATCAGAATTCGTCAAGTTAGAACTGAGAATGTGAGCGAAGGGGCAGGAGAAGGAGTCAAAGGGCTTCGAGACAACTCCACAGCCAGCTCCTCACTTTAAGGGAAGGGCCACAGCAGGAAGTGCGTGCCAGCACACGCAGTCGGAGGCTGCGCTGAGACTCGTGACCGCGAGTTGTTTCTCTTGCTATTTTAAGTAGTTCAAGGACTCCCTGTCATTGTGCCCCTCCGACCGCTGAGCATCTCACAGTAGGCAGAAGACAGTGTGTCTCAGGGTCCTTTCCCTATGATCTTGAAGTAATATTCACTAATTTTCGGTGGCTAAAAACGGGCTTGTACTATTCCAGTCTGCTTAAGGTGCAGACAAGTACTCTCTGACTGCCCTGTACGAGATGCCTAGAACAGACAAATCCATAGAGTCAGAAAGCACACTGGTGGTGGCCAGGGGCCGGGCGTGGGGCGGGCGTGCTTAGTGGGGACAGAGTTTCAGTTTAGAAAGGTGGAAAATTCAAGAGATGGCTGAAGGTAAGAGTTGTACAGCGGTGAGAATATACTTGGTGCCCCAGGACTGTACAGTTAAATGGGACCAAGGTGCTGCTGCTGCTCACTCAGTCGTGTCTGACTCTTCTGCAGCCCCATGGACTGTAGCCCTCCAGGCCCCTCTGTCCAGGGGATTTCTCAGGTGAGAACACTGGAGGGGCTTGCCATTTCCTCCTCCAGGGGATCTTCCTCACGCTGGGATCCAACCTGCATCTCCCGCACAGGCAGGCGGGTTCTTTACCACTGAGCCCCCAGGGAAGCCCCAGGGTTAGAATGTGTGTGTTTATATTATGCGCTTTTTACCATAGTAAAAAAGAATTTTTAAATGGGTGTGTGCTATAGTAATGAAATACACATTTTATGAGATACTGTGAGAATAATAAAAATACATCATAATGACATGAAGATGGCTAAAGAATCTTAAACCCTGTCTTAATCAAGATATATCTATTTTTTCTAGGATGTGTAGTCCATACTGACATTTTTGTATTAACTATTGAAGAAAGAGGAGCAATGTCCAGAACCACACAATCCGAGTCCTGTATACACAATAATAAAGCTATCAGTGTTCACCTTTAGTTTTTTTAAATCTTAAATGATGAAGTGTTAGGAACACTGTGACGGGTCTAGAATAAACAGTACAGTTGTCCTGTACTTCCTGTCGAGCTACTGGTTTCCAGCTCTCCCACTTCAGAGCCTTTACTGGCCGGTCCTTCTGGCAGAGAACAGCTTGCGTCATTTATCTGCGCAGCTTCCTCCCTTCTCTCCATCCAGGCTGATGGCGTCAGATAGGCCTGCCGACCTTTCTCTGCAGCGATGCAGCTAGAGTGGACTCTGAATGGCGAGCGAAAGGCACCCTCGGTTTCCCCAGGACTCGAGCCAGCCAGCCCTGCTTGCATGTTTTTTCTAGCACTTACTGTATGTGAATATGTATTTGGTTTACTTGTCTGTTTGCTCCAACCAGAGTCTCTTCTGTAACTCCCTGAGGGCTTTGTTTTACCTACTAGTCAGTGCTCAGAACCAAGGCTCGTGCACAGTAAGCACTCAGTAAACAGCTGCTGAACCAAAGTGTTACCTGGGCAGACGTTGTGAGCATAAGCAGGCTGGTAATGATTTGGTAGGGGTGGATGAATTCTTGCACTCTAGTAAATGACCTTTGTCTTTTCAAGTGTAATATTTAATATTTAATTAGTTTGGCATGACAAGTTAAGTATTTCAAGGCAGTTAATCATTTATTCATTTAAAATAAAAGCTTGTTTTTATATAGAAGTCTAAGGAAGAAAATAAAAATGGACTCTCAGCCTATTGACCAAAAAAGCCTATTGACCAAAAAAGCCTATTGATAGGCTTAATAAAGCCTACTTATATCTTAGTAAAGAGAAACCTGTTTCTTTCTAGGATCACAACAAAACAAATGATAGAAGTGCATGCTTATAGTTAGAAACTTGAGGTTGTATAGGAAAGTAGAAGACATTCCCCTCTGTGCTTTGCTGGTTTCTGTCGCAAAAAGAGACCCTTATAACCAATTACTCATGAATTGTTTCAGAAAATTTTTCTGTGCCTATAGGTATACGTTTACTAGCAAAATACTTATTATCTTAAGTTGCTTTAGACACGCACACATCACAATAGCTTCTTCCCCAGCCCTTGCATGGTTTGCACTTAGATATTCATTTGCTCAGCTCTACGCTGACTCTCTTCCTTCCGCCCAGCTCTGCCTGCCTAACCGCCATTGGCTCCCCAGGGCCTGGCACACAGCGAGCCTCATTATCGGTTTGCTGAGCCATTGGTCAAGCAGGTGCACACTCTGCAGCAGCAGGCAGAGTGCATTGTTTAATATGCGTTCGCCAAAATAGAGCTCTTACACCATTCGTGAAGCTTTTTAAGATTCATGTTCCGTGAACAGTAATAGATTTTAAAAACTGGTAGCATTCTGCGTGCGTTCAAGTGAATTATCTCACATGATCCTCAGGCAGATCTCCTAAAGTGATTATTGTCATTTCTGTTTCTCAAATAATAAAGACCCAGAGATGTCAAAACCCAAGGATAGATGAAGACTGTAATATTAGGGGAAAGTTCTAGGCCTCCATGCCCTATTTATACTTCTAGGCATCCTCCTTTTTCACCAGTCTCAACAGTCAGAATGCTGTGAACGTTTGAGCGGAGCTCTAAATACTGACTGTGTCTGAATAGTCTGTCTTGTCACAAAGGTACATTTCACGTCTCTCTAATTAGCCCAGCAGATGAAGCAAAGATCTGAAGACTCACTAAACACTAACAAAACAAAAAAGCAAGCAGAAAATTCCTCTACCACAAGAGAAACTTCTTGACAGTGTAAAAAAAAAAACAAAAAACCAAATCCACCTGGCTTCTAAGAAGCAGGCCTGCAGCTCAGAGTCAAAACACAGGAAGTGAGTTGTAAATGGCACAATGAATAAAACAACTATTTTGGGGGCTGAAACAGAATCTGGTCTCTGATCTTTAGATGTCACCTCTCAAAGTGAGGAGGGACTGTGGAGTCAAAACGCTCACCCAGTGGCCCCTTTTTCAAAAAGAAGCAGCCAGCGTACACCTCAGTAAATAAACTGGAAAAAAAAAGATTGAATTACACACTTAAAACGGGTGAACTTTATGGCATGTAAATTATATCTCAAGGTGTTAAAAAAAACCACACACACAGAGCCAAAGTAACAGTGAAAAGGTGTTTTCTTTTGCCAGCAGTCAGCTAGTACAGATTTGGGGGTGGGGTGTGTGTGTGTGTGTGTGTGGTGTGTGTACAGATTCAGGGGTGGGGTGTGTGTGCGTGTGTGTGTGTGGTGTGTCTGTACAGATTCAGGGTATGTGTGTATGTGTGTCTGTGCAGATTCAGGGTGTGTGTGTGTGTGTGTGTGTGTGTGGTGTGTGTCTGTCTGTGAAAACTGGTCTGTGAGTCCAGAGCACACCAGGGTGCGGAAGACTTAAAGGTCACTGTTCCGTATTATGCAGAAAACATGTGCAGAGCCAAGAAGGCGAATACAGTACTTTAATAAAAAGACGTGGGACTGGGGGGTCTCCCGACGAGCAAAAGCAGTTGGAAAGATGACCCGTCTGTCCGGGAGGCGTTACCCGGCCCTCCTCCGGGGGCGAAACTGCAGAGGGTGAAAGCTTGCCTCCCCGTGGCCTGCTGATTCCGTTCCCTTGTAATACAGGCTTGTTCCATGTGCCAGGATTCAGAGATTTATGGAGGCAGAGTGCACAGGGAATTATTTCCAAAAGAAATAATCCCAGGAATAGTGAGAGGGGAGGAGAGAAAGAGAAACAGAAAGACTAATCTCCAGGACAGAGGAAGATTGGCGGTAACGCCATTCAAGTATGAAACGCCACAAGAACTAGGAGCTGACAAGGGTGCCTTAGCAGAGCCTCTGTGGGGACTGGGCGAGTGAAGTGAAACCGGAGGGGAGCTGGGCGCGGCAGGCCCGCCGCCCGCCAGCAGCCGGGCTCTGCGGTGGGACCGCGCGCCGGGTTTGCCGCCCGCGGACTCGCGGGGGAAAGGCCGCCGGGCCGCAGCCCGCGCCGGCTCCGCGGCGCCCCCTCGGGGCGGGAGGGGAGCCAAGCCGCCTCCGAGTGAGACGAGCGCTCGGCCTCAAAGACCGAGGGAGCCTGTTTGTCGGAGAGTTACATAAGCAAGTGCCCCACGCTCCCCTCGGATTATCATCTGTGAATCATAGGTTGAAAGCTGTCAATGAGGCCTGTGTCAGGCGAGGACGGTGGTTGCCTTGGGGGAAGGATAGTGAGGAGTGAAGGGAGCCGGCAGGAGGGGCTTTCCTGGCCTGATTGCCCGAAATGCTGTTTTGGGGGAAAGCCATCAGGCTGGATTATTTCTCATGTGTCTTGCTACCCTGTATGTGTACGTGACTCTAAAAACAGGTGCCAGTATGCTCCCCTGCTCCCCCGCCCTCGGTCGTGTCCCACGTCAGGTGCGCAGAGAGAACCCGGACCCTCGTCCTGCTGAGTTTCCCCCTGAGCTCCCGGGGCCCTGCAACAACCTGCGCACCCCAAGACCTCAGCACCCCGACCCTCTTCCTTTCGTCCTGTTGTCTCCCCCTCCAAGGCAGGTCCCGCGTCTGTCTGGTTCTCTCCGCCTCCACTGGCCTGAGTCAGCGTCCTGTTTGGCCTGCTAATGGGGCTTCCTGCTCCCTCTTACGCAAACCCAGTGTCCGGCGTTACCCTTGCTTTCCCGGGGCTGTGCTGTGCAGACTTTTTCCTCTAGTCGCGGTGTCCTGGCTTCTCACTGCCCTGGCTTCTCCTGGTTTGGAGCACAGGCTCTAGGCACATGGACGCCAATAGCTGCAGCGCGCGGACCCAGCAGTTACAGCCCCGGGCTCCAGAGCATAGGTTCCGTAGTTACGGCGCACGGAGCTCGTGGCATGTGGGATCTTCCGGGACCAGGGATCAAACCCGGGTCTCCTGCATTGGCAGGTGGATTCTTTACCACTGAGCCACCAGGGAAGCCCTCCAAAGTTATTTTTTAAAATGGGAATCAGGTGTGACCGCATCCTTCCTGGAAGTCTCCCAACAGCTTCCCATTGTGTTTATAATAATCTTTATGATTTTAGGGTCTTCTTTTAAAAAAAACTCCCTCGCTTGCACAGGGTCTTAGTTGCAGCATATGAACTCTAAGTTGTGGCCTGTGGGATGTAGTTCTCCAACTCGGGATCGAGCCCAGGGCCCCTGCATTGGGAGTGTACAGTCTTAGCCGCGGACCACCAGGGGAGCCCCTCCCATCACGTTCAAAGTAAGACCCAGCTGTGGGTTAGCCGCCTGGAGTTGCCTTCTTTCTGCTTCTCAAACGCACCAAGCTCATTCCTTCCTCCGGGACTCGGCCTGGCGGTCCCTGCGCGGGTCGCAGCTGTCCTGGCACCTTCTCACCAACGCCGCGCCCAGCACCTGCGACGCCCCCACCCCCGTCCGTCACATCACCGTCAGGGCGCCCGGCGCTCGTTCACGCGGCGGATCACCCCTTAGCTGCGCTGTTGACCAAGGACGGGCTCTGTGCTGTAACTGCCTCCCCTGGCATGCTATAAACAGTCTGAGACCTCACGCGCCTGAAGCCCAGCTGCCCCAGCCCGCGTTCCCCACCGTCACGCCGCCCCACGACCTGCTTTCCTCAGAGTCCGCTAGAAGGAGCTCCGTCATTCAGTGGCTTAGGCTAGAGATTTTTGAGTCACCCTGACACCCCGTTATTCCTTCACATCTCGCAGTCAATCCTTCAGCACCCCCTGGTGCCCTTACCTTCCCAGAGCCCGACTACTGACCGCCACATCCTGCCCAGCCCCCGGCCAGGGAGAGAAAGGCCCGCCCACCTCCGCGGGCCCCCTTCCACTTGGTCTCGAGTCAGACTATTTCATGCATATATATGTATGTGTTCAAATATTGGCCAATTGCCAAATATATGTCAAATATGTATATTCAGATATTCAGATATATATGCAGTCAATAATCTATATTCATATATATATATTTACTCAGGCACTCCATACAGCCTGTAGGATTTTTAGTTCCCTGACTAGGGGTTGAACCCAGGCCCTCAGCAGTGAGAGAGTAGAGTCCTAACCACTGGATGTCGAGGAACTCCCTCCAGAATAATCTGAAATCCCCCTTCTCTTTCCAGATGTATCTTCCCAGCAACTCCCCATCTCAGAGCAAAACCTAAGTCCTTCAGGGCCCTGCCTGCGTCTGCTCCCGGGCGCCGGGTCCTCCTCCCGGTGCCCTCCGCCCGGTGCCCTCCGCCTGGCAGCGCTGACGCAGGACACGCCCCTCACTGCGGCTCGGTCTGGACCCCTCCCCACGAAGCCCCACTTGTTCCCTCACGTGGGAAACTCCAAAATTGCCCCCATCCTGGCTCTCCCCATTCTCTTCTCTGCTTGTTTTTCTCCAAAGCGCTTGAGGCTCCACGGGCACATGTCTCCTTCGTGTGCTCACCGATGCTCTCCTCCCCTGAATGCCACGAAGGCGCAGCTTTGTCTCTTTGTCACGGCTCTGTCCTCGCTGCTCACGTTTGTGCCTGGCAGACAGTAAGCACTTCGGAGAAGGCGATGGCACCCCACTTAGTACTCTTGCCTGGAGAATCCCAGGGGCGGTGGAGTCTGGTGGGCTGTAGTCCATGGGGTCGCAAAGAGTCAGGCATGACTGAGTGACTTCACTTTCACTTATTACTTTCATGCATTGGAGAAGGAAATGGCAACCCACTCCAGTGTTCTTGCCTGGAGAATCCCAAGGACTGGGAGCCTGGTGGGCTGCCGTCTATGGGGTCGTACAGAGTCGGACACTACAGGTGGCTTAGCAGCAGCAGCAGAGGTTATTAATAATTAATTGACTGAAAAGTACACGCTTAAGATGTAAGTGCTCATCAGCTGAGTGAATGAATGGTAATTAATAGAGCATTGCCAAAGTCATTAAATCAACAAAGACATACAGAGTTACTATTGTGGGTCTGAAACCAATCTAACCTGATCTACAGTAGTATATATAACAGATACCGTCTCTGGTCACGTGGAACTTGCAGTCTACTTGGGAAAAGCAGCTGATCCAACAATCACAAAAAGCATCTCATTGCAAACCTGGGACTGCTAGAAAGAAAACTAACACTCTGAGAGTGTAGCTCCCTTAGAGAGAACCGGGAAGGCTTCTCGGAGGCGTAGCTCCCTTAGAGAGAACCGGGAAGGCTTCTCGGAGGAGGAGGAGGTGGCATTTGCACTGAGTTGAGAAGCTTTGGATGGACAGGGAAGGGGGAGCTTGGAGACTAAGGAGAACATCTGTTGCAGGAGAAGCTTCCAAGGCAAAGCCCCACCCCCAAACTTCTAGTCCAGTGGGTGCGGATTAATCATTCACATCTTACTGCTCCAAGATCCTAGTGAACCTTGGAACCTGATTTCTGACACTTACTGTTGAGCTCAGTTTTTGGCGGTGATGATTGTATCCGCGATGACTGTGACTCTTCCTGGTGGAGATGGGAACCACCTCCAAACTCAGGAATCTGACTAAATGTTGGAGACGTCAGAGTTTATGCACTGTGGTTGGATTTTTACATCCTCATCCTTTTTTTTTGTTTTCTTCTTTTTTTGCAGTCTTTCAACACTGGCTGGTCATTAAAATTTAGAGCTCACCCTGGGTTAAGTGGATGATTTCCTGGAAAACAGCTGGTTGAGCTTCCCCCTGCTTGCCTCTGAAATAAACATCCCTTTGGAGAAAGGCTTTCTTCAATGCCTTCCTGCTCAGCATCTTTTTTTTTTTTTTTTCAATTTACATTCCTGTTTTGCTTGACTTCTCAGAAGAAATCTAGAATAGTCACTAAAATAACAGCCAAAGGTTATTATGCACTTTATCGCATTCCCAGCCCTGGAAGCTAGGTACTATTCTTATCCTATATTAAAAGGTGAGGACCTGAAGCTTGGAAAGCCATGTGTCCCATATCAATTAATAACTACAAAATGGCAGAGGCAGGCTTCATGTCCAGACCAGTTGTCTCAAGAACTCGTGCTTTTAATCATCAAGTCACAAGGCCTCCTTGACCCCAGATTTGAAAGTCTCCTCTTAACTTTAATTTCTCCAGCTGTTAGATGAGGGCGTGGAAACCAAGGTTCTAAATCTTTCAGTTCACGTTTAGACTGGGGGGTTGGTACTTTTTCTTGCAAAGGCAACCAACTCTGGCTGATTTGTGTTGAGAAGAGTTTAATGGGCTGATATTGAGTCACAAACAGGTGGGGAACTGAGAGCTAAGGGAGAAAGAAAGGAAAAGGGAGGGAGAGCTGGAGAGGGAGGGGGACAGAGAGGCCGAGAGCCAGAGCTGTCCCGTTCACCTGGGGAGCAGGCAGGCGCCTCAGAAATACTCTCCCGGAGTGGGGGAGCTGCAGTGTGCTCCCCACCCTGCCTCACTCCGGCGGAGATGGACCGTCCCGGTGTCTGTCTTGGCTGCGGATTCATCCCTTGGTTAGGAAACGGCAGGGTGTCTTGACAGTCCCACTGATGTGACTACTCACGGTGGGCTGGGTAATTCCTCAAAGGACAGTCAGGGCACTGTAACCCAAGCAACGAGAAAGAGATGCTGGGCTCCTCCAAAACAACTGACTCCCCTCTAACTTTTCAAAAGATTGGAAGTGAAAACTGTTTGGTCTTGATTAAGGCTTTTGCGAGGGCTTCCCTGATAGCTCAGTTGGTAAAGAATCTGCCTGCAATGCAGGAGACCCCGGTTTGAATCCTGGGTCAGGACGATCCCCTGGAGAAGAGATAGGCTACCCACTCCAGTGTTCTTGTTTGGAGAATTCCATGGATGGAGGAGCCTGGTGAGCTACAGTCCATGGGGTCGAAAAGAGTCAGACACAAGTGAGTGACTGACACTAATCCACTCGTGGGGGTCCTCCTTCGCGACCTAATTACTTCCCAAAGGCCTGCCTCTCCTAACACCATGACAGTGGGGATTAGTTTTCAACACAGAAATTTGAGAAGGGGAGGAACACAGAAGCATCCAATCTACAGTGCAGGTGGGAGCCAAAACGCCACCCCCATGGCCGATAAGTCTACGGTAGATTTATCGCCTCTACAGCAGATATCTGGGGGCCACTGGGCTTCCCCTCGCGGACCCCAGAATGAAATGAATCTTCCAGTTCCAACACAGGAGCAGAGAACAACTCCCCCGTCCACAAGGAGACAGGGAGCAGAGGACGACTCGGTTCTTCCCCAACTTACCTACTAGTAATCCTCTCCTCCAGGAGAGGAGTTGGGGAAGGGAAGAAAAGGCCAGGAGTTTTAGGCGATGAGCTCTGTCCCCGTGGATGGAACCACCCGTAAGGGGAGAAGCCCCCTTTCCTTCCTGACCGGCACAAGGGGGCCTGGGGAAAGTGTGCAGGGGTGTAGAACCCACGCTGATCACCGTCAGAGAAGCAAGACTTCATATTCTTTGCAGCGATCTACTGATTACATTTTCACAGCTGAGACCAGAAACACTGCCATCACTCGGGACATGACACCAAAACACCTGGTTTTGAAGAGTGGAAAATTTTGTTGAAGGACTGTGAAAGTTCTCTTAAAATAGAAACCTTAAAAGCCCCAGAAACAGAGGTGTAATAGTTATCAACCTGGTGCCAATCAAAGCCAGTTGCCTGACTCCAAATGGGCTAACAGAACAGTGGCTGAACCTTGAGGTTGGAGACTCTGCCTTTGATTGGAGACTCTGCTCTGCTCCTTATTCAACCATGTGAACTGAGGCTTGCTGATGTCTCTGGACCTCATTTCTGTAACTTCCATTCCATAGGTTTTTGGGTGAAGATTCTGTAGAGATCTAAAGAATTTCAAACTCACAGACCACTTCCTGGCACAGTTCAGTTCAGTTGCTCAGTCGTATCCGACTCTTTGCGATCCCATGAATCACAGCACGCCAGGCCTCCCTGTCCATCACCAACTCCCGGAGTTCACTCAGACTCATGTCCATCAAGTCCGTGATGCCCTCCAGCCATCTCATCCTCTGTCGTCCCCTTCTTCTCCTGCCCCCAATCCCTCCCAAGGTTCCGGTACTTTCCAGCACGTGGTAGTCGGCAAAATCACTAGACCTCTTTGAGCCCCAGTTTTCTCATCAGTCATGGTAACATAATCGAAAGGCTTAATTTGAACTTGGAACAGGAATTTTTCTTCCCTTGGGACATTCTTTCCCTCATCCCTTTATTTGTTAACAAGTGTTCAGCCGGGATCTCAGCTCATCCACTTGTCCTCAGGGCAGCCCTGCCCCGCCCCTCCCGGATGCACAAATTTTAACCAGCAGCCATCCTGCAAGCCGGGCTTTCCTAGTGGCTCAGTTGTAAACAATCCGCCTGCAATGCAGGAGATGTGGGTTTGATCCCTGAGTCGAGAAGATCCCCTGGAGAAGGGAATGGCAACCCACTCCAGTATTCTTGCCTGGGAAACCCACGGAGAGAGGAGCCTGCAGCCCATGGGATTGCAGAGAGTCTGAGCTTGCGCACACCCAGAGTGGTGGACACTGTCCTCGGGGCAGAGCGCTGACTCAGCAAGATGTGGCCTCAGACTCAGAATCAGAGGAAAAGGTCAAGGGACCCTTCTCCATGTGGCGTCCGCCTGGGGTCAGCCCATCTCCCTAGCCAGGCTGCCTCTATGTTGTGGACACCATCAACGTGATCCAGACCTAGGAACACACACACTCTCTCTGCCACCTTCTCCCCGGACCAGGGGCCTTGTGAATCTGCTTGTCAGAGTCCAGCTGATGGCGTTAGTACATCGAGCTTCCCCAAGAATGTTCTCCCAGCATCAGGCCTGCCCTCCACTCCAGAGTGAGATTATTCAGGTTGACTGACAAACCTCCTTGGGGCAGCGCTGAGCCACGGCGCCCCCACGTCCTGACTCAGTCAAGACCCCTTGCCGCAGGCGGACGGATACAGAAGCCAAGACAGAACCGGCCACGCTGCTCCTCACTGTTCCTGCTGGGACGCCCTTGACCGCCTTCGCTGGGCAGGCAGGCTGCAGGCTGAGCTTGGCCGGCACGTGCTTGGCCAGACGCATGTTGCCTCTCGGTAACAGTGCGGCCTTGGGCAAGCAGCTCACCGTCTTCAGGCCTCGGTTGTCTCATCTGTGAAATGGGGATGATGGCATTTACATGCTGTGAAGGTTAATGGAGACAAAGTATGAGAAGCGTGCAAGGTCGTGCTGGGGGCCTTGTTGCCCAGTAAACACTGGGTGTGATTACTCCTGTTGAGGACTCGTCATCATTCTCATGTATGAAAAGGACCAGAGTGGTTTAATAAAGACCCACACTCAGTGGATGGCCTGGAGTGGAATCTTCTCCCCTCCCCACCGGCCTGAGCCCTGCCCGTTTCTGGGGTAATGACATCTCAGTTATTCTCACCTTGACTACACACTGGCAGCACTTGCAGCGCTGGCACAGTGCGCGATGCCTGGGCCAGCCTCCAGAGGTTGATTCAAACAGGGGCCCCCTGGCCATGGGGACTTTTAAATGCATCCCAGGAAACAAGGTCAGCCAAGGCCCAGAGAATCACTGCTTTTAGAGGCAGTGGAGCGCGTAGCTGAAAGCACAAACCTAGAGCCGGCCTGCTGGGGTTTGAACCCTGGTTCTGAGAGTCACTAGAGGTGCGGCTTTTTGTTGAGACTAAAGCCTCCGTTTCCTCACCTATCACTTCAGTTCAGCTCAGTCGCCCAGTCGTGACTGACTTTTTGTGACCCCATGAACCGCAGCACGCCAGGCCTCCCTGTCCAATAAAATGGGTTTAATAATAATAGCAGCACCTACCTACTACATAGTGTTGAGATCAAATGCATTAATATGTGATACTATTGGATTTGATCCCTGGGTCAGGAAGATCCCCTGGAGAAGGAAATGGCAACTCACTCCAGTATTCTTACCTGGGAAATCCTATGGACAGAGGTTGGCTATAGTCCATGCTGTTGCAAAAAAGTCAGACAGGACTGAGCGACTGGACTGAACGCAACACTCAGTACAGGGTGCTGGAGTAAGACTTTTAGTCACAATCCCTTTAACTTTTCAACCTATGAGTATTGTACCACAATACAAAATGACCACGTTAACCGTTTGACAACGTTAGGTGTGCAGTCCAGTGGAATTCGGTGTATTTTCACCGATGGGTGCTACACAGCCATCACCACTGTCAATTTTTAAAGCTCTCTTATCATCGTGAATAGGGACTCTGTACTAATGTAAATAATTCCCCCTTCCTCCCAGCTCCTGGTGATCTCGATCGTACTTTCCTTCTCTCTGAATCTGCCTGTTCCACCTATATCACCTCAGACCAGTGGCATCAGACGACGTTTGTTCTTTTGTGTCTGGCTTATTCCACTTAGCATAATGCTTTCGCGTCTCAGTCATGGTGCAGCATGTAGTAGAACCTCCCTGTCTTTACAGCTGAGTCATATTCCATTGCACGTCTGCCCCTCTTTATTCACTCAGCTGTTAGTGAGCGCCAGTCGTTTCCCGCTCTCGGTCACTGTGAGTAGCGTTGCTACGAGCACTGGTGTACAGGGGTCTGAGCCTCTGCTTCCCATCCTTTGGGTATTTACCTGGGAGTGGAATTGTTGAATCGTATGATAATTCTATTTAACTTTTACGGGCTTTCCACACGGGCTGCACCTTTTACATTCCCACCAGCAAGGCACCAACGTCCTAATTTTTCCACATCTCCACCAACACTTAAAAAAAACAAGGTAATAGCCATCCTAATGGGTGTGAAGTGGTATCTCGTTGTGGTTTAGTTATAATCCCTTTTGATCTCGTCCAAAGTAGACTCCCCGTCGCCCCGTGTGCGCTCGCCCGCAGCGCACAGCTCTTGACTCTCTCGCTGCTGCCGTAGCGGGTCCTGCTTGTTGAATGTTTGCCTTGCTGGCGTCCAGGGCTTGGCCAGCTGCGGCCTCAGGCTGCAGGTCAGATCCTGCTGCTGTCTGTGTATAGTCCGTAAGCTAAAAAGGATTTTAAATTTTTTATAACTGGTTAAAAAATAAAATAATATTTCATGAGATATAAGAATTATATGATATTCAAATTTCATTATAAATTGCATATAAAGTTTTATTGGAACATAGCTATGCCCGTGTGTTGACATGCTGTTTATAGCTGCTTTTGTACTACAAAGACAAAGTTGAGAAATTGCAACGGGGACCATATGGCCTGTAAAGCCAAAAATATTCACTATCTGGCTTGTTTCTGTATAAAGAAAAGGATTTGCTGAATCCGGCCCTAGACCCTGAACTTAGAACCATCACCCTGATGTCTCCACAGCACTGGCCACGGAATTTGTTGATTCCATCTTTCACACTAACTCCAGACACAAAAATAAATATTTGAGATGAATCAGAAATAAATGTAAATGCTAGGACTAGGCATCTTCTGGAAGATTAGAAAAGCTTCTTTGTAAACTAGGGTTAGGCAAAGATTTCTTTGGACACAGAATCATAGAATAAATTGAACAATAAGAAGTTTCTGCTTGTCCAAAGATACTAGGAAGAAAATAGACAAGCTACAGACGGGGAGAAAATTCTCACACCTGTCTGGGGTGAAGAACTTTCATCTAGAATACACAAAGAATTCCTACAACGAATACAGGAAAAAACGCACATATTAAATGAGCGAAAACCTCAAACACTTCACACGCGTGCTTCTTTGTTAGCACATTTTTGTAAAATAAATAATGACCCCCCCCCCTAACTTTTGTGAATATGGAAAATCCCCTATACTAAGACAAAATGTAAAAACTAAAGAATGAGATACATTTTACCCCCTGGAAAATCAGTTGAGACAGTTTGTGAAGTTGAAATAAATGTTTAAGAATGTAGTAATTTTTGAAGTTGAAAGAAATGTTTCGGAATTTAGCATTTTCATGGGCTAACTTGTAATGTGCTCAGCACTCTGCATGTATGCAAAGTGTATTCATGAATAAATTCATACTGATGTTTATGAACTTTAACCTCCTATAAGAGTTAACTCTAGTTTTCATGCCTATTTTTGCCTAAATCCAAATACACTTAATTATTTGAAGATCTTAGAAAAAGATATAAGCATGGCCAATCAGCCCCTGAAAAAGTACTTACCATTAGTCATCAGGGAAATGCAATTTAAAGCCACAGTGAGATACAATCAGTTCACACATATTAGAAAAGCAAAGAAGAAGAAGAAAACAAACACCCAAAGAGCAGTCGGTGCTGGTGAAGGAGCAGCGCCTCCAGCATTCACTCTGGTTCTGTCGGTTGGTGCCCGGCAGAAGGACAGCCGTCCTGGAGAACTGTCTGCCAGTGTCTTAGAACCCTGCTCCTCGGCATTACCCGAGAGAAATGAAAACAAATGCCCGCACAGCAGACTTATACCTGGGAGTTCGCAGCATTTTTATTCATCACAGCCGCAGACTGGAAGCGACCCGGATGGCATCGGCGGCAGAACAGGCTTTAGAACTGAGGCGCGTTCGCTGGACGTGCCTGCTCAGTGTGACATGAAAAGAGCCACTGATACACGGAATGATACAGATGAATCTCACAATTATGCAAAGTGAAAAATCAGACCCATCGGAGCTCACGATGTATGACGCTGTTTATGTGAAAGTCTAGAAAAACTAATCTAATTTATGGCAACCAAAGCTGAGCAGCAGTTGCCTCTTGGGGGGTGGGGGGTGGTAGCTGGTGTTGCCCAGAATAGGACAGGAGGCAATGAACACATTCTGTGACTTGTTTTGGGCGGATGTTAATTAGGGTGGATGTTAATTATATACACCCAGCGGTGTACATCATTGTCAAAACTCAGAACAGTTAAGATCTGTGCTCTGTGTGCAGATCTTACAGACACCTGGACAATGAAAGTGAACTTGAACTTGAAACAGACCATCTCCCTTTATAGGTGGGCCAGTCTCTGAGGGTCAGCCTCTCCTGCCCGCAGTGAAGCCAGTTAGGTTTGGAAAGGAACAGGGGAAACCACGGTGCCCTGATGTCTGTCAGCTGCCAATGGCCAGGCAACTCATTTCCTGTTTTAATCAAATCTCTGGCGTGAAGGAAAGTTACATGATCACTGCTCCTCCGTGAGCCCTGGAGCTCGGACACTAGAAAGCCCATTTCCTGGTCTTGCAAAAAAAAAAAAAAAACCACCCCAAAACAAAACAGACAGTTTCCTCCGTTAAACACCTTCCACCTGCTCCCAGGTGGAAACTGCTGGTGGCTGCCCCCTGCCACGTCCCCGGGCGCCCCTCCTCTGGCTAACGAGCCGGAAGCCCACCTCCGCCGTTAGTCTGCATAGACCCCCGGGTGAGCCCTGGGGTTCCAGCATGCAGGCGGGCGGGAGACACAGAAGCAGTGGCTGTTTCTGCTTTTATTTTTAGAGGGTGAATGAAACCAAGCTGCCTCCCTGAGGCGAACTGCACAGACCTCTTGCTTCCTATAAAGCTGAGGCCAGAGTCGGAATCTTTCCCTCTGGATGCGTTTCCCAGGGCTGCTCTCACAGCAGCACCTCCGACTTGAACCTTAGAATAATATGAACTTGGGGCCTCCCTGGCGGTCCTGTAGTTAGACTTCACCTTGCAGTGGAGGGGTTGGGGGTTCAGTGCCTGGCTGGTGAGCTAAGATCCCATGTGCCTTGTGGCTGAGAAACCCAAATGTAAAAAAACAAAACAACATTGTAACAAGTTCAATTAAGACTTTAAAAAATGACCCACATCAAGAAAAAAAAAAAAAACGCTTTAAAAAGTATACACTTATCTTACAGTTCTGGAGGTCAGATGTCCAAGCTAGGCCTCTTTGGGCAAATGATCAAAGTGTGGGTAGAGCGCGCCCCTCCTGGGAGCCCTGGGGAGAATCGGGCTCCGGCTTCTCCCTGGAGCCTTCCTGCATCTTCAAAGCCAGCAACATGGATCCCGTCATGACTTGCTTGTAGGGCCGTGCACTCCCGCTTTTAACACTTTCAAGGGCTCTGTGATTACACCGGCACCACCTGGAAAATTCAGACTTCCCTCCCCACCTTCCCTGTAGGCTGACTCCCTACTGTCTGCTGAGGAGCAAGCGTGGTTCCAACTGCAAACTCTATTCCCTGTTGCCAGTGAAGGTAACGTATTTCCAAGTTCTGGGGGTTAGGATATGCACCTTTCTGGGGTGCCATCAGTCTGCCAACTGTTAATACACTCTCTCAATTCAAGTTCGACTTCAACTCCCAACTTCCTCACTCTCTTCGAATGGACCTGGGTTGATAGCTCAGTTCTGAGGTTGGCAAGTATGATAACTCCAGGAACAGCGGCAACAGAAACAAGGACCACACATTGGAACGAGATGCAAAAGCGGGCCCTGGGACACACGGTCTCGTCTGGTGCTCCCAGGACCCCCGTGGAGCGGATGGGTTCCCTGGTGGCTCGGTCATAAAGAATCTGCCTGCAGTGCGGGAGGCCCGGTTCAAAAGATCCCCTGGAGGAGGGCATGGCAGCCCACTCCAGTATTCTTGCCTGGAGAATCCCCATGGTCAGAGAAGCCCGGCGGGCTGCAGTCCACGGCGTCGCGAAGAGTCGGACACTGCTGAGCGACTAGACACGTGTGGATATCATCACCCTATCACAGATGGGGAAACTGAGGCCCAGGCGGTACAAACAGCCAGCCCAAGTTTGCTTAGCTTTTAAGGGGCCTATCCAGGATTGGCACCTAGTGTGTCTGACTTCAGGGTCTTCGGTCTTAGCAGCAGATGTCTTAATAGCAAACCTCTATGACGTTTCCATGTGACCCTTTATCTGAGCAGACATTTTATATGAAGATTAAAGGTAATGTCTGCTGGGTGCTTAGCACATATGTAGTAGAACCCATGACATGGATTCAGGGTTATTCCAAGACAGTCCTGTTGCCTCCTTATGCCTCTCCTGTTCCTTCCTTTCATCCGTCCATCCGAGGCAACTTTTAAAGTGTGTTCAATGTTCTATGACACTTAGGATCTAGGTTCCAAGTTCAGACGACCAGTCAGGCTCAACTTCTGGTTCTAGCTGCTTCACCTTGGGCCCATAGCAGCTCTTTAAGCCTCAAATTCTTCCCCAGTTATAAAAACTGGCATGTGATTATTTCTATCTCATCAAGTTATTGGGGGAATTAGGAACAGCCGTGCATCCACACAGCTCATGGTAGACTCTCGTGGTTAAGCCGCCCCCGTGTGTCTGCTACGGACGCAGGGAATGTAAGTGAAGGAGGTATGACCTGTGTCCACATGGACCCGCCCTCTCTTTAACACACACACACCAGCTAATGACATAAAATGGGAAATTAGGAAGCACTTAAAATGGGAGACCAAGACAGTTGATAGCGTGGTTCTAATTTGTGGTTAGGAAGTCCGTCAGGAATTTGATGTTCTCAAGGTCGACGTGTTCTCGGAGAAAGGACGGATTCACCGAGAAGGAACGTGGAACGTGGGGTGAGTCACTCAGCCTGCCGTTGCCTGCAGCCCTCTAGAGGCCCTTTGACCATCCTGCTGGGCTATTTTAATCACCAGATGTGGTCAACCACAGCCTCTCACACACAGCTGTTCACACACAAACGTCATGATTTTTCTCCATATCTGTCTCTGCCTTGTCTAATATTCACTTAATCTTTTTCTTTAAAACAATCTACTACTTTTATTACACTGCTAATATTAATATCAGGAAAATGGTACTAACACATAGTATTTCTTACTACTTACCTACGTTTATGGGCTTCCCTGGTGGCCCAGTGGTAAAGAATCCGCCTGCCAGCGCAGGAGATGCAGGTTTGATCCCTGGTCCAGGAAGACCCACTGGAGAATGAAATGGTGACCCACTCCAGCATTTTTGCCTGGGAATCCCCATGGACAGAGGAGCCTGGCGGGCCACAGTCCTTGGGGTCACAAAGAGTGGGACATGGCTGCTGAACAGCAGCAAACAAAAGCAAGAGGTTACATTCATCGTGGAAGGAAGCTTTGTCACCGGTAAATGGGAGACTGACTGGCTTGCACAGGCAGAAACTAAGAAACTAACACGATTGTGACGCGCAGTGAGTGACTGCGTCCCCGTCATGCTGCATCCCAACAGCAGCCGGTGTGGCACCCCTGGGGAGGCCTGGTGCTCACGGGATGCACTGAGGCGGGTTCTGCATCTCTAACGGTTTGTTGCCTGAACTTTCTGCTTCCCAGTTTCTTGTCAGTACGACAGGATGTCAACAGCCATAGCCACCACTACTGAGAAATGACTGAGCCGAGCGGGGCTCACCCCACAGCCCGTTGGTGTCTCTCAATGGCTCCGCAACGATGCTTGTTACTGAGATTGGATCTATGAGGAGGCCGAGGCGCAGAGAAGGAAAGTGGCTTTGCCCCGTCCCACAGCGCGAGGCTGGATGTGCAGGAACGGGCACCAAGCCCATCCACGACTGACTCTGGATTCTCATGCTGCTATCTCACCTGGGCAGAGAGCAATCGGATCAGCCAGCGCTTAGGAGGATGTCCTGGGGGGCGAGGACGGAGACTCTCTGGGCCCTCAGCACGGGACCCCCTTCTCAGCACTCTCCTTGTGTGAGCGCGCCCACCCTCACAGCGGAGCTGTGACAGAGGTCCCATGTGGTTCTCATTCACAAATGAGGACGTGGAGCCACAGAACCTTTAATGAACTTGCAAGCAGTCGATGGTGAAGCTGGGTTGGAACCCAAGCAGTCTTTCTCCAAACCGCTGTCCCCACAGCTTCATCAAGGCCTCCTACAGACGGCAGGGTGTTTATGTCACCGCCCGTGGCGGCTTCTGCGTGGCAGCTGAGCATCTGTCAGTCAGCCTCGGGTCTTGTCTAGCTGCTGCAAAGCTCCACCTTGCTTGATGTGCTTTTAGAGGTAGAATGCAGATGACTTTGGTCTTCTAAGAGATTAACTTCATACCAGGAAGGTGCCCATCTGTTCACTTGCTGTCTGGAGGCCGACCCTGCCTGGCGCTGTGCTGTGTCTCAGGATCAAGAAAGGGCTCGGACAGGAGCCGATCACACAGACCACATCCTCACGCGCACCAGCATTTCCAGCTGCGGGCGTGCGTGTCTCCTCACCTGTAGAGGAGGCTGACTACAACTCCCCAGCACTTCATGGGAAATAGATGGGGAAACAGAAGATACAGTGTCAGACTTTATTTTTTGGGGATCCAACATCACTGCCGATGGTGATTGCAAGACGCTGACTCCTTGGAAGGAAAGTTATGACCAACCTAGACAGCATATTCAAAAGCAGAGACATTACTTTCCAACAAAGGTCTGTCTAGTCAAGCCTATGGTTTTTCCAGTAGTCATGTATGGATGTGAGTTGGACTGTGAAGAAAGCTGCTGCTGCTGCTGCTAAGTCACTTCAGTCGTGTCCAACTCTGTGCGACCCATAGATGGCAGCCCACCAGGCTCCCTCGTCCTTGGGATTCTCCAGGCAAGAACACTGGAGTGGGTTGCCATTTCCTTCTCCAGTACATGAAAGTGAAAAGTGAAAATGAATTCGCTCTGTCGTGTCCGACTCTTCGTGACCCCATGGACTGTAGCCTACCAGGCTCCTCCATCCATGGGATTTTCCAGGCAAGAATACTGGAGTGGGGTGCCATTGCCTTCTCCAGAAGAAAGCTGAGCGCCGAAGAATTGATGCTTTTGAACTGTGGTGTTGGAGAAGACTCTTAAGAATCTCTTGGACTGCAAGGAGATCCAACCAGTCCATTCTAAAGGAGATCAGCCCTGGGATTTCTTTGGAAGGAATGATGCTGAAGGTGAAACTCCAGTACTTGGGCCACCTCATGCGAAGAGTTGACTCATTGGAAAAGCCTCTGATGCTGGGAGGGATTGGGTGCAGGAGGAGAAGGGGACGACAGAGGATGAGATGGCTGGATGGCATCACGGACTCGATGGACGTGAGTCTGAGTGAACTCCAGGAGTTGGTGGTGGACAGGGAGGCCTGGCACAATTCATGGGGTCGCAAAGAGTCGGACACAACTGAGCGACTGAACTGAACTGAATTCACTTTCCGGAGAGAAGTTTTTGGCTGAGTGGCCACATAATAATCCCTCCTCAGTTTGCTCTGCTCTGTTGAGTTGACGAGTATCACGGTGCTTTCCACGCTTTCATTTGTCTGTTTTGCTGATTGTGAAAGTAATACAGTCCCACAGCCCCACGGCCGCACACCTAGGAGCCGGGTGTGCTGTGTACGCCAGGTCCTTCCAGATGTTTAGGTATGTTTTGCTCACACTGAATATCAAATAACACATGAATACTTGTTTGAAGAAATGTATGAATATTCATGCCACCTGGAATCATCAAAGCCCTCAGGTAAATTCAGAGGAGTCCAGATTTGCTGTCAAACGAGTTTTGTGTTTTTGGATTTTGGAATTGTGATTGAGGGGTTATGAATAGGACCTGGTAAGGTGGAAAATTTGGGAAAACATAATGATGGATTAAAATGAAATAATCATATTGACAAGAGATCACTACTGGCATGTCCACACATCTTTTGTAATTCATCCAGTTATTAAACAGTATTACTATTTTTATATAATTTTTCCTTATTTATTTCGGCTGCCCCTAGTCTTCGCTGCTTTGCTCAGGCTCTCTCTGGCTGTGACGAGCGGGGGCCTTGCTCGGTCTCCGTGCGTGGGTGTCTCCCTGCGAGGCTTCTCTTGCTGCGGAGCACGGGCTCGCGGCGCGTGGGCTGCGGCAGGCGCGGCGCGTGGGCCCAGCAGCTGCGGCTCCCCAGCTCCAGGGCCGAGCTCAGTAACTGCTGCATGGGCTGAATTGCTCCGTGGCGTGTGGAATCTTCCCGGACCAGGGATCGAACTCGGGGTCCCTGCATCGGCAGGCGGATTCTTATCCACTGCGCCGTCAGGGACCCTAAACAATGTTATTTGATATGTCCAGTGGTTTTCTACCAGGGCTGATTTTTGTCGAATGCCAAGGACATTCGACAGCATTTGGAGACATGTTGGTTATTGCGGCTGCGTGGATGGAGGGCACCACCAACCCCTAGA
Organism: Ovis aries; assembly: GCF_016772045.2. NCBI lineage: Eukaryota > Metazoa > Chordata > Mammalia > Artiodactyla > Bovidae > Ovis > Ovis aries. The sequence continues at coordinate 81,408,898 of NC_056066.1, forward strand.
CGGTAGAGGCCAAGGGTGCTACTGACCCCACAACGCACACGTTGGCCCTGAGACAGAGGATGGGCCAGCCCGAGTGTCCCCTCCATCGAACAGGCTGGCCCCACCGCAGAGGACGGGCCAGCCCGAGTGTTGGAAGTACCAAGCCTGAGAGGCCTCATCTACTGATCATCCAACGCACAGGGCGGCCCCGCGGCAGAGGACGGGCCAGCCCGGGGGTCGGGGGTGCTGCCTGAGAGGCCTCACGTGGGCTCTGGGTCCACACAACAAACGAAACAGCGAAGCTGCTCCTCTGTTCACTCTGTGTTTGCCGAGTGTGTATTTACACACACACACACAGACAAGTGTACGTGTTTTACAGATTTGGTATTCTTCAGTATATGTTGTTGTTGTTTAATTGATAAGTTGGTCTGACTCTTTGAGACACTGGACTGCAGCCCGCCAGGCTCCTCTGTCCGTGGGATTTCCCCGGCGAGAATGCTGGCGTGGGTAGGCACTTCCTTCTCCTGGGGAGTCTTCTCAACCCAAGGATGGAACCTGTGTCTGCGGCATTGGCGGGTGGGCTCTTTACTGCTGAGCCACCAGGGAAGCCTCTACGATAGAGAGGTTTCTTTGGTTTCTTGGCCACTCTGGGCCGCTTGTAGGATCTTAGTTCCCTGGCCAGGGATCAAACCTGCCTCCTCTGTAGTACTAGTGCAGAGTCTTAGCTGCTGGGCATCCAGGGAAGTCCTCAGTGTATAGCTTTTAACTTACTGTTTCATGAACTTGTTACAATATCATCAAAACTTCTTTAAACACATGATCTTCATGCCTATGAAATGTTCTTTCAGAAAGATGTGAAATTGATTTTTTTTGCCATCCCTTTATGTTAAAATTGGTGTTTTCATTTTTCCTATTATTCAAGGTAGCATCATGATGAATATCTCTATGTCTGCGTCATTGGTGTCATCTGTGATTATTTCATTAGATTCTGAGGCTTGGGATGGATTCTAGAAGGGAGGTGGTTGAGTTGCAGGGTATAAGCTTAAAGTATCCTTGATGTATATGATGAAATTGCTTCGTAGGAAGCTTGTCCCAAGGTTTCCTTTGCATAAAGGGCTTACAGAGTGAACTAACTCAGGAAGAGCAAGACAAATGCTGTATATTAGCACATACATACGGAATCTAGAAAAATGGCACGAATGAGCCTATCTGCAGGTCAGGAATCGAGACGCAGACACAGACAGCTGTGGACGCAGTGGGTGGGGGCACAGGCTGAGAGACCAGCGTCGACATAGACAGCACCATGTGCAACACAGGCGGCTAGCAGAAAGCGACTCCCACGCAGGGAGCCCGGCGCCGCGCCCCGTGTCGACCTAGAGGGGTGGGCTGGGGGTGGGAGGGAGGCTCAGAGGAGGGGACAGATGTGTCCACAGAGCGGACTCACATTGCTGTACAGCAGAAACCAACACAACATTGGAAAGCAATCGTACTCTAAATTAAAAAAAAATTTTAATTAAAAAATGTCAGAAGTCTTAGGTGTTAAATAACAAACAAAGCTAGTTCAAGCTCCCAACAGCAAAACTAGGAAATTCTGGTGACCGGAAAAGGCCTTCGGAGAGAGGGAAGCGGCATGCTGTGTTCAAGGGCAGCTTCTCATTTGAACTTGAGTGAGTTCGGTTTGTTTCCTCTCAGTCAGTTCCGGGCACTTGTTGTGTTTTGATCATCCCAGCATGCAGGCCGATTGGTTACAGTTCAAAGACTGGGCTGCTGCTGCTGCTGCTGCTAAGTCACTTCAGTTGTGTCCGGCTCTGTGCGACCCCACAGACAGCAGCCCACCAGGCTCCCTGTCCCTGGGATTCTCCAGGCAAGAACACTGGAGTGGGTTGCCATTTCCTTCTCTAATGCATGAAAGTGAAAAGTGAAAGGGAAGTCACTCGGCCATGTCCGACTCTTAGCGACCCCTTGGACTGCAGCCCATCAGGCTCCTCCGTCCATGGGATTTTCCAGGCGAGAGGACTGGAGTGGGGCGCCACTGCCCTCTGGGCAGCACAACATAATTAAGAGGCAACTGACTTCTGGGAAAAGGTGAGAAGGGCTCAGAGTCTGAGAGCTGTGTGGCAGAAAACCCTGGAAGGAGGTGATCACCATTTCCAAGCACTGAAATTCAGTAACTAAAAGGCTAGAAGAGGACCTTCTTGGGGAGCTTGATGTGGTTCAAAAAGTATGGGATATATTTGAACAGTGAGAATTCCAGCGTGAGATCTCAAGAGAAAGCTTCCTTGTGGGTGTCCGTAGGCTTAATCTGTGGAGGAACTGATAGAATTCCTTCCCAAGAGTCAGTGGGTGAAACAGGAGGAGAAATGCAAGCCAAACAGATGATGTGACTGTTCTTCATGAGTGTTGCCTGAGAACCTAGTAGAGCAGGTCAGCTTCTCCCTGCCCTGGGGCGAGAAAGCCTCTGCTCTAAACCACCCTGCAGGGGGAACCTTGATTTGAAGGGAAGGGAATTCACACTGTATCTGAGGCCAACTAACACCACCAACATCATTCAGAGTAGGGGTTGGCAAATTTTCCACAAAGAGACCAACTGTAAATATTCTGGGGCGTGTTGGTCTGTGTCAACTGCTGAACTCTGCCTTGGTAGGTCGGAGGCAGTCAGAGATGATATGCAAATAATGTGCATGGCTGTGTTTCAATAAAACTTTATTTACATAAACAGAGCCCAGGAAGCCTGGGAGAGTCTGAGAGATCTGAGCTCAAATTTCATCTCTACCACTTTATTGGCTGTGTGCCCAGTTAATTAACCCTTCTGAACATCACTTTTCTTGACTCTAAAAGAGGAGTACTGGAGTACCCACCGTGTGAGTTTGCTCTCTGACTCAAATAGAACTATGCCTGAGTAGTGTTCAGTGCACGTATAAGGACTGTAATAAGGAAGGCAGGTGTTGTTACCATTCTTATCTCATTGTACGTGGGTTTGTGTAACTCCAGTTTTCTCCAGTTGCTTTCTCCTCAAATTCAAGGCCCTGCTGCTTCTCTAGAAGCAGAAGTAGGGAGGTGGATTTGGAAGCCCGGGGTTTAGCTGGGCAAGGCGGGGCAGGGCAGCTGCACAGGACAGGGAGGGGTTTACGCCAAGGTTGTCTTAGCTGCTGTCCACCTTCCTCCCCATTCCGCCTGAACCTCGGAAGCACCCGCGGCACCGCAGTGTTACCTGGAGGCAGAGGGGCTGTCCCTTCACACCCTGAGCCGGTCAGTTGGTTACTGGCTGTGAGCTGTTCCACGAGGGCGAGGGACAGTGCCCCCGGTGAGCTAGCACCTTTCGCGCTGACAGCAGCTCCAAGGAGGAGCAGCTGAAGCTGCTGTGAGCAACACAGCAGCTGGGAAGTTGCTCTGCCTGTTAGGGAGCTGGGAGGGGACAGCTCCAGCCTTGCACACAGTGCCTGGAGATGCTCTGAGTTTGTGCCCTAACCACCCACGAGACTAGGCTGCTTACAGGAACAGGGAGAGGCGCAGAGCAGAGGTGACTAACTCGTCATCTGTCAGTTCAAGGATAAGCCGTTTAGCTTAGAGGCTGGACCCAGGGATGGCGAGGACCTTGATGGGGCTGTTCTCATTCTGCAGGGACAGGAAGTGGCTTCTTTCCTGGTGACTCGTGGCATTTCCTTTGCCCAGAGGAGTGACTGGCATCACCCAGATGACCGAACCCTGAGCTTGGCACAAATGCCGATGACATCACAGTTAGCACCTGCCCGGGGCTCTGGGGTCTAGTGGGTCCCAGCCCTGTCCCTGGGGCCAGGCCACCCTGAGCCGGTTGCTTGGTGTTCCTAAGCCTCAGTTTCCTCATCAGTAAATTGGGGATAAATAATATTTCTTAATTCATAGGGTTTTTGTGAGTATTAGAGTTAATGCTCATAAGATATTTTACAAACATCAAGTGTCTGGCACCTAAGGAAAGGTGAATGTAAGGTAAATTTTTTTCTTTTTCACTTTCTTCATCGTGGTGGCATATTTTGGTTTGTTTTCATTTTGAGAGGTGGCGTTGTCCAGTCCACTGTTTCTCCATGTCATTTGCATATTACTGTGGATTTTTGTCGTCTCTCTCACCGCCTAATATTCGTTAACTGACTCTTTAAAAACAGCATTAAACACTGTAAACTTGCAGGTCAGGCCAGTACGAGAATGGTACGGATGAACTGGTGCCTGGCGCACGGTGAGTCTGCTGTAGTGAGAGTCCCTGTTGTCAGCAACACTGACATTAAACGGCGTCTTTTGCCCCGTGTCAGACCTTTCTTTTAGAATCAGCTCTCTTGCATTCCTTCCACTGAATGAGGTCACATCTGTGCTCCTGCGTGAGCTCATGGATATGTTCTGATAGTGACTGGCCGAGCTAGGAATTCTGTGCATAGTATCAGGGGATTTTCTCTTCCTGTTAAATGACTTGGACTCTGACAGAGTCTAAGGAAGTGGTTACTCGGGGCAGAGTGCTCATGGCTGATTAGAAGGAGGAGTGGAAATTCCCCTTCTTTGCCTAAAATAACTGGAACTGGACCAGGACAATATGAGCTTTGTCCAGGCTTGAGATGGTATCCTTTCCAAGTGAACTTGGCACGGAAATACTTACCAATATATGCTGATAGTTCTCACTGGCAGGCTAGAAAAAGGTTAGTCCTTCTGTGTTTGCAGTTAAAAGGGCCATTGTTAGGAGCAATGAGTCCCAGAGGGGCGAACTAGAAGTAGGTGGACCTGGTAATTGGGTTCACCTGACTTTTCTCTCTGCTTCTTATCCCCTTGGGTTTCTTTCCTAGCATACAAAACTTCAAATTCCGGAAATAGACCTGCTCTCCATTTATTTGATTATTTTTATGACAATTTTGTTCGTGACAACCTTCTCCCGGACACTCCCAAGCAGATTCTGAGGAAATGAAAGAAGGAAAAGCCCAGATTGTTCCAGTGGAGCAGAGTTCAGACTCCAAAGCAGCTTTAATCCCATACCTGGAGCTGGGTCAGAAAGTTCATAATTAGAACGAGGGCAGGGGTTCAGCCTGGGTCCCACCCAGGATGGGTCCCACCCAAGATCTGAGATTTGGTTTGGATGAATATCCTAACCCTCAACTGTGATTCTGACTACTGTAAACTTAAGGGAAAAAAGAAAAAAAGACTGGGCAGGATCTCCAGGAGGGCTTCACTCTCTGTTTTTTTTTTTAAATTTTATTATCATTTACAAAAATGTATTAAAAGCTAAGAGGAGAAGGGGGTGCACGAATGGAAGTGGGAATTCATACATCAGAGTTTTCTGGGGCTCCAAGAAGTTCTGTTATTGCTGGTCATGTTAGCCAGTGCTAAGATTTTCTCAAGGCCTGAAGTCTACTGCGTATGACTTATTAAGAAGAAGCACCCATGTCAGGGACAATTTCCTTCTAAAGGAAGGAGGCAGAGTAGAAAGCTCATGTTGATTCTTTTTCCTGGCCAACGGCTGGATCTGTCAGCTCGCTGGACTCAGGACTGCCAGCAGGGTCCCTCGGCCTCCAGCTTCAGGAGCCAAGTGCTCAGGGCAAGGATTGTTTCACCCACAAAAGGAGGCTCCGTGCTGCTGGCCTGGAGCAGAGTTGTTGCTGCTGCTGCTAAGTCTCGTCAGTCGTGTCCGACTCTCTGCGACCCCATAGATGGCAGTCCACCAGACTCCCCCGTCCCTGGGATTCTCCAGGCAAGGACACTGGAGTGGGCTGCCATTTCCTTCTCCAGTGCATGAAAGTGAAAAGTGAAAGGGAAGTCACTCAGTCGTGTCTGACTCCTCGCGACCCCATGGACTGCAGCCCACCAGGCCCCTCCGTCCATGGGATTTTCCAGCAGGAGTACTGGAGTGGGGTGCCATCGCCTCCTCCTGGAGCAGAGCGGCAAGTGGAAATTCAAAGTCCACTCAAGCCTTCCCCCTCTTTCTTCTCTCACAGTCTTCTCCTCAGTGCAGAGGCGCTGCGTCATTCTGCGCATGGACACACCCATTGCTCAGACGCTGTGACCCCAGCTTGGCCAGGGACAGTCGCAGGAGGGGGAGCAAGTGACAGTGTGTGATGCTGGCGATGGTGGTTCCAGCTCTCAAGGGAGCTTGAGCTGGGAGCACATGCCTGTTCTTTCCAGAGGAAGGGAGAGCCCCCTGGCTCCTTGGGGTAGAAACACAGTCTACAGATTCACAGTGTTTTCTTAGACCGTGGCTCCTAAAGATAAGCCAACTATTGTGCCTCTGGCGTTCGAAGACACAGTCACCTCTCCACTCCAGAGTAACCGTACATGAATGTCTAAGGAGACCCAGAGAAGAGCTGACTTGTCAGTCTGGTCTATAAAGGGCTTCCCTGGTGAGTCAGTCATGAAGAATCTGCCTGCCGGGCAGGAGACCTGGGTTCGCTCTCTGGGTGGGGAAGATGCCCTGGAGGAGGAGGGAATGGCTACCCACTCCAGTACTCTAGCCTGGAGAATCCCATGGACAGAGGAGCCTGGTGGGCTACAGTCCACGGGGTTATAAAGAGTTGGACACAACTGAGCGGCTCAACATTCGGAAAACGGAGATCATGGCATCGGGTCCCATCACTCCACGGGAAACAGACGGGGAAACAGTGGAGACAGTGCCAGACTTTATTTTTGGGGCTCCAAAATCACTGCAGATGGTGACTGCAGCCATGAAATTAAAAGACGCTTACTCCTTGGAAGAAAAGCTATAAACAACCCAGATAGCATATTAAAAAGCAGAGACATTACTTTGCTGACTAAGGTCCGTCTAGTCAAGGCTATGGTTTTTCCTGTGGTCATGTATGGATGTGAGAGTTGGACTGTGAAGAAGGCTGAGCGCCGAAGAATTGATGCTTTTGAACTGTGGTGTTGGAGAAGACTCTTGAGAGTCCGTTGGACTGCAAGGAGATCCAGCCAGTCCATTCTAAAGGAGTTCAGACCTGGGATTTTCTTTGGAGGGAATGATGCTAAAGCTGAAACTCCAGTACTTTGGCCACCTCATGCGAAGAGTTGACTCATTGGAAAAGACTGATGCTGGGAGGGATTGGGGGCAGGAGGAGAAGGGGACGACCAAGGATGAGATGGCTGGAGGGCATCACTGACTCGATGGACATGAGTCTGAGTGAACTCTGGGAGTTGGTGATGGACAGGGAGGCCTGGCGTGCTGTGATTCATGGGGTCGCAAAGAGTTGGACACGACTGAGCGACTGAACTGAACTGAACTGAACTGAGCGGCTAACGTTCAGATTTTTTTCCCCTGGTTTGTAATGCTGAACAACTGGATACACGTGAAATGGACAGCTAAGAAAGAATGCATTCTGGATTGGGTATGTGCCTCAAGTATGTGGTCAGTCAGATTTGTACCTGGGACTTTTGTTAGAGGTATTAGGAAAGGTGTGTGTTCACACGTGTTTACTTTGGACTCGCCAGCCATGAGGATCGCTTAGGCCTGAAGCTAGAGGTGATCACTGTACAGTCTCATGGAAGGAGTCTATCTGAAGATGACAACAGCGTGGAGGAAAAGAGAGCCAGGAAATGGGGGATGGCGAGTGCCCGCTGGCCACACTTGATGCCTGGATCCGGCCGTGCCTGAAGTCAGAGGGAGACTGTGACAATGATGAATTCCTTTTGTCCCTAAAGCAGATTGACAGATGCTGCTGCTGCTGGCAGCTGCAGCAGTCTTGCTATTGCGTCCTCCTCCATCTGATCTGAACTCTAAATGGGGAGGTAAATGCTTATCTTGGTTAATAACCAAAGTCCGCTGCAGAGGAAATCCTCAAGAGTTAAGTGCTAAGGATAGACTTTCATTCTAAGGAACTGGGCTGCTTCAACCATAGTTTGTTCAAGGGGAAACAGAAAGGTATTCTGACTGTTACTGATAGTCATTTTTGCCGTAAGTTGGGACCAGTCAGTGCTATCAAACATTGATATCTATGATGACTACAAAGAATTTCTTAAACAATCCATTTTCATCCCAGAAATACACACCCACCCTTTGAGTCACTGGTTGGCTAATCATTCTTTCTGCCACTTTGGGCTGGCTGTTCACCCAGATTTTGACTTTATGACAAACACACACTCCCAAATATCTATCCCCAGTGGGCCTCTACGTAATGCTCTGGCACGTGGGATGTTGCCTTGTAATCTTAAAGCCTGAGCATAACCGGCACCCACTTCTCACAGCTGCCCACTGAGGGAGTGCTGGTTTCATCACCAGGGGAACAGGCCTTCGACTTGTTTTTCTTGTAAAGATAATGCTTCACGCCAAGTCATCCACAGCGCGCAACCAGGGACGAGGCTGAGATGTCTAGAGATGCAAAAGGGAAATTGTGTAAGCCAGTTGCATAACCATCACCTCCTGTTAGAGCTTGTGCCTGAGAAGACTGTCTGTCTTTCTCTGCCTTCCAGAGAGCTGTGTGCCCCCTGGGAGTGAGTCTGATGGGCATCTATCTTGAAGAATGTGGACATTAAACAGGTATGGGACCTGGGGCCACAGAGAGTCTGGGAGAGGCCCAGCCTGTGCCTGCTTGGTGAGCCTTCCAGCATCGCAAGAAATAAAAATGAAGAGCTGACAAGGCCACCAAAAATTAGGGAATATTTTCAATGTCTACAGGAATGAAATAAGAACTTGAATACTCACCCTGATTACTGTCCACAACAATGACACTGTGCTGAGTACAGCGTTATAGGGTTTGTAAGACACCGCATCTTAGAATGAACTACGGCCAGCGTGGTCTCTGGATGGAACACAGGTGTTGTGGTTCAAATGTCCCTTAGACACCTCACTCCAGCCCGCCATCTCACTTTAGTAATTTTTAAATTATGAAAAATAATTTTAAAAATTAAGATTAAGAATGATTCAGTCATGTCTTGAGCTTCTTGTCTTCTTAGCCCTGGAAGTGGGAGCAGAGAGAAGCAGCCGAGCCGCCACTTGCTGGGAGCCCGGGAACCCAGCGCGTGCTCTGTGGCTTTGCTCCAACCAGCCGTGTGGTCTTGGGGAAGTCATGTAACCTCTCTGGATTCCCCCAGCTATGAAAAAGCACTGGATGAAGGCCTTACAAGTTCCTTCTAAAGTTTTATGATTAGACCAGTTTCTTGTGAAGAGTCTAAGTACTAGGGGCAGGAGAAAAATAAACCAGCATTCCACAGATTCAGTCTTTGCCAGTGGGTGGGTGATGAGGATCAGGAAGTGTGTGTGTGTGCGTGTGTGTGTGTGTGTGTGTGTGTGGACAGCCTGCAAAAAAGATACTATGCAAATCTGACACTATACCGAGAGGGTAAATGCAATGACGAAAAACACAGCAATGAAAGGAGGTGGAGAGAGGTCCGGGGAGGCTCTTTGAACGACCACCGCTTCCCAGCTAATTTGGTGTTCTTTTAGCAAGACGCTAAGGAAGGACGTGCCATAGAGGAGGGCAGAGGGGGATTTGAAGGATCTGATGATGCAGGACTCCTCGGTGAGTCAAGAACAGCGGTAAAGAAGAGAAAGGAGAGCAGCGCTGATCAGAGCTGGATTCCCGCAGCATGCTGTCAGGCAGGTCTGGATTTGAATCCCAACTCTGATCGCTTATCAGCTGTGTAACCTTTTATCCCCTCTCTGCTCTGATCTTCCGTCTGATCTGTAAGAGTAGACTCAGAAGAAGCCCTGCCCTATGAGGGTGAAATGGAATCATGTCTCCAAAGAGCTTAAGTCCAGGACCAGACATATTAATATTAATGTGTGCCCAGCTTATAACTAGTACGGTGCTTGCTAATATTTGCTGAGCATCAACCAAGTCATACTTACTACGATGGCTTCCTCTCACCTTCCCCCAAACAAGCCAGTGGGGCAGGCACCGCAACGATCCCATTTTACGGATGAGGAGGCCAGGCTCAGCGCCTGGGTCACCACGTGAGCGTTAGCCATCGCTACTGTCTGTCCTCTGGCAACACCAGGGGAGGTTATGGTGACCCAGCAGCTCCACAAGAATGTGGGCACAGACAGGCAGTGGCTGCTGAGGCTGGCACTTTCTGGAGGTGGAAAGTGAAGGAGTATCAGACTTGATAGTAACACGCTTCTCTCTTCATCAAGCATGCTTGTGTTTTATTGGGGCAATGCACACAGAATGCAGTGCACCCGTGCTAATCCTAGATTTGAATTCTGACCGAGACATACAGCCCTCTAACCATCACTGCAGCCTTTAGCCAGCACTGATCTGCTTTCTGTTTCTAAAGCTTTGCCTTTCCTAGAACTTCATATAAACGGATTACATACTTTTGCTGAACACGTTTTTGAGATTCACCCTTGTTCTCAGGTGTATTAGTAATCCCTCCCCTTATTCTGCTGTGTAACATTCCATTATAGGGAGGTACTACAGTCTGTTTATTCACTCATCAGTAAATGGACACTTGGTTATTTCCAGTTCGGGGCTGGCTATTATAAAGAGAGCTGCTATGAAAGATTGAGCACACGTGTTTGTATAGATGCATGATTTTATTTCTCCTTGGTAACACCTTGGAGTGGGATTGCTGGGTCCCAAGCTAAGTGTACGCTTCACTTTATAGGAATCAGTAAACCATTAGACAATGTGGCCGCACCATTTTGCATTCCTGTCCGCCCTGTAGGGAATGTCCAACTGCTCTGCACGTTTGCCAACCACTGGATTATCAATCTTTAAAATTTTAGCCATTTTGGCAGGTGTGTGGTAAATTCCTCATTGTGGTTTTAATGTGTATTTCCTAATGACTAATGATGCTTGGTGTCTGTACATGTGCTTGTTTGATGTTGTTATTCCTTTGGTGAAGCGTCTGCTTAAACATTTTTCCCCCGGGGGAAAAATGTCCTCTTACTACTCATACATCTAGAATACAGGCACTCTTTATGTGTTCTAGATTCAAGTCTTTCCTCAGATACATGTTTCGCAAATATTTTCCCCATTTGTGGCTTGCTTTTTCATTTTCTTAATAGGGTCTTTTTCTGCTTTATTGACTATGCCAAAGCCTTTGACTGTGTGGATCACAATAAACTGTGGAAAATTCTGAAAGAGATGGGAATACCAGACCACCTGACCTGCCTCTTGAGAAACCTGTATGCAGGTCAGGAAGGAGCAGTTAGAACTGGACATGGAACAAGAGACTGGTTCCAAATAGGAAAAGGAGTACGTCAAGGCTGTATATTGTCACCCTGCTTGTTTAACTTCTATGCAGAGTACATCATGAGAAACGCTGGGCTGGAAGAAGCACAAACTGGACTCAAGATTGCTGGGAAAAATATCAATAACTGCAGATACGCAGATGACACCACCCTTATGGCAGAAAGTGAAGAAGAGCTAAAGAGCCTCTTCATGAAAGTGAAAGAGAAGAGTGAAAAAGTTGGCTTAAAGCTCAACGTTCAGAAAACTAAGATCGTGGCGTCTGGTCCCGTCAGTTCATGGCAAATAGGTGGGGAAACAGTGGAAACAGTGTCAGACTTTATTTTGGGGGGCTCCAAAATCACTGCAGATGGTGATTGCAGCCATGAAATTAAAAGACCCTTACTCCTTGGAAGGAAAGTTATGACCAACCTAGATAGTATATTCAAAAGCAGAGACATTACTTTGCCAACAAAGGTCCGTCTAGTCAAGGCTATGGTTTTCCCAGTGGTCATGTATGGATGTGAGAGTTGGACTGTGAATAAGGCTGCATGTCAAAGAATTGATGCTTTTGAGCTGTGGTGTTGGAGAAGACTCTTGAGGGTCCCTTGGACTGAAAGGAGATCCAACCAGTCCATTCTGAAGGAGATCAGTCCTGGGTGTTCATTGGAAGGCCTGATGCTGAAGCTGAAACTCCAGTACTTTGGCCACCTGATGCAAAGAGCTGACTCACTGGAAAAGACTCTGATGCTGGGAGGAATTGGGGGCAGGAGGAGAAGGGGACGACAGAGGATGAGATGGCTGGATGGCATCACGGACTCGATGGACATGGGTTTGGGTGGACTCTGGGAGTTGGTGATGGACAGGGAGGCCTGGTGTGCTGTGGTTCATGGGGTCACAAAGAGTCGGACATGACTGAGTGACTGAACTGAACTGAATAGGGTCTTTTGAGATCAATTTTTTAATTTTTATGAGAATTATCAAATTTTTTTCTTTTATATGAGAGATTTTGTACCCCAAGGAATATTTGCCTAACCCAAGGTTGTAAAGACTTTTCTCCTAGAAGTTTTATAATTTTCTCTCTCATGTTTAGGTCTATTAGCTCTTTGGTCCATTTAAAATTAATTTTTTATGTATACTCTGAGGAAAGGGTCAAGGTTCATTATTATTTTCATATGGAGATCCAATTGTTCTAGCATCATTTGTCAAAAAGTCTACCACTTCCCCATTAAATTAAGTTGATGCCTTTTTATAAACCAACTGACCATATTTTTGCGGGGATTTCTCTGGATGTTCCATTAATCTACAGATCTCTTCTTAGATCAGTGAAGACCTTGTCTTGGTTGCTGTAGCTTTAATAGTAGGTCTTGGGTTCAGGCGCTTGAAGTCTTCCCGTCTCGCTCTGCTCTTCTGTGCTCACTGGTGGAGTGCCCGCTGTGTGTGCAGTCCTGCCCGTCTGTTTACCGATTTATTCAAGAAACGTCCGAGGGTGACCATCACACCAGGCTTGCTTTAGCTGCTGGGATTTGGTGGTGATGAAACACACAAGCTTCCCGCCCTCGTGGGGTTTTCAATCCACTGGAGGTTTGGGGCGGGCACGTTGGACTGATAACCAGGAAAGCACGCGGATCATGCTTGTCAGACGCACGCGCTGTGTGTGTGGCCGGACAGTAGTGAACGCTGTGAAGAAAACGCGGCAGAACGCACCTGTGGACACGGGGGTGAGGGGAGAAGAGGGTGGGAGGAGCTGAAAGAGCAGGACTGACATGAACCCCGTCTCAGCCGCCCGCAGTGCAGGAGACCCAGGCTCGACCCCTGGGTCGGGGGGGGGGGCCCCGAGAGGGGAAGGGCTGCCCCCTCCAGTGCTCGGGCCTGGAGAAGTGCGTGGACTGTGTGGGGTCGCAGAGAGGCGGGCGGGGCTGAGCAGCCTCCACCTCCACTTCACTGCACGTGAACCGGATGGCTGGTGGGGAGCTGCCCTGTAACAGGGAGCTCAGCTCTGTGCTCTGCGATGACGCAGAGCGGTGGGACCGGCGGCACAATGGAAGGGAGGCTCGAGAGGGAGCAGGTATGTGCACTTAGAGCCGACCCATGTTGTTGCACAGCAGAAGTTACCACAACACCGTCAGGCGGTTATACTCCAAGTAAATGAATAATTAATATTTAGAACAGAGAAAAACAGCACAGAAAAGAGCAGAGATGGAAGAACGCTCTGAGGAGGTGATGACCCCAAGGAGGAGGCGATGATGACCCCAAAGAAGGAGGCAGTGACCCCAAAGAAGGGGGTGATGACCCCGAAGAAGGTGATGACCCTAAAGAAGGAGGAGATGACCCCAAGAAAGGAGGAGGTGATGACCCCAAAGGAGGGGGTGATGACCCTAAAGAAGGGGGTGATGATGACCCCAAGAAAGGAGGCGATGACCCGGGAGAAGTCGGGGGCCGACTCGTTTAACCCGGTCTCTTTGGGGCAGGAGAGAGAACGAGTGCCCAGACACTGAGCAGAGCGGGGAACGTTTGGGTGAGTTTTCTCTAGTACGTTTGTAAGGATTTTAAAGTCAACCCACTTAGTGGTCACTTCCATGGTAAACAGAGAGAGCTGGGCGACAGCTGAGCTGCGGCTGAAACGGTCTTAGAAGATGGAGGCGGTTATGTGGAGAACCGGGTAAGAGTTTTCTAGGAGCGGGAAGAGCAGGTGCCATGGCCCTGAGGTCAGAAAGCCCTCAGCATGCTCTAGAAATCAGGTTAACATGGGGGAGTCTTTGCGATGAAGCCTGACAAATAAGAGACCAGGGAATTCCCTGGTGATTCGGTGGTTAAGACTCCACATGTCCACTGCTGGGGGCCTGCGTTTCATCCCTGGCTGGGGACTAAGAACCTGGAAGCTGAGTGGTGCCACCAAAAAAATAAAGACAGGATACCTATAGGTGCGGGTGTAGCTGTAGGTGTAGGCATGGGTGCCTGTGTGTGTGCACTCAGCTGCTTCAGTCGGGGCGCAGTTTCTGCTTCCCTGTCGGCTGTAGCCCGCCGGGCCCCTCTGTCCACGGGATTCTCCAGGCAAGGACACTGGGGTGGGGTGCCGTTCCCTCCTCCCAGGAGCGAATCCACGTCTCTCAGGTCTCCTGCATTGGGAGGATTCTTTCTGCTGGTGCCGCCTGGGAAGCCCATAGGGCTTCATGAGCCAGAGGTTAAGAGCTTGGATTTTATTCTGTAGGACAGTGAATACCACTGGGGAGCTTTAAACAGAGGGAGTGTTTCTGTATGCCATTCAGCGTAACTTCAGTTCAGTTCAGTTCAGTTCAGTTCAGTCGCTCAGTTGTGTCCCACTCTCTGCCACCCCATGAACTGCAGCACGCCAGGCCTCCCTGTCCATCACCAACTCCCAGAGTTCACTCCAACTCATGTCCATCGAGTCAGTGATGCCATCCAGCCATCTCATCCTCGGTCGCCCCCTTCTCCTCCTGCCCCCAGTCCCTCCCAGCATCAGGGTCTTTTCCAATGAGTCAGCTCTTCACATGAGGTGGCCAAAGTACTGGAGTTTCATCTTTAGCATCAGCCCTTCCAATGAACACCCAGGACTGATCTCCTGTAGAATGGACTGGTTGGATCTCCTTGCAGTCCAAGGGCCTCTCAAGAGTCTGTATTTCAGAAACTTCAAGTCCTGAGAAATCGTTGAGGTGTGGCTATACCATCTGGCAGCTTCTGGTAAACCCCATAATCTGGGAGAGTTTATGAAAACCTTTAGGAATGAACCTCACATTTTGACTATTGAATTATCTTGGGTGCGTGCAGGGACGCTTCATTTTTTCAGTATGAGGTGTGAGCTTTGATATACGGGGTGTGCACGTGTGTGTTCATGTGTGCATGTGTTTGAATTCTTAATCTTCATGAGTCATGAAGTGTATTTCCACATTTCAACTAAATGAATGGTTTATTTTTATAGTTATTCTTTGTCTCCAGCTTTTAAACTACCTTTAATTTGAAAATAATTTAAATTTATCCACCAAGTTGCAAATAGAGAAATAATGTAGATTACCTTTTTCCCTTTATATATTTACCTATTAGCATTATTAACATGTTACTCTGTTTGCTTGTTTGGTCTCTCTCCACACACACACGTACACACACACAATTTCTTCCTAAACCATTCATGACTTACATTCATCACGGCCCTTGACTCTCAAATACTCCAAGTATGTATTTGCTAAGAATGGGGATTCTCTCTTACACAGCCACAATAGATTTCAAAACTCAATACATTTATCCTGATCTAACAGTTTAACTTACCATCCAGATCCCAGTTTTTATCAGTCAGCCTTGTGCTGTTCCTTTTGACATTCCCCTTCCAGCACAGGCTCCTGTCTAGGGCCAGGGTGTGCACTTAATTGTCATGTTTTTTTAGCCTCCTTGGACCTGGAACATTTCCACAGCTTCTCTTTGTCTTTTGTGAGATTAGCATTTTTGAAGACCGCAGTCCTTCCCCCGCCCTCTGCCCCACTGTAACAGAATGTTCCTCTAATTGTGATTGTCTGATTAGGTATAAGTTATGCATTCTTGGCTGCAGTGAGGCACAGAGAGGATACTGTATCCTTCTCAGGATACCGTGTCTGGAGACAGAGGATGTCCACCTGTCTGTCTTGGTGATGTGAAATACCCACAACTTTTCATCTGGTGTTTACAGGAGGTAGGGGAGAGGGGAAGAAAGTTGAAATAACAAAGAGGCGGATGACTCAGCATTTGTTAAGTTCCTGAGTCATCTGTGTTGCTGATTTAACCACCCAAAGCAAGGCTTTGTATAATCACAAAGGACACACACACACTCACACACCCAAGTTCTGATCCTCTTTGCATTTTTTTAGCTGCCACCAAAGTCCTGTTTCAGCAGATGGGGCACTGGAAGAAATAATGTGAAGGTATTTTCAAATTCTGCATTGAAGAGTCACATATAATCATTACTTATATGTATAAAATTATATAACAATTCTTTGGGTCTTAAACCAAGGAGGTGGTGCCATGGTTATGAGCTTTGTGGGCACCAAGCAAGCATATGGATTAGTTTAAAGCAGTAGTTTTCAGCCCCATACTTTCTTCTGGGTGCGTTTAACACCCAGTGCTGGGCACACCCCTACTCCAATCAACTGAATCAGAAGTTCTAAAAGTGAGGTTCATGGATGGAAGAATTTTAAGATAAAGAACCACCAGCTTAACGGTATGATTCTGGAGCTTCAATAATCCCCAAAGGTCTTTAACTTTTGGTCAAGGGCTCCCTTTAATAGCTGAAGTATATTGAGCACCTACAGTGTGTCACGGACAGCCACAGATTCTGTTTACAGAGCACCCACTTTCCCTTCTATGGGAAAAAGCTCCCTGGTTTACTTTGGCCAATACCACCACCACCTGCAGCTCATGTGGTTCTGGGTTATTGTTTAGTTGCTCAGTCATGTTTGACTCTTTGAGACTGCATGGACTGCAGCATGCCAGTCTTCCTTCCCCATCTTTCACCATCTCCCGGAGTTTGCTCAAACTCATGTCTGTTGAGTTGGTGATGCCATCCAACTATCTCATCCTCTGTCATCCCCTTCTCCTCCTGCCTTCAATCTTTCCCAGCATCATGGTCTTTTCCGATAAGTCAGCTCTTCACATCAGGTGGCCAAAGTACTGGAGCTTCAGCTTCAGCATCAGTCCTTCCAATGAATTCAGTTCAGTTCAGTTGCTCAGTTGTGTCTGACTCATTGAGACGCCATGGACTGCAGCACACCAGGCTTCCCCGTCCATCAGCAACTCCCGGAGCTTACTCAAACTCATGTCCATTGAGTCAGTGATGCCATCCAACCGTCTCATCCTCTGTCATCCCCTACTCCTTCTGCCCTCAATCTTTCCCAGCATCAGGGTCTTTTCCAGTGAGTCAGCTCTTCAAATCAGATGGCCAGAGTACTGGAGTTTCAGCTTCAGCATCAGTCCTTCCAATGAATATTCAGGACTAATTTCCTTTCGGATTGACTGGTTGGATCTCCTTGCAGTCCAAGGGACTCTCAAGAGTCTTCTCCAATTCCACAGTTCAAAAGCATCAATTCCTTGGCGCTCAGCTTTCTTTATAGTCCAACTCTCACATCCATACATGACAACTGGAGAAACCATAGCTTTGACTGGACAGACCTTTATAGGCAAAGTAATGTCTCTGCTTTTTAATACACTGTCTAGGTTTGTCATTGCTTTTCTTCCAAGGAGCAAATATCTTTTAATTTCATGGCTTCAGTCACTATCCACAGTGATCTTGGAGCCCTCCAAAATAGTGTCTCACTGTTTCCATTGTTTCCCCATCTATTTGCCATGAAGTGATGGGACCAGATGCCATGATCTTAGTTTTTTGAATGAATTTTAAGCCTGCTTTTTCACTCTCCTCTTTTACTTTCATCAAGAGGCTCTTTAATTCCTCTTCACTTTCTGCCATAAGGGTGGTGTCATCTGCATATCTGAGGTTATAGATACTTCTCTTGGTAATCTTAATTCCAGTTTGTGCTTCATCCAGCCTGACATTTCATATGATGTACTCTGCACAGAAATTAAATAAGCAGGGTGACAATATACATCCTTGATGTACTCCTTTCCCAATTTGGAATCAGTCCATTGTTCCATGTCCAGTTCTAACTGTTGCTTCCTGACCTGCATATAGATTTCTCAGGAGGCAGGTCAGGTGGTCTGGTATTCCTGTCTCTTGAAGAATTTTCCACAGTTTGTTGTGATCCACACAGTCAAAGATTTTGGCGTAGTCAATAAAGCAGATGTTTTTCTGGAACTCTCTTGCTTTTTCGATGATCCAACAGATGTTGGCAACTCGATCTCTGGTTCCTCTGCCTTTTCTAAATCCAGCTTGAACGTCTGGAAGTTCTTGGTTCACGTAGTGTTGAAGCCTGGCTTGGAGAATTTTGAGCATTACTTTGCTAGCGTGTGAGGTGAGTGTAACTGTGCAGTAATTTGAACATTATTTAACACTGTCCTTCTTTGGGATTGGAGTAAAATCTGAACTTTTTCAGTCCTGTGGCCACTGCTGAGTTTTCCAAACTTGCTGGCATATTGA
The DNA here is from genome assembly GCF_016772045.2 of Ovis aries. Lineage (NCBI taxonomy): Eukaryota > Metazoa > Chordata > Mammalia > Artiodactyla > Bovidae > Ovis > Ovis aries. The sequence continues at coordinate 81,427,063 of NC_056066.1, forward strand.
GTGCAGCACTTCCACAGCATTATCTTTTAGGACTTGAAATAGCTCAGCTGGAATTCCATCACCTCCACTAGTTTTGTTCATAGTGATGCTTCCTAAGGCCCACTTGACTTCAGACTGTAGGATGTCTGGCTCTAGGTGAGCCATCACACCATCGTGGTTATCTGGGTCATGGAGATCTTTTTTGCATAGTTCTTCTGTGTATTCTTGCCACCTCTTCTTAATATCTTCTGCTTCTGTTAGGTCCATACCATTTCTGTCCTTTATTGAGCCCATCCTTGCATGAAATGTTCCCTTGGTATCTCTGATTTTCTTGAAGAGATCTCTAGTCTTTTCCATTCTATTGTTTTGAGGGGCTGACCCTGAATCCTGACTTAAGAAACGTACATTATTTCCTAGGTTTGGCCACTTGATCTGTTCATGAATGGCTTAAGTTGGTCAGATAAGACCTGAGTTAAGATTTTTGTTGGAATCATTGGCAAAAAGATGCTTTAATTCCACTAGGGCTTAAAACTAAGAGAATGTTAATGTGAAGTTACCAGGGGCTACTACAGAGAGGGAACCTATCTAAGAGTGAAGCCAACACAAAGTAAAGCAGAAAAAGAGATGAACTTGGTGGTTGGTTTGAGCCCCTGTCCTGGATCCAGCCATGCCTGAACTCCTAGATTTTTTAACTATATGAGCCAATAAATTCCTATTTTACTTAAGTCAGTTTCAGTTCAGGTTCAAGAAGCAGGCAAGACAAATCTCAGCCATAAGGACCTGATAACTTGACCTAGAGGCAAGAAGAGGTGGAAAGTAATCAGAGGTAGAAAGGCCTTAGAGAAGGAGGGATGTTCAAACACTGGTCCTCTGGCCTGTGGCGTGGGATGTCAGAATCACCCACCCTCCTGGACTCCAGCATCCTCTCCAGTGTAGCAGGGGTGGGCTAATAAAATTCAAGAATGCATTTGTGGAGTTGGTGGAGCCAAACCCTCCTGCAGAACTGCTTGGTTCAGATAATGCAAAGCTTCTTCCATCAAGCATGTGTGCTCAGAAGCCAAGCTCCAGCGTCCAGGAGGGAGCTCGTGGCAAAGAAATGATAAACTAGTACTCGCTACTTATTTACTGAATCCATGCTACATGCCTTCTGAAGCCCTTTACCTGCAGTCTTGCTTACTCCTTACAGAAGGGGCAGATATTTCAGAGAAGGAAACTGAGGATACAGTGGACCAATCACTGGCTGTTACAAGAGCCCAGGAGTTCAGCCGCAGGCTTGTTTTCTTTCCAAAAGGTGCAACAAACTAGTCCTGGGGGGTTGCCACCACGAAACCCCTTCCAAAAGGTTTCCGGGAATTTTACGAAGAGCAGTGGACATCCATTTGGACAGGAGTTTTTTAACCTCATAAATATGTTCAGGGCACCAGAAGATGCAAAAATAAGCCAAACGCAAACTTTCCTCAGCATCTTCCCCTTAGATACAGAAAAACAAATTATAAACGATGCTCAGTAATGAAGTGGTAGCCTTGACGGGCCCCAGAGCAGATCTCTAATCAGCTGGGATTTCAGGCCCCGTCCGTGGGGGGGGGGGGGGGGGGAAGACTCCTGCAGAGAATGTTCCGGAAAAATGAGGAGGAGAGAGATGGGGGGCAGGAGGGGGAAAGGATAGAAATGAAACAAAGATTGGGAAGGAGGCAGCGGCGGAGGGAGAAATAGAAGTTGAGAGAGAGATGGGGGGAGGGGAGAGATGGGGGAGGGGAGAGATGGGGGGAGGGGAGAGATGGGGGAGGGGAGAGATGGGGGAGGGGAGAGATGGGGGAGGGGAGAGATGGGGGAGGGGAGAGATGGGGGAGGGGAGAGATGGGGGAGGGGAGAGATGGGGGAGGGGAGAGGGGAGAGAAGGACTGAGGGAGAGAGACGCTGGACGGACAGGTAGATGCTGCTGTGGGCGGGCGGTCTGGGAGGGCCGCTAGGCACGGCCCGGCCCTGGTCCCTGCAGCCGCCCCTGCCGTCCCCACCATTTTGTTCCCCGGCAGGTGCGTGAGACCAAGGCTGGGTTCAGGGCGCCGCCAAACAGCGGACCCGGCGTTGGGGCAGGAGCTCCCGGGGCGGCCCGCTGGCCCTGGGCCGGCTCGCGCGGCGGCGGGGACGCAGGGGGCGCGGCTCGGGCCTCCCTCCCGAGTTCTGCAAAATGGTGTCCGCGCCGCGGGCCCCGGAGGCTGAGGCGCTGCGCGCCGCGGGGCGCGGCTCCCCGCACGCCGCCTGCGCCCCGCGGCTCTCGGCTCCAGGCTCGGACGCCGTGTCCTCAGAGCGACCTGCGCTATCTGCGGCCTCGGACTGCTGCTCACAAAGAAGTCACACCGAAAGGAAGAGTGTCCCTCACGCTTGTGTAGCCTTCCCCGAGAAGAAGAAACGCAGCTGCCCTCTGCTGGGCGCGACAGGCGGGGCCGCGGCGGGGAGGGAGCGGGCTGGGGGCGGGGCCTGGGCGCGACGGGCGGGGCCTGGACGCCTCTCTCCACGAGATAGAGGCGGAGCCTGAGCGCGGAGGTCCCCGAAGTAGAGGCGGGGCCTGGGCGCAGCCTGGGCGTCAGCCCCTGAGTTAAAGGCGGGGCCTGGGCACGATGGGCGGGGCCTGGGCATCTGTCCCTGAGATAGAGGCGGGGCCTATGCGCGATGGGCGGGGCCTCCCCACCTCTCACCTTCTTGTATGACCCTTCAGGGCAAAGGGAGTCAAGCTGAGTTCTTTCTGCAAGGGGAACTAAAAACCAAAACTGAAACTGCTTTACAAGGAAATCATTCACTTTAAGAGAACTGAAAATTTCTTCACTGGGATTTTTTTTTTCCCCTGTCAATAAATGTTGAATTTCACAGGTGCCAGAGAAGCAGGGAGAAGGCAGGGGTCTTGCGGGACACTGCCAACTTGTTCATCAAAGAGAAGGGTTTGGGGTCTCACATCCTGGCAAAGACTGTGGCTGCGCCAGGCTGGCGGGGGCGGGGGCTTCGAGGAGATGGTGGCCAAGTTCCTGTCCATTCATAAATTATTAGTGACACTTTGAGAATAAAAGAGGTGCTATTTAATGATCACAACATGTCAGTACGAGTAATTCTGGAGTGTGCCAGGCAAGGCAGACTCTTTAGCTCAGCATTGTCCAAAAACAACTTTCCACGATGATAAAAATGTTCTAGATCTGTGCTGTCCAATAGGGTAACACCAGCCCTACATGGCTACTGATCATTTGAAGTGTGGCAAATGCAACCTGGGAGATTACTTTGTCCTTCAATTTTTGTTAATTTAAATTTATTTATTTTTTAGCCCCACTTCAGGGCATGCAGGACCTTAGTTCCCCACCAGGGATCCTATCAGGGGCTCCCTGTCATGGAAGGGTGCAGTCTGCCAGGGAAAGTTATTTAAATTCAAACATGGTTGCATGTGTCCAGTGGTGGTGCTAGAGGTAAAGAACCCAGGAGACATGAGAGACACAGGTTCGATCCCTAGGTCGGGAAGATCTCCTGGAGGAGGGCATGGCAACCCACTCCGATATTCTTGCTTGGAGAATCTCTTGGACAGAGGAGCCTGGCAGGCTACAGTCCATAGGGTCGCAAAGAGTTGGACACGACTAAAGTGACTTGGCACACACTCACAGTGACTAATCGTTTTCCTGGTAGCTCGGCCGGTAAAGAATCCGCTTACCAATGCAGGAGGCCCAAGTTCCATCCCTGGGTCATTAAGATCCCCTGGATGAAGGAAATGGCAATCCACTCCGGTATTCTTGCCTGGGAAATCCCATGGACAGAGGAGCCTGTCGGGCTACAGTCCATGGGGTCATAAGAGTCAGGCGCGACTGAAGTGACTTAGCACAATAAGAATTGGTTGAACAAATACAAGCTCAGTAATCAAGTCACTGTGCCCCATGTCTGCAGTGACATAAACTCAGAACACTTCTCAGAGACTTCCAGGAACTTGGAGAAACACAGCTTCGCCTGGGCGAGCCGAGATCCCAGTGACATTTCCTGTCCGGAGTCCAAGGCTAACCCCAGGTCTGGAGAGTCCGCCTTGGTATATGGCACTGCCATCAGTGCTTGGAAAGGTTAGCTGCTGCCTGTTCCAGCACTTTCCTGGTAGCGTCCTAAAAGCTGGCAGAGTGAGTGTGTCCACGTGATTAGAAAAGACCTTTTACCTTTGAGGTTTTACCAACAGATTTTAAAATCTCTCCAGTTGTCTCCTGGTGTTATAGATTTGGAAAGTGGCATTGTTGTTTCTAATTATAAATTCCTAGGTGATGTCATTCAGTCCCCAAACACCCACTGGGGCAAGGCTCAATAGAGAAAGACAGTATGCTAACAAGTTATCTGGAGGTGTCAGAAAGAAATGAGGAAAAACAGTACAGTTTGGGGAAATGTTTTCCAGGCTGCTTTCTGGTTTTAGCAACTGCGCTGGAAGAGATAAGATACACATGGCCTTTATAAGGAGGCAGCGGGATCTCCAGGGGACATGAGGCAGGAAAAAAGAATCAGGCTGAAAGCATCCGATCATCACATATTCACTGAGAAACAGATTACAATATAGCAAAAGAAGCTCTTTAAGGAAGGGCTGCTATGGGGACCTCTGGGGCCAAGATTCAGTGCGCTCTGGGACAACTTGACTTCAACTCGATGGTATTTAAATAATCTGCCAGGGAGAAAGCAGATATAGTGCACACGGTCACATTAAGCATTGAAACTCTCAGTTTGACAATGAGTAATGATCAGCCATGCCCAGAGGCCAGGCTGACACTCTCTCAGAAACAAGCGGGGAATTGAAGCAATTATTCAGTTATCCATGGACATAGCTACTGGCCAGGGCTGTATCCCTGATTTAGCCCAGAAACAGTAACACTATTATAAGCTGTTTGCAATGTGTGGGTCTATCTTGAATTTATTAAGGAGAGGAGATTACAGAAAAATCCAGAATGTCGTTGGGAGTGCAGTAAGACTGAGTCACACAGTGAAGTGGGAGGTTGAGGGCCTCTTACCACTGAAAGGAACATCTTGCTTTCGGTCAAAATGGAAATAAAGACTTGGGTTTAGATATTTCAGATGGTCACTTCTTCATGTCACCCTTTATTATATGCGCGGTTGCTGAATTTCACATTGGATTGCATTTGTGGCCAGAAAGACAGAAAATGTTGAAACAGGACATTGTTCAGTTGTTTAATCACTAACTCGCGTCCAGCTCTTTGCAACCCCATGGCCTGCAGCAAGCTTCCCTGTCCTTCATTGTCTCCCAGAGTTTGCTCAAACTCCTGTTCTTTGAGTTAGTGATGCCATCCAACTCTCTCATCCTCTGCCACCCCCTTTTCCTCCTGCCCTCAATCTTTCCCAGTTTCAGGGTCTTTTCCAATCAGTCAGTTCTTTGCATTAGGTGGCCAAAGTATTGGAGTTTCAGCTTCAGCATCAGTCCTTCCAATGAATATTCAGGGTCGATTTCCTTTAAGAATGACTGGTTTGATCTCCCTGCTGTCCAAGGGACTCTCAAGCGTCTTCTCCAGCACCATAGCTCAAAGGCATCAATTGTTTGGCTCCCAGCTTTCTTTATGGTCCAACTCTCACATCCGTACACGACTACTGGAAAAACCATAGCTTTGACTATCTATACCGACCTTTGTCAGCTTTCCTTCTAAGGAGCAAGCATCTTTTAATTTTATGGCTGCAGTCACCATCTGCAGTGATTTTGGAGCCCAAGAAAATAAAATCTGTCACTGTTTCCACTTTTCCCCCATATATTTGCCATAAAGTGATGGGATCTGGGGCTTCCCAGGTGGTGCTAGTGGTAAGAACCCTCCTGCCAATGCAGGAGACAAAGAGATGTGATTTCAATCCCTGGGTTAGAAAGATTCCTCAAGAGGAGCGCATGGCACCCCAGTCCAGTATTCCTGCCTGGAGAATTCCATGGACAGAGGAGCCTGGTGGGCTATAGTCCATGGGGTTGCAAAGGGTCAGACATGCCTGAAGTGACTTAACACTCATGCACGAATGATGGGACCAGATGATCTTAAGTTTTTTAACGTTGAGTTTTAAGCCAACTTTTTCTCTCTCCTCTTTCACCCTCATCAAGAAGCTCTCTAGTTTTTCTTTGCTTTCTGCCATTTAGGATGGTATTGTCTGCATGTCTGAGGTTGATATTTCTCCCAGAAATCTTGATTCCAGCTTGTGATTCATCCAGCCAGGTATTTCTCATGATGTACTCTGCATATAAGCCTGGCATGCTGCAGTCCATGGGGTCACAAAGAGTCAGACCTAACTTAGCGCCTGAACAACAAAGCAGGGTGACAATATACAGCCTCAATGCACTTCTTTCCCAATTTTGAACCAGTCCCTTGTTCCATGTCCGGTTCTATCTGTTGCTTCTTGACCTGCATACAGGTTTCTCAGGATATAGGTAATGTGGTGTGTTATTGCCATCTCTACGAATTTTCCAGTTTGTTGTGATCCACACAGTCAAGGCTTTAGCATAGTCGATAAGTCAAAAGTAGATGTTTTTCTGGAATTCTCTTGCATTTTCTGTGATCCAATGAATGTTGGCAGTTTGATTTCTGATTCCGCTGTCTTTTCTAGATTTTTGAAATACTATGAATAAAGTAATATTATTTCAGCTGTTCCTTAATTGGCCCCTTCTGGTGACTTTGGTGGGCTAGAAAGAGGGAGAAATGTTTTATTCCTCTCTTTATTTCCTCCATTCGAAGTAGCTTTGCATGTCACTCAGTTGTGTCTGACATTTTGAGACCCCGTGGACTGGAGCCCACCAGGCTCCTCTCTCCATGGAATTCTCCAGGCAGGTATATTGGAGTGGGTTGCCATTCCCTTCTGCAGGGGCTCTTCCCAACCCAGGGACCAAACTAAGGTCTCCCACATTGCAGGCAGATTCTTTACCGTCTAAGCCACCAGGGAAGCCCCAGAGTATAGTTTACCTACCTATCGAAGAAAACCCAAATATCACCAGCTTAAATAAGATTTATTTTTTCCATTTAGTGAGAAGTTCAGAGGCATGGGTGTAGTCTGGGTTTTAAGACCAGAATTTTGGGTCTTATTCTCCTAGTCTCATAGTTTTTCAGGTGGCAGAAAAGGAGGGTGGAGAAAGAGGTCGCCTGAGACTTGACCACTCGGCCCTCTCCCATCCCCCAGCTTGAAGGAACTTTTGGGACGCACACCCAGGGGCCTCTGACATTTCATCGCAAGTGAAGGTGGCTCAGTTGTGTCAGGCTCTTTGTGACCCCGTGGAGGAATTCTCCAGGCCAGAACGCTGCAGTGGGGAGCCTTCCCTTTCCCCAGGGGACCTTCCCAACCCAGGGATCAAACCCAGGTCTCCTGCATTGCAGGCAGGTTCTTTACCAGCTGAGCTACAGGGGAAGCCCAAGTGGTATCCTATCCCATCTCCAGCAGATCTTCCCGGCCTAGGAATCAAACACAGGTCCCCTGCATCGCAGGCGGATTCTTTACCAGCTGAGCTTTCATTGGCCAGCACCAGTGAAGCGTTAAAAAATCTACTTGATAAGGAAGCTGGGAAATGTAGTTTTTAAAGCAGAAGTTTTTAAAGTCTCCCTTCCCATTAAGGTTGATATTCTGTTAATAAGAATATTATTGACAGAATAATATGGTTAGGCGTTGAGCAGGCTTCACCACATCAAAGCATCTTAAAACAAACTTAAAAACCCTTTCTATCTAGTTTTGCAAAAGTAATATTGATCGTCTTTATGAATGACATTTATAAGTCCCACATAGAAAGACAAGGCTCATGCCTACTATTAAATACTTATATCAAAGAAAACCAGTTAGTTAAGACGAGTGTGTGTGCTTGTCTCCCTGAGGGTGGCTGCATTCTTGCTGTGTGACGGGCTTCAGGACATGCCTCCTGGGGTTCTACGCGAAGTTGGTGTGACTTTGTCTGTCAGCCCGTCTCCTTCCATTAGGACCTGAGCTGAATGGGATCCTCCTGAGAACTAGCTTCTGCAGGAGTTTCTTAAGTCTGAAACACACTGTCTAGAGCAAGTTCAACTTCATTAGTGATTTGAGGAGAGATTTATTGAGCCAGAGGGAAGACGTCTGTGAATAGAGCGTGTCTACTTTGGTTAGTAACTAAACAGTCACGGTGTTTGAGTGGTTTTTAGGTTCTGGTCTGAAACAATTTCTCTGTGAGTCAGAAGGAAGAAAAAAGAAGTTGAAGGGAGAGGCTGGGAACTGGGGCTGGGGGACGAGGAGCCACATAGTGAGGGGTCTTACGAGCACGTTAACAGGTTGAGCTTCAGCCTGTGGCTCAGGGCTTGCAGACTCTTCAGGGCCAGGCAGTAACGTGGGTCCACGAGGTTGGTCAGGTCAACAGAAGAGGGGCAGAGGCAAAGCCCCCAACTCCCCATGGGGACAGTCACTGCTGGGCTCCAGCCAGTTAACTCCATGTGAAACTGCAGACCCAGTTCTGCCAGTGAGGCGGATCGTTCAGGAAAAGCCCAATATCTGAATGTTTATATGAAATCAGATTTGATTATGTGGAGTCAAATTTTATAAAGCTGGGCAAAGTGCTGATCCAATGTGGCTGCGGCTGGCACCTTTGTGAGCAATATGGTACTAGTGAGACTCTGAAACTCTGAGAAGGGGGGCCGGGGCACTGAGGATGGTCTGAAATGGCAAAGAGGGGAGCACAGCGCAGGGGTCTTCACCGATGGCAGGAAAGCCACTGGGATGCTCTCGTCCCAGCAACTAATAATACAATGAGTCACTACCGCATGCTGGTCTAAAGGGCCATCTTTAGAAAGTCTATAGATAATAAACGCTAGACAGGGTGTGGGAAAGGCAGCCCTCCTACACTGTTGGTAGGAGTGTGAACTGGAACAGCCGCTGTGGGGAACAGCATGGAGTTTCCTCAGAAAACTGAAAATAGAGCTGCTGTCTGATCCAACAGCCTCACTCTTGGGCAAACATTCCAGGAAAGATGAAAACTCTCATTCAAAAAGATACATGTACCCCCGTGTTCATAGCAGCACTGTTTACAATGCCCAAAGCATGGAGACAAGCCAAGTGCCACAGATATGCGTGCAGACACACACACACACTCACTGGAATATCACTCAACCATAAAAAGTGACGTGTTGCCATTTGTGCAACGTTAGGTGGACCTAAAGCATATCACACTGAGTGAAGGAAGTCAGGCAGAGAAAGACGAATACTATATGATATCACTTATATGTGGGGTCTGAAGCATGATCTGGATCGACTGGTTTTAACCGGTCCATCGTAAAGGAAATTAACCCTGAATATTCACTGGAAGGACTGATGCTGAAGCTGAAGCTCCAGTACTTTGGCCACCTGATGGGAAGAGTCAACTTATGGGAAAAGACCCTGATGCTGGGAAAGACTGAAGGAAAAGGAGAAGAGGGTGACAGAGGATGGGATGGTTAGACAGCATCGCTGACTCAGTGGACATGAGTTCGAGCAAACTCCGGGAGTTCTTGGAGGACAGAGGAGCCTGGTGTGCTGCCATTCATGGGGTCACAGCGAGCTGGGCACCTCGTAGCAACTGACCAACCCGACAACAAAGTGGCCTGGAGGCCCAGTTCTCAGCACCCCTTAGAGGAGTAAAGTCCACTCTAGTGCCCGGACGGACAGAGTCAAGAGTATTCTCTGTTGCCTCCTTGTTTGTGATGATAAGGAACCAGAAGCCAGACAATAATGTCCATCGTAGAGTTACAGGTAAATGAACTCCGGTCCCTGGTGTATCTGAGCTGTGAAGACACAAGAAACACTCAGAAAGATAAGACGCACTAAAACACTTCCACACAAAGCCGCGCCCGGCCTCTTCTCTCCTCTCTCACACATTCTCCCAGTCTCTGTGGGCGCAGGTATAGGACCCGAAGGTGCCCCTGTCCCTCCCTCAGTATTCGCAACACTGGATACCTTTGTTGAAGCAGAAAGTTTCCAAGATGAGGGATAGTGGTCACCAGGGAATCTGTGTTTAAGTTGTTAATTATTTTAACTGGGAAAATGCCTTTCTGGATCTCTTGTGTAGTGAGAAATTAAATGAACGTGGAGGATGGTGCATCTGGCATTTTGCAAGGACTGCTGTAGCAGGGAGTGGTGAGATGACAGCATCTTGAGGGGTAAATGGGAGTTTAAGAGGCAGAAATCAAAGCGAAGGGAAAGAGCTGTGTTAAGGTTACCAAAAGGCCTGGTGGGGGTGGTGGGTGGGGGAAACGAGAGAGAGTTCCTTGTTGGTCGGCTTTTAACGGGGGTGACTGAAAATCTCATTAAAATGGTATTTTGATTCCCTCTCACAAACCCCATGTGAAACCCCCTTTCACATGGGGTTTGCTTCTAATTTAAGATCACTCCTATGACCAGCATCCCAACTCTTCTGATGTAGAGAAGTCTAGAAAGATTTTGATAGGAAATTAAAATTGATTCGTGGGATAGGACCAGAATATCTGTATAAAGGCAACACACTCCTGGGGAGAAAATGTTGCTTGAAATAGGATACAAAGGAAGGTTTGCCAACGGAGAGATGGTTAAGTATGTTAGTATAAGAATCAGTGGGGTAGGCTTTTATGTGGTTATTAAAAATCACATTTTCCAAGTTTTTAAATTGGAAAACATGCAGAAATGCTGATACTCCAGTGTTTGATTTTAAAAATGCTTGCCACAAAACTTTATGTGCAATTGAGTCCAATTGCAGTGTACGAAAATAAGTCTATCTGTGTGAGGGGAAAAAAGAAGGAAGCATTCATTTGGTAACTGTTTTTCCCTGGGTGATGGGGAAATTGGTGATTCTATTTTTCATGCATTTCTGTTGACACGACAATTTTCTATCGAAAACAGGATTGCTTTTTTAATTCCCCAAAAGAACTGTTTTTCAAAACCGTCGTTGGAAAATCGTCTCTGAGGGACGACGGCCAAGGGAGGATTCCTGTTTGACGAAGAAGCAGACAGGCGGGTCCCAAGCAGCCTTTGGGGACTTTCCCCTGCTTTTGCCTAAATGTCAAGTGTCGGGCATTCACACGGTTAAAAACGACCTAAAATGAGCAACTTCCCCAATGCTGGATGACAAGTGTCAAGCCCTCTGCCCCTCCCATCCCAGGGGCTGTTGTGAGTTCTCATCTTTATAGGAGAAAAGTGGAACTTGAGTGGGCTGGAGCCACAGGCTGGCAGCAGAGACTGGGTCCTTGTCTCCTTGGACGGGCCCTGGAATCCTTCTGGAACACACAGGATATGAATGAACATGATGGAGCAGAACACAGTTCTCTCCCTCCTGCCGAACCCCACTTCTTCCCACCAACATGGCAGGAAGAAAAATGACCTCATGGTTAAGCCTGTAAACTTTGAAATCAAACAAACCTGTGTGCAATCTTTGCGTTTTTTTTTTTTTTTAACCCAACAGTTCTGTGGCTTCCAGCAAATTCTGTAACTTCTTTGTACTTTTGTTTATTCATGTGCAAAATGGTGATAAAGATCACCACCACACTGGGTTCCTTTGAAGATGAAATAGGATAAGATACAGAGAGTGGATGTGTGCAGCCCTATGGACTGTAGATTTTTATTCCCAGATTACCTGTTTGCTTCTCACCCTACCTTAGGGCCGTCATTCATTGGATGAAATAAGAAAGGATGGTTTGGGGAGAAAGATACTCTTGGTAACCTGCAGATTTTCTTGTGAAAAGTGAAATCTCCCAGTTCCAGGTTGGCATCTGTTGTTGGTAACCAGGTTGGCTCCAGCCAATGAACCAATTTACTGAGCACTATTACTTGCTGGGATGGCTTCCCTGATGGCGCAGGTGGTAAAGAATCCTCCCGCAATGTGGGAGGCCTGGGTTTGATTCCCAGGCTGGGAAGAACTCCTGGAGGAGGGAATGGCAACCCACTCCAGTATTCTTGTCTGGAAAACTCCATGGACAGAGTAGTCTGGAGGGCTATAGTCCACAGGGTTGCAAACAGTCGGACACGACTAAGTGACTAACACCTGCTAGGCAGTGTGCTTAAGCCCTCTTATAGGTGTATGACCAGTGTCCACATAGATTATATTATCCCGTTATGTCTTATTCAAATAAGTCCTGATAACAGCCACTTCTCAGCACCTCTTCAGCAACGACGCTAGTCTCAGCCACCATCTTCTCCCAAGAAGTCACAGCAGGAGCCTTCTTGGCCTCCCCTCATGCATTCTTTCCATTTCCAGTGGACTTTGGAGTCAACCAGAACAGGAGAACTACCAATCTGGAGAGAGAGTCATGTTACATACGGGGGCCCAGGGACTCTGGAACCAGGGACTGGATCCTGCCTTGCTCAGTTAGTTGCTAACATACCTTCAGGCACAAGGTAGCCACTGACAAAGGTGCTTCCCATGCCCCTGGTTGCGGGCTCCGAGGACGCCAGCCTCGCCGTCACCCATCACCCGTCACCCGTGGCGGCTGAGACGAGCAGGCGTCGAGTGCAGCTGGCTGTCTCTGGTCGCCAGGGAAGTGCCTTCACTTAAGCAGACTGCTGGCATTGCTTCCTCCTCTCTGCTCCACCAGCACAATGAGAGGGAGACTTACCCACCCAGAGAGGGCTTCTGCTCCAGGAAACACAGTGCATAGCTGAGAATCTTTCTCTGCAGCCTTTTAAAGCCAGCCTTTGGATTAACCAGATGTGTGATGAGCATTAAAAAAAAAACATATGTCTACTAAAAGTGAAAGTACCGTTGTTTTTGTTTATAAATACATCAAAACACTCAGATCTTTTATTGATCTGTGCTGAGGGAGTTGTGGGTTTTCATACAATGTTTTCTGAAAGAGTGAAAAGCGAATACCTCAAAACGAAAATAGGATCACACATGGTTTTATCATCTTGTGCAGTTCATTTTATTACAACCTGATCTTATGGAAGGAATCCCATTTTGGTTTAATCTTTTGGGGCTCCCTGCTCAGCTAACTTGAAGGCTTAGCTTGGGATGTTTAATTCCATAGTCTATGATTATTTTAGGAAATTTACTAAAAAGCCAAAACACTATAGAGTGATCCACTGTGGTGTTCAAAGCAGAGTGCTCTAGCAATTCACACACGACAGAGCAGCGAAGGGGGACGGCTTAGCCAAGCTGGCACCTGACACGAGAGGCCCTAGGCCCTACTATGTTTCCTGGGGCCAGAGATTGCGGCCGCGCATCCTGTGAGAAAGCAGAAGCGGGATGCACACGTGATAATTGTAGCACCACAGCACACCGTGTCGCTTAAGTGTACAAAGCACGGGCTTCTAGTGTTAGAGAAGCTGCCTGTCAATGCAGGAGACATAAAAGAGGTGAGTTCAGTCCCTGGCTCGGGAAGACCCCCTGGAGAAGGGAATGACGACCCACTCCAGTATTCTTGCCTGGAGAATCCCATGGACAGAGGAGCCGGCTGGGCTACAGTCCACAGGGTTACAAAGATTGTACACAACTGAAGTGACTTGGCCACGTGAACAAAGCATAGTACAAAATAGTTTGCATTGAACTGGATAGTCAGGCAGTCAATATGTGTTTTATTAATGACCTGCTGATGGCAAGGTACTTTCATAACTATGAAATAATCTATATAAAAAAAATCTGAAGGGAGTATGTAAAAATAAGGCTGAGTCAGGAAGATGGGATTATCATGGGTTCTTTGTCTTTATTCTCCCCTAATATTGAAACATATATGCTTTCAAATGGGACCTTATTAAACTTAGAAGTTTTGCACAGCAAGGGAAACCATCAACAAAACAAAAAGACAACCTACTGAATGGGAAAAAAATATTTGCAAATGATATGATCCATAAGGGGTTAATATCCAATATATATATAAATAGCTCATATGACTCAACATAAAAAAACAACCGTATTAAAAATGGGCAGAAGGCCTGAACAGACATTTTTCTAAAGAAGACTGGCAGATGGCTAAGAGGCACAGGAAAAAGATGCTCGCTAATCATAAGAGAAAACACAGCTCAAAACCACCATGAGAGACCACCCCACACCTGTCAAAATGTCTGTCATCAAAAAGAACAGGGATAACAGACGTTGGCAAGGATGTGGAGAAAAAGGAGCCCTCACACACCGTTGCTGGGAATGTAGACGTAAACTGGTGTAGCCACTATGGAAAACAGCATGGACGCTTCTTAAAATATTAAAAATAGAGTTAGCAGCAATCCCACTCCTGGGCATATATCTGAAAAGAACACACACACTAGTTTGAAAAGATCGATGAACCCCAGCGCAAGATTTATAATTACAAGCATTATCTACAGATGCCAAGATATGGAAGCAACCCAGGTGTCCAACAGCAGGTGGTTAGAGAAGATGCGGCCGATAAATGTGCGCGAGGCAGTGCTGCTCAGCCGCGAGGAAGCGTGAAATGTTGTCATTTGCAACAACGTGGATGGAGTTAGAGAGTATTATGCTAAATGAAATAAGCCAGACAGAGAAGGACAAATATATACGGCATATACGGTACATTTGTATATATATGCATGTATACACACCACCACCTATATATGGGATCTAAAAATAAACTAGTGAATATAGTAAAAAAAAGAACCAGACTCAGAGAAACAGAGAACAGTGATTGCCAGCAGGGAGAGGGAAGGAGAGAGGGAAAGTCCAGGCGTGGGGAGTAAGAGGTCCAAACCACCATGTATAGAGTGAGCTATAAGGATATATTGTATAACACAGGGAAATTTTTGAAGAATAGTTGATTTCAGTATTTTTTTTTTAAAAAAAAGGATGAAAATATTTGAAGCAGCATAATGATAAGAGTTGCAAATGCTGATTTTGTGCTAACTTAATCTCAGGCACTGCTCTGAGCAGGCTGTGAATCTGACCTGGTTTATCTCCACAGTGATGGTATTATCAGTAACATCACTGCCCTTTTACAGTGAAGAGACTGAGATATGGTGTTTTACATACGCCCAGTGTCTTAGAGACGGTTCAGGGGAGAGCCGAGGCCCAGAGTGTTCTTGATTACTACTTCAAACCTATCGCACAAGGGTATGGAACACACTGTGTGTGGGGGGTTTCTCTGATATTTGGCCTTGCAAGTGGCTGCCTCCCCAGCCATCCTGGAGTGGTCTCTGCTTTTCTTATCACTCCCAGACCCAGACTCACAACTGATACTCAATCGGTCAATGAATAAACCAATCCCTCTTTGATAAAGGAGGCCAGGAACTGGGTCATCCACTTCATTTTTTGCAGAAGTGTTTGTCAACACCATGGAACTTTTAAAGAGTTATTTCTTTGTGTCCACCGTTCCAAACTGAAACAGATAATGTCTACTCAGTTCACAAGACAAGCAAATACTTAACCTGAGAAGACAGTGATAAAACCAGGGGCTTGTTTCACTCTGGGAATATTCCAGAAACCAAGTTTGAGTAATTGCTTCATGTTCAGTGGGACACAGGTTCATTCCCACATAGAAAACTATCTTATGAGTGCTACACACACACACACACACACACACACACACACACACACACTCCTATCTTTCCACGCTAATTATTCGTGAACCAGTCATTCTTGACTTCAGAACGCCGAGTCCTTCAGTGTTAGCCCTGACTCCAGCCTTTCTCTGATCTTCACATCCAATCCAACAGCAAACCCTGCCCACCCCTCCTTCTAAATCTGAGACCTACTCAATAGGCCAGCACATGTCAATTTTGGTAAATATTCCATGTGTACTTTAAAAAGAATATATATTTTGCAGTTATTGGTTGCTTTGTTCTATAAACATCGATTAAGCCAAGTGTATAAATAGTGCGGGCCATTTTTTTAAAATTGCTACTAACTTGCCTTTGTTGGTTTGTTTTTTAGTTACTGATAGAGGAAAGGTGAAGCTTACAACTACGATCGTGGATTTCTTTCTCCTTCTAGATCTGGGGGTTTCTGCTTTATATACATCACAGCTATATTAGCAAGAGTGTGTAGATTTAAAATTGTCTTCCTCCTCATATCTGTAAATGACAAGGATAGAATAGGCTCTCAACAGATGTTTGCTCCTTGCGCCACATAAAGGGTCATGCATGTGTCCTCAGGCATGTCCCAGTCTTTGTGACTCTATGGACTGTAACCCACCAGGCTCCTCTGTCCATGAGATTTCCCAGGCAATACTGGAGTTGCCATTTCCTCCTCCAGGGGATCTTCCTGACCCAGAGATCAAACCCACATCTCTTGAGTCTCCTGCATGGGCAGGCAAATTCTTTACAACCAAGCCACCTGGGAAACCCCAAATAAAGGGTCAGATGGGGACAGCCCAGAGCCTTCTTGGCTCTGATGATCTCTCTTTATTCCCTGAAGGAAGATGCCTGCATTTCCCTCTGAGTCAGAGTCCACAGCAAAAAACCAAAAACCTCCTATTCTGGTCATTTTTCCAGAGTTGCTCTGGGAGACTGCTGTGGCACCGAGGAATGAAAGGAACATCACCACCACCACCCCCATTCCAGAATTTCCTGTCTTGTCTTGTGGTTGACTTCAAACATTTCACCTCCCGCCTCCCTCTTTCTCACCATCTCTTCTTCACTGCTAAAGAAGTTACACATTTGCAAAGGAAATGATTAAGCAAATCCAGAGATCTCGGCCAGGGGACCTGATTTTTTCAAGGCCCTCGTTTTCTGAGAGCTGAAGAAATCTGTGTGATGAAGGGTTTGCTCATGCGTTTTCAGCTGTAGTCAGGACTGGTGCACAATTTCCTGTTTTTGTGTCCTCAAAACTGCTAAGCTGCTTGTGAACGACTGGCCGAGAGAGGGAGGGGCGGGGGCTGCGAGGGAGGGTTGTGAGCCCAGAGGGGTGGGGCAGGGCTGCTCCCCCCTCGGTCGGGCAGGACTTCTGTGAAAGTGGAAACGTTTTTCGGTGTTTTATTTTTGTCGTTTGATGTCGGCACAGTAGAGGCTGGAGGCAGAGCCTCGGATTCTAGACTTGACGCTGGGGGCTGGAGTGGCAAAGAGAAGAAGGAACAAGTTCGAGCAGGAATTTTAATGCGCGTCCAGATACCCAAATGGCAGTTGAAACTCACGGTGTGCTGATAAGTGTGAACCTTTCTTAGGCCCAGGGAGGGTGTCTCCTTGAAGCCCGTGCAACCCGCGAGGGGGCCTCCACCCTCAGCTGCGCTTTAGGCAGGCGGGGAGGGATGTGGCTTGGCCTTCCAACCCGGCCTTTGGACCCAGAGCCTGCATCCTAACATCTACTCTGTCCTGAAGGCAACGAAGGGGACTGGGTTGTCACAGGGACCGCAACATACATGTTCTCGTATGTAGACCCAGGGAGAGGGTGGGGCCCGGACCAAAGCCGCGCCCTGGCTGTTCTCTCTCTCAAAGCGGGACCTCAGGTTGTGCTGGGCATTTGCCTGTTGGCTCTTACTTCCTCTTTCCATGCTTGCCTTCAAACTACCTTTCCCAGGATCCTTGGAAGTTCAGGTCAGCCAGTGGGAGGCTCTGGCACCAAGACAGTTTGTCCACCCATCAGCACAAAAGCAGGGGTTCTGGAGAGCAGCCCCCCGAACCCCCTCTCCTCCCCCTGCCACGCCCTCCCCACGCCCTCCCACCCTAGCCCCTCCCCTCCCACCCCAGCTGCCCTCAGGCAGTCCTCCCCTGCCCCTACAGGGCTCTCTGTTTCCCACAGGACCACAGGTTCCCTGGTCTGGTAACCAAGCCTCCCCCTGTTTTCTGTCTGGCCCTAATAGTAGCTGTGGCTTCCTTCTGGGTCTCATCTCTGCATGGTCTCCTTGTCAGCTCTTCCAGCACCATTGAAACCAGTGCCGTATTAACCCCCCTTCTGTTAAACTACTTGGCACAAAGCTAGGTCCCCTGACAAAAGCCTAAGGGAGACACAGATGTTTGTGCTTTAGATACAGACCCTGAGACGAGAGTTGCGTGTAAGTCATTTATTTGAGAAGGGGTTCCAGGGAGCATGAACGAGGGAGGGTTTATTTATGAGCGTGTTACTACTGTGGGCTCTTGCTGGGGATGCCTGTGGAAACGTGTAGAAGATCCCCCAAAATACGGAGAAGCTGAGCTATTTATCTGTCATCTTCCACCCCTCCTTGGTTGAGGGTGCCTCTGGAAACGTGAACTTTCAGGCATTTCCAGGAATCCTGCACGTGGGCTGAACAAGTTCCCGCAGCCCCTGGAGGAAGCCATCAGGAAGGAAAGCAAATAATGGAGGCACCATGGAAGTGAAAGTTAGCAGGGCTGTGGGTGAACTCAGAGTTGGGCTGAGGACCAGCGAGGCGCCCACAGCACCTGCTACTATGGCAGCATGGCTAAGCGGCAGACACAGCCAAGGGAGATTAGAGGGAGACCTGAGTCCCCTCCCCGTGATTCTACTTTACTTTCGAATGGTATGGACACCAGGGAAAATCAACATGTTTTCCCTCCCTTCTTTCTCTTTTCTTGGATGAGTCAGACAATCAGGTTACCAGGACAGGGAGAGACAAGGATGCCGCTTAAGGGTGTCCCGAGGACTGGGTGGACTTTGAGCCCTTGAAAGAAGACATACCTTCTACCTCGGGTAGATGTCCTGGGCATCCTCATCAATATGCTTTCTGAGCAATTGTTTGCCAGGCACTCTAGTAACAAGCTATAACTACATTGTCTCATCTCCCTGGTGGCTCAGACAGTAAAGAATCTGACTGTAATGCAGGAGATCTGGGCTCCATCGCTGGGTCAGGAAGACCCCTGGAGAGGGAAACGGCAACCCACTCCAGTATTGTTGCCTGGAGAAGCCCAAGGACAAAGGGACTTGGTGGACTGCAGTCAGTGGAGCCGCCAAGAGTAGGACATAACTGAGCAAGTGATACGCTCTAGTGACAAGCTGTAAATGTGTGTCTTATTACTCTTCTCATCAACTCTTAAGTTCCCCGATTGTTTCCATTCTACAGAGAAGCGAACTAAGGCAAAGTAACTAACGCTCTCACAGCCTCAGGCCATAGATGTGGGTCATCAGCTGCACGATGGGGCTAAAGGCCAGACTCCCATACATGACGCTTGGAAATAAGCATTCAAACATCCTTTCAAGGACCAAAGCCATTCAGAGGTTTTATCTGAGTATTTCTTATATTCTGTGAAGAGGTTTAGAAGTAAAACGATGACGCTTTATGGTGTCTGCTAGTTGAGGTCACTCAAGGGGTCCAGGGACTATTAGTTGAATTGAGTTTGCGTTCGATCCACGTGCAACTGAAGTATAAATCTGATTCTGTAACCCTCCAGCTCAGATCTCTTCCCTGGCTCCCTACTGCCCACAGAAGAAGGTTTAAGCTTCTCACTGCGGGCTCCTTTCTGCGTGTCCCTGTCGATGTGGTCTTGCCTCCTCTCCAGCCTTCACCATCTGTCTTCCCCACAGTCTCACTCCAGCCATGCTGACCTACTTGCCATCCCCTCTGTAAACACGGGCCTTTTGCACTTCCGTTCTGCCGGAAGCCCCTTTGGCCATTCTTTATGAGTTAGTTCAACCGTCACCTCCTGAACCGGCCAAGCTCCATCCCCGTTAGTCTTGAGGCAGATTCTTCCTCTAAGCACCCCCCCTGCCGTGCGTTTATTTATATTACAGTTGTCTTTGCGTCTATCTGTCTCTCACAGATGCAAAAATATGCCTTTAAGAAGAGCTTAGTTGGGTTGCAACCTTGGCTCTGACCTGTGTGTCCGCAGGCTAAGTTGCTTCTCCTCTCTAAACCTTGCTCTCCTCACCTGTAAAATGGGCAGTAAACAAGGGACTCCTTGTGAAGCACGACACCGGACCTGTACTGTAAACTCCAAGGTTGGCTGTGATTATCTTTGCATGTTCAGAACTGGTCTTTTTTTGGTTGACACTCAGTGAAGTCAGAGCTCAACCTTGACCAGTGGTTTTTAATTTTCCCTGCATCAGAACCACCTGGAGGGCTTGTGAGGCTCCACCCTGGGTCTGGAGTGGGGCTAGACAATTTGCATTTCTAATTGGTTCTCAGCTGATGCTGACTGTTATGGAACCACACTTTGAGGACCACTCAGCTGGGCACCTGAGGAGAGAAGATGGGTTAGAGTAATCCAACACATGGAGTTAAAGTCAAGCCAGAGCATAAGGCAACCCTCTTTCCAATGGATACGGCCTTAAAGTGCTTATCAACTTACCCATCCAGACGCTATTTACTCAGTATTCACTGTGCCCAGGTATTGTACATTGATGATAGGGCAGTGAATGAGACAGGAAGGTCCCTGCTGTTGATGGGCTCACAGTCTAACGACCCCGGTCTGCAGGGCAAGCGTCATAGTTGCTCAAGTCCCATCAGGAACTTGAAGGGGCCTGGCTGGCTTCGGAAATGGGTAACTTTAAAAATACTGATATTCCCAGTTGCTTTATTGCTTCCTGCATCATCAGTTACCTTCTCAACATCAGGTTCACAGAAATGATAAATCAGAACTGATGACGGTGATCCTCTTATTCCCTCGTCTGACACTGCTGAAGTCAACTCATTCGGGACATGGCAGAGCTGAGTCCCAGAGGATCAGAGCCAGGTTGTGACAAAATACCTATTACATAAACTGGTAAATATCCCTACTGTTGTTGTCGTTATTAACTAGCTAGCTTGAGTAGGAGTTTTCAGGTACTTGGTGCTAACATTCCCTGTGCGGTAACAGCCCTCCTGTACTGGTTTTTTTTTTTTTTTAATGTACCAGCCATTGCACAAAGGGTTTGCCTTGCTCCATCTCAATCCACGCTCACAGCAGCTCCACGAGTTATGCACTATTATTACTCTCCTGTTTAGGGAGCAAACTGACAGGGTAAGTCACTTGCCCTCTCCTCTCGTTGGGTGTGAGGGTGACCTCCATGCTTGGCAGTGACACCAACTTAACCGTTTACAATCACACTACCCTTCTCAAGCTTCTTCTAAGTCTGAGCTGATAAAAATGGAAAAACTAACCAATAACCAACCTTACCTTTGTTTGGGGGACTGAGAATCACAGGGAGCAATGGACTCACCAGGTTGACCCTCTTACCCTAGTTCTCATCATTAAACTTAACCACTTTCCAGGAGTTACCCAACAAACGCACTCTTAAGAGTTGCTCAGCCCAACCTCCCGGTCAGCGGTCAGAGAAAAGGGCCAGGCTGGAGATCTGGGCTCCAGGTCTTGGACTCCCTCCTGTGGCCAGATTTAAATAGAAAAGCTTCAAGGAGAAGAAATCGCGTGCGATCAGGGCCAGATCCAGCTGGGGCCATTCTGTTAAGCAGTGCACCTTCGGGAGGGGAGGAAGCCTTAGAGTGACACCATTCCCTCTCACAGTGAAATACAACAGGGGATGCAGCTAAGTCCAGTCAGGGCACACGGCTTTAACTCAGATAACTCAGTCAAAAAGCAGCCTGCAAACCGTAAAGTGTGCCAGTGTAAGGATGCTGTATCAGTGCCTTTGGTAAAAGTGAAAGTGTTAGCTGCTCAGCTGTGCCCCCATGGACTGTGGCCTGCCAGGCCCCTCTGTCCACGGGAGTCTCCAGGCAAGAATGCTGCAGTGGGTTGCCATTTCCTTCTCCAGGGGATCTTCTCGACCTAGGGATAGAACTCAGGTCTCCTGCGTTGCAGGCTGATTCTTTGCCATCTGAGCCACCAGGGAAGCCCAGCTGTCACCCTTACTTTCATAAAATTGCCCTGATTTTCTATCCAGGCACTGGCAATGGCTAGTTAAAGGGCCAGGGGGTGAAGAGGCTCCAGTGAGTGGCTTTCCAAGAGAGGGAAACAAAAGAGTTAAGCTCCTCTGAAAACCAATTTACGCCAAGGACTGGATTCTGACGGGCACTCAGGCCACTGCTAGAGATCTGAATTACAAATTTACAGAATTTGCTGCTCTGTAAGTAATTCCTTTTCTTCCTAATGGAGCCCGTAATTTCCGGGGTTGTGGGGGGTGGCGGGTGTCACTTGATTTCCACTGATAGAATGAACAAGATGTGTACCCGAGAGGAGCTTAATTCTACTCACCGTGCGAACTGCCTTTTTTATTAATAAAAGGGCGAGAAAGGGCTTGGGAGGATAGTTAAAAGCTGATAAGAATCATTTTAGATTTCTGCAAAGCGCATTCCCTGCATTTCCAACTTGGGTGAGTTAATACTGGCAATCATCTTCCTTTCCTCCCCTTTCAGGTAGCGTGGTGAGCTGATTCTAGATCAGGTTGGGATTCTTTGACAAAAGAAATGCTGCCCATCAGGCCTGCTCCCTTCCAGGCACTTTGAGGAGGAGCCAGCAAGGCGCAGACTCGAACCTGCTGGAGTCTCATTAAATGGGACCCCAGTGCATCTGTTTGCACACAAACAACAGCAATGCAGCTAGAGAGTCTGTGTGTGTGTGTGTGTGCGCGCGTGTGTGCGTGTGTGCGTGCGTGCGCGCAAATCCCTGATAATTTGTTTAAAGGGCAGGGGGGCACAACAAAACCACAAGGACTTCGCTCTCTTTCTCTTTTCCTTCCCTTTTTGGCATTTTCCTTGGGTGGCATGTGCCCCTCTCCCCAGGATGAATTCATGAGAGACCTCAGGGGCTGCTGAGAACAACTGTGATTTGAGTGAATTCTTTTACGGATATCAGTCCAGACGTCGCCGTTGGCTGGATCTGGCAAGCAGCGTTTCCCTGTTGTTGTTGTTGGTTTTCCCTGACGGTGGCCAGTTCAGCTCGACAGCCCAGGTCCTGCAAAGGCCACGGAGACACTTCCATGTGCACCTGAAAATAAATAATAAGTTAACGGGCATGTCAGCGTCAAAAAGGCACCTGTGCCCCCTCCCCCAGGTGTTAATTTCTCTTTCTGTTTTGGGGTGCGCTTAACATTTTACTGTGGGTGGTTTTGCTATCCAAAGGGCATTCCTGGGCGCTGCCGCTTAAAGAACTTCAGCCCCTCTGTGAGTCTGTCCCTGGAGCTTTCCTGCACTCACTTGGGGAGTGGCTATTCTTTTCACTCCTAAGCCAACAGGAAGCATGGAAATTAGTATTTATTGCAAATGCATCAGGAATGGGCTTTCCAATCAAAACCAGACAAACCCCACCAAACTAAAAAAAACGGAATTTTAACTTGCTTCGCAGGCTGCAACTGGCTTTAGAATCTCCCCAATAATTGTTAGAGTCCTCTCTGGCTTAGTTTTCTTAAAAACAGAACAAGCAATTTCATTCAAAGATGGCTCTCTTTTTTTGGCCAGGAGGATGGGAAACCAGTTACGGAAACCGTTGGCATGCTCTGCAGCAAGATTCTCAGCAGAGAACTTCTTTTTAAAAGTTTGAAAAATTTTTTCCGGGGTGGGAGGGCTCCTTTGGCATTAGTGAGTCAGTCTCGCCCTGGAGACATTTCTCATCAGGGCAAAAAGCCCCTGTGTCCAGTGAGGTGAAACTTGCAAATAATACTGTCACCTTTCTCAACAGACCGGCGTGGCCAGAGCTCAAAGGTCATGCCAGGCAACCCCCGCGGTGTTTATAGACAAAGCAGTGACTGGCTGCCTGTTTGCCTTGAATCATCCCATGTGCTGTGATGGGGATGATGGAGGGAAAATCATCCCCCAGTGAGGTCTTCCCCAGAGGGTTTTTTCCCCTGATCTGGGCCAAGTTAAGCATGCAGACATGAAGCAGCATGAGGTCATTCTCAGCTGGGTGAGTCACAAACGGCAGGAGAGGAATGTCCAGGTTCGGGCAGGAGGGCTGGAGAAGCCAAACCCACCCCAAGAAGAAAGCCTCTGGCCTTTCCTGGAAGCTGAGCTCTCAGGTGCAGCCAGCCGGTCCGAGCTGGTAGCCAGTGGGTCCTGGGAGCCAAGGGCCTCCCAAACTTTTTTTGGTGAAATAATTTTGTCCTGAACACATTTTCCAAAGGCCTTTTTGCCCAAGCCACAGTTTTCTTTGCCTAAGGTATGGACTTCTCAGGAGCAGGCGTTCAGTGCTGTTTCTAGCCACGGTGTGGTGGACTATACACGCGGTGGGTTTGTAGGAGCCACGGGGACTGCGGCTCTGTCAGTCACGCGTGTCCATCTGCCTGTGTAAGACTGTGGACGTGTGCATGCGTCTGTCTATTCTGTATGAAACACGTGTTCCTGAGTGTGTGCGCATCTGTGGCTATAAATACACACTGGGTGTATGTGTCACTCGTGGACACTCGGACTGACTCTGAACCTCCAGCCCAAGCGATCCCAGCTTCTCAGCTCAACTGTAGAAATTTGCCTGGCCTAACACCTCCCGGGGTGGTCCATGACTCACCAACAAGGGGACAAAGGCCAGCCTCCTTGCTTGTAAGTAGAACCAACTTTGTGGTACGATTCACATATGATTGAGGCTCCAGGGCCCCCTGGGAGACAGAACGAAACTGCGCTCCAGCTGAGACCAGACCCTGCCCCGTCCTCCTCTTCCTCCCTTTCCTCCAGGAGCCCGCCTTCAGGCTCACCCCGGCACCAAGTCTCTGTGTCAGGCTCGTCTCTTTCAGTGTGGCCAGAGGCAGTGTGTATATATTACACGTGTGTGCGTGTGCATATGTGCAAACATACACGTGCACACATCTGTGTGTGCACACGCCCACGTGTGAGGAGATCGAGGAAGATCTGGGAGAGGAAGTAAGATGCAGGGGAGCATCCATCTTCTGACATGGGAGATAAAGCCACCGCAGACACAGAGCTCCCGGCCTGCTTTAAAAGCGGAACATTAAAAGATCGTTCAGATGCCAAAGTATTTTTTTATTAAATCAGAAAAAGATACAGTATACATGATATCAGTCGATCATATGGCTAGGTTTTGAACTACACTTTAATACACCATGGTCCTATGTACTCCTCTGTACAAGTATTAAAAAAAACTCAGGTATTTGAATAATCTGTAAATTTTTATTATTAACTGCGGTTATGGGAGGGTTTTATCAGAGCACATCCTGAGAACATTAGGAAATTACAGACAGGCTGGAGATAAGTGTCAGACAGAACAGATGAAGCAAGCCCCTCAGCCATCTGAGAGACATTAATAATGTAAGATTGCAGAGACCAAATCTTTGTTAGGGATACGGGATGCGGGACGAAAATGGAGACCTTGGCGCCCCCTCGTGTTGCAAAAATAAACTCGCAACGTCTTTTATTTGGTTTGGTTTGGGGTGTTTGGTTTTTTTTTTTTTTGAAGTTGTAATCCTGGCCCTTGTCACTGAGCCTCAAAAAGCAATTGTTTTCCCAAATCATGTCAAGTCCTCTCCAGTCGATCTTTCCCCTCCCGTCAATAACGTTCAAGGACCCTATTTGAAAAACAACTCTCATCCATTCCTTTGTCATTCCCCACACATTCCATTCCAGAAAACTGGCAACCTCCCAACAACACACAGCCCACGGTCTCCCTCCTTGAAACGTGAACTTGAACAAACGGATTTTCGCCTCTCCTCTTCAAGCCGAGAGGATGAGCACGCCTTGACTACGAAGCTTAATTCCTTCCAGCAGTCTTTTCCCTTCTGCAACTTACTTGCCCCTGGCCATTTTTCATAACTTAACCAGAACGCAGCCCTCTCTGCCCCTCCCCGACCCTGCTTGGGACCCATCTTCAGACCTGGCTAGTTAACCTGCTAAGCCATCTTTACAGTTAGTTACCAGGGAAGACTGGACCACAGCCGTAAATAATACACCTCAATATACAACAGCTCAGGCTTAATTCGGAGGCAGACTTTCATGGGATGGCCATCAGAAGAAAAAGTATACACATGGAGAGGGTTTCGGGGGAGACGGAGTCGGGAGGAGACATCTCGGTGGCGGAACCTGATGGGAGCCGTGAAGTTTGTTTACTTGGATTTGCCCGCTGGCCCGATGCACACGGGGTCTGTTTGCACTTGAGCATCCAGCATCCGCTTCGGTCCCTGTAGGAAACACAAAGAAGGTGAAGATCCGTCAAATCAACGACAGCAATTGCCAGTCACGTAGCTCTTTATGCCAGGTGCTGTCGCGGGCGGTGGGCAAGAGAATGGTCTCCGCTGAGCTGCCCGAGTTCCATGGCTGTGTATATTCCTTTCCAGCTCTGTGAAATCTTGGACAAATGACTGAACTCTCTGTTTCCTCATCTTTAGAATAAAGGGGATGACATTTATCTCAGAGGGTTGCTCCAAGACAAAGCGAGTCCTGGCTTATGATGCGCTAAGAACAGTACCTGGGGGTGGGAAGGCGGTGTAGACGACAGTCCCCAGGTAGAGCTAATTTCCGTCAACCCTCTGTTCACTTTCTAACCGTACTGGCTGTTTACTCTGCTTACAAAACGTATCTCTGCAAAGTTTTCATGTAACACCAAGGAGGCTGCTTCCTATCAGAGTCCAAGCAGCAGGCATAGGAGGAGGAGAGAGGGGCCAGAATGAAGGCTGTCACCAGGAGGGCAAAGGTCACATGGGCAGCGGCTGGCGGTGTAGCTTCTGGGGAGGGAGGCTGGGCTGGGCGGGGCTGAGGGCAGCTAGAAGCTCCTTTTCTGTAGGTGACGAGGTGGCAATGGTTCCCTGACTGGTGACAGGTCTGCTGCTAGCACTGCCCTCTCAGGAGAGGGATCAGGCAACCCCGGGGGAAACATGCCCAGCCTGGAAGCCCTCGGGGCTTGACTGGATCCTAGCAAAGTGGCAGGAACACCCTCCCTTCTTCTCCACCACTGCTGGAGTCTCATGACAACAGGAAGATGGAGGGACTAAGGCAGAAGCGTTTCTACCCCAAAGGGATGTTGCCATCATTAAAGAGGTGACGAATGCCAGGAAGCCTGGCCTCAGACAAAGGGCTCGGTGACGTGAACGAGACTTAGGGTCTACCCACCGCTCACCACCTCTGCAGGCATCACGGCGCCAAAGCGCCGTCAGCTCTCCAAGGCGGTCCGAGACGTGTGCTGCCTCTCTCTTTGGCTGTGGCTACGGCACTGTAGCAGCAGAACAGTCCATGAAGGCTATAAGCAAGGGCCCAGCATTTCCTCGCTGAACAGTTTCAATAGCTTTCCTGCTCACGTAGGAGCGGGCCAGTACTCTGCGCAGCCCGCACAGCCGGCTGAGCTGCCCACTGCCCGAAACGGAGCTCCTTTTATCCGCCCCGCGCCAGCATCCACCCGCCTGCATGCACCGGGCTCTCTGCCCCTGGGCCCCAGCAGGCGCTCAGGGTTTGTCTGGCAAAGGTCCGGCCACCTGGTGGCCAGCCAGCCGGTCGCCTTTGGAGGCGAGACCCACAAGCCCGAGAGGGGAGGCGCCCCGACTACCCACCAGGCCCTTGAAGAAGCCCCCGAGGGACTGCCGCCGCTTCTCGGGTCTCTTCTGGGGCTTGTCCCCGTTCGGCAGCGAGTTCGCCTCCGCGGCGGCCGGCTCCACGCCCGGGGCCGGCTCTTTGGCTTCCTGCTTGTCGCCCTTCTGCTTGTTGGGCTCCGCGGCGGCCTTCTTGCCCTTGGACGGGCCTTCTTTGCCCTTCTGGCCCGCAGCTGCCGCTTCCGGCTGTGGCGGAGAGACCACCTTCTCCGTGGGGTCCGAGGTCTAGAGCAAGTTCAAACAAAGTGCATTTTTAGTAGCGGCAAGACAACGCTCAGGAGCAGGTGAATAGATGCGTTAAGACAGAGATGTTCGAAGGGTGGATGGTGTCTGTGTGCTCCTGAGTCCTGGGTGAGATGGAAAAAAATAAGAAAAGATGTGTAAATACTTTTCATGGTATGAAATCACAGTGGGGACATTTATTTACCAATCTGATCATTCATTCATTGATGATTGCTTCCGTGGCAAGCATTTTTTACTCCTCCTTCTAGAACTAAAAGCTGGGTTCTCCTTGGAGAACCACTCCTCTCTCTCTGGTTTATTCCCTGCGGTTTTCACTCGCTAATTTCATCCTTGGACAAGGACACGTGACCCAGACCTGGCCAACCAGAGCATTGGGTATGATTGGGCTGCTGGGATTGGTTCAGACTGGCCAAACACAGCTAAACCTCAGCTGATCCCAAAGCTTTGCTAAACAAGCAAGAGAGAGGTCTGTTCCCTTTCCTTTGAGCTGGAAGCTGTGAAGATAAAAGCCTGGAGCTTCAAGAACTATCATCATTTCTAGGAAAAAAAATCTGCTTGAAAAAGAAACCCCGGGACACAGAGGAAAAGCAGAGATGAGAGCGGATGAGAGAGAAGGGGAGAAAGACCCCATGTATGGTTGCCATTGCGTATGCCCCTGGATCTAGCTGTTCCTGAAGCCCCCTTTTCGCTTGAGCCAGCTGCGAGAGGGTTTCTCCCACTTGCACCACGTGTGACTTTTCTTGGGTACGCCTCCTCGTCTCTACATGATTGTCTCCCTTAATCTCTGGTGTGACACTGCCGTTTCATAAGACAGCAGTAAAAGAAGGCAGTTGTTTTATTTGTATTTTTGAATGGACATATTTTCCATGGTAAAGTGCAATGTTCGCAATCCTACTTGGTTCCTATGGTTTGGAGGGATGAGGCTGTAAAATCCAAAATTCTAGGTAAATTACAGACGACCAAAAATCTATTAGGAGGTCAAAGCCTTTTTCCCATAGTTTATTTGAACTGAAATGACACTGGGGGCCATAGAGATAAAATAAAAACACGAAAGACGCTAAGGGTTAGGATAATCAAGCGGTGACCTTATCTCCCCACTTGTAAAAGGCTGACTATTTTTTGGGGGGCTCCAAAATCACTGTAGATGGTGATTTCAGCCATGAAATTAAAAGACACTTACTCCTTAGAAGGAAAGTTATGACCAACCTAGACAGCATATTCAAAAGCAGAGACATTACTTTGCCAACAAAGGTCCGTCTAGTCAAGGCTATGGTTTTTCCAGTGGTCATGTATGGATGTGAGAGTTGGACTATAAAGAAATCTGAGTGCCAAAGAATTGATGCTTTTGAACTGTGGTGTTGGAGAAGACTCTTGAGAGTCCCTTGGACTGCAAGGAGATCCAACTAGTCCATCCTAAATGAGATCAGTCCTGGGTGTTCATTGGAAGGACTGATGTTGAAGCTAAAACTCCAATACTTTGGCCACCCCATGTGAAGAGTTGACTCATTGGAAAAGACCCTGATGCTGGGAAAGATTGAAGGCAGGAGGAGAAGGGGATGACAGAGGATGAGATGGTTGGATGGCATCACCGACTCGATGGACGTGAGTCTGAGTAAACTCTGGGAGTTGGTGATGGACAGGCAGGCCTGACAAGCTTCGGCTCATGGGGTTGCAAAGAGTCAGACACAACTGAGCGACTGAACTGAACTGAAAAGCAACCTAAGGCCGAAGAAATATTTCTCCAGTTTAAGAAAAACAGTTCAAGCAATGCTGGCCTAGATGTTGGGGAGACAGACTGGAGCAGGGGAGACTGTGGTGAGCTGAATGTCACATGCCTTGTTTAAAAGGGCAACAGCTGCTCAGATCCACCAAAGATATGACTAGATTATAGCTTGGCACTCTCAGATCTTCTAGATTTTTTCAGTGGAAACTTGAAATCGAATTATGGTAAATGCAAAATATGTTCGTTTAAAAATACTGACAGAAGAAGCTTTAAAGCCCTGTTGATAGCAAACCCCCAAGCGCGATTATTCCTGCGGCCACAGCTGGCCCACTGGGCACACACCCGCAAATTGTGACTCATGAAGCTTAGGTCACAGATCTCTAAGGCAAAGTGGTAGTTTTGATTCAGAAGGCAGAGAGTAATCATTTCTCATCAGTGGATCAAACACACCTCTTAGACGTGAGCAAGAAGACAGAGAAAAACTGCCGGGTCCTGAAGGCTTCCCCAGACTGCAGCACCCCGGAGGAAGGGTTTCCTCGGAGCAAAGCCTCAGGCATCCAGGGCTCCCCGAGAAGCTGCCGTACAAGCACACCTCCTGAGTGTTTTTGTCAGATCCCAGCCCCCTAAGTTGTAGCAGATGCTAAGATGTCAAGTATGACAGGCACCCGGAGCAGACACTCGCCTTAGAAGGAGGCAGACATCCCAGCACGCTGCTCTGCAGAAAGGCAGAAACCAGTGACTCTGCCACCCCCGTTCCCACCCCCCCGTTAAATGGCTTTGCCCTGTAGAGGATTTTAAGACACAGCGAGTGACTGAGAACTCAGTGTCTGGAGTCAAGACAACATGGCGTGGCTCTGGTTCATCACATCCTTGCTGTGTGACCGGGAATAAACGGTGTGACCTCTCGGCTTCCTCTTCTGGATAGGAGTAAGAATACAGCAACGAAATCGCACCTCACGGCACTGCTAGGGCTGCAACAGCTGGTGATGGAAAGCCCCCGGAGGAGGGGGTGCCTGGATGCCAAACACACAGAGGGCAACTGTCTGGGCCTCTCTGGGAGTGAGGGCATTCCAGGACACGGAATTTAACAGCTTCAAAACCAGGAAGTTACAGTGTGCTCGGTCGTGCCTGACTCTGCGACCACATGGACTGTGGCCCGCCAGGCTCCTCCGTCCATGGGACTCTCCAGGCAAGAGTACTGGAGTGGGCTGCCACTTCCTCCTCCAGGGGTCCTCCTGACTCAGGGATCGAACCCGGGTCTCTTGGGTCTCCTGCTTTTCACCCCCATAGACTGTCGCCCGCCAGGCTGCTCCGTCCACGGGACTCTCCAGGCAAGAGTACTGGAGTGGGCTGCCACTTCCTCCTCCAGGGGAGCTTCCCGACTCAGGGATCGAACCCAGGTCTCTTGGGTCTCCTGCATTGCAGGTGGATTCTTTACCACTAGCACCACCTGGGAAGCCCCCAAACCAGGAAAGTCCTGGGCAAACTGGGACGAATTGGTCCTCCTGGCTTAACACTCAGCGATGACTTTGAGGGACGGTGGGTCCCAGTGCCAGGGACAGAGGAGGCGCTCAGGAAATCTTTGCTGGATCGGGTGCCCCCGTGTCTCACCGGCCTCGTCCTGGCCCTGTTCATTCTGCTGCAGCCACCAGGGCCTCCTCTCCCTTGCACAAGCTGACTCTGAAAGCAGAGCCGCCTCCTGGCTGCGCTGCGGCTGGGGTGTCTCTGGGCTTCAGAGGCTGCGTCTTTCCCATCAGGTCTCAGCTCGGCTGTGCTCCTTGGAGACGCAGCCCCAGCTGAGAGAGTCTGAGGAAGCCTGACCCACCCCCTTCTTGGGGAACACTGCTGAGTTTTCTTTATATTTGGGATTTCTTTGCTCATGTGGAAGTGTTCTGACTCCCTCTGACAGAAGGGAAGCTCTGGAGGATAAGAACCCTCTGTGTCTTTTCCATTGCTCTATATCCAGCACCTGGCCTGACACATGGTCAGTCTGGAATGAATGGCCAGCAACTGGCCTTCCCAATGTTTCCAAAACAGTTCCCTTAGCTCATCACTCAGGTGTGAAGTGGGGAGTCCCCACAAACAGCTTTCCTTTGACACTGATTTTTTTTTAATAGAAGGGAGCTTTCAGTGGGTCATGTGTATTTACCACATGGTAATGCCATCCCTATTAGCTTAATTTAAAAAAAAGCTTAGAAGCTAAATTCTGGAAACAATGCATGACTGAGTCCTTTCCTTCAAATGAGCTAAGAATTTGGACAGTGTATGATTGCTTTATCATGAAATGCAGAAGATTCAGAATCTTTGCTTAGGGTTTGACCCTATACATTCTGGAAATTTACAACAAAACTTATTCACATCTGAGTCATCTGAGTGTGTCCCCTCCTAGAACCCAGGGACGTTGGCAGGAAGCTGGAGGATAAGATCAGAAGGTCCCATTTGATTCAGACACTGGAAGCCAACCCAGGCGGGGAATGCCTCGTGCTTTCTGTTTGTGGAAGCATCCGTTAAGGCTTTCATAACTCAAGAGAGGGAAAATCTGAAAGGAGCAGAGAATGTCTACCCCTCCTCCTAAAATTA
Source organism: Ovis aries (assembly GCF_016772045.2). NCBI lineage: Eukaryota > Metazoa > Chordata > Mammalia > Artiodactyla > Bovidae > Ovis > Ovis aries. The sequence goes on from NC_056066.1 coordinate 81,458,787, forward strand.
AAGGAAAATCTGAAAGGAGCAGAGAATGTCTACCCCTCCTCCTAAAATTAAGCATTTGTCATCTCCCAATACTACACACAAATCTTCTCATGTCTGTATCCAAGACCCTGGAAAACAGAATTCTCAAAACATCCCTAGATGAGTGTAAATAGAATGACATTTCCAGCTCATTCAGGTTTCCAGTGACGACAGTCAGATTTTAGAATCAAAATGATGGGCATTACTGATTCACGGTCAGATTCCAGACAACATGTACAGACATACGTAAATATTCCATAGTGAATAACAGAAGTTTATCATGTTTCCAAGGCAGTCACCTTTGGGAGTTTTAGTTCCAAGGGGGTCTAGAATATAGGTCTGGAGGAAGGGTGGGCATAGTAGTCAGTTATAAAGGAAAGATAAAACCAATCTGAATGCTGTAAAAGGCAATATAGTCCATGTGGAAATGTGTGAGAGAACCACTATTATGGGAGCAGAGATGATCCATTATTCAGTAATTGCTGGAATGTGTGTGTGTCTGTGAGACGAACAACATCACAGGGTAGTAATTATCATCAGAAGCCATAGCCGTAATGAAACAGCAGCAAAAGCTATGGCTTTATATGTGGGAGTCCTAAGCCCCAGTGCGGAAGTGTGTGGAGTAAAAGGAAGAACGGGGCTGGCCAACATTCGCTCCTGTTTATTTTCTGTAAGATGTCACAGAAAAACCTCAATGAACTTTTTGGCCAGGCCAATAATTAAGGCTAATTGAGGTCATTAGAATGGGGCCCTGATTCAACAGGATTAGTGTCTTTGTAGGAAGAGACACCAAAATGCTCATTCTCTCTCCTCTCCATGACATTCTGTTATGGCAGCTCATGCTGTTAAACAGCAACTAAAATTCACTGACTCCTCTCTACCAGGAATGTTCTAAGCGCTTCACATGTATCAGTCAGTTCAGTTCAGTCACTCAGTCGTGTCCGACTCTTTGCAACCCCATGAATCGCAGCATGCCAGGCCTCCCTGTCCATCACCAACTCCCGGAGTTCACTCAGACTCACGTCCATCGAGTCAGTGATGCCATCCAGCCATCTCATCCTCTGTCGTCCCCTTCTCCTCCTGCCCCCAATCACTCCCAGCAGCAGAGTCTTTTCCAATGAGTCAACTCTTTGCATGAGGTGGCCAAATTACTGGCTTCAGCTTTAGCATCATTCCTTCCAAAGAAATCCCAGGGCTGATCTCCTTCAGAATGGACTGGTTGGATCTCCTTGCAGTCCAAGGGACTCTCAGGAGTCTTCTCCAACACCACAGTTTGAAAGCATCAATTCTTCAGCGCTCAGCTTTCTTCACAGTCCAACTCTCATGTCCATACATGACCACTGGAAAATCCATAGCCTTGACTAGACTCTGTTGGCAAAGTAATGTCTCCGCTTTTGAATATGCTATCTAGGTTGCTCATAACTTTCCTTCCAAGGAGTCAGCGTCCTCTAATTTCATGGCTGAGTCACCGTCACATGTATAGATTCATCTAAATATGACAGCCCTATAAAGCAGTACGTTTCCTGGCCCCATTATACGGACGAGGAAACTGAGGCCTGGAGGGATTGGTTATTTGCCTTTAGTCACACAACCAGAATACAGCTGAACCAGGATTCAAACCCAGGCAGTTTGAAGCCCGCAGCCCATATTCTTAACCATGTCTCCGTATTGCCAAAATTAGAAGAATATTGATGACATTTTCTTGGAGGTGTATTTCTAAGTTAAGAAAGAGTACAGATTATAAAATAGGATGTTGAGCATGAAATGATTCCCACTGGGGAAAAAAAGGATATAGTTATAAAAACATAACTGTTTCTTTAGGATAGAGAAACTGACAGCAGCAGCCCACATGACCCCATGTCGTTCACTCATCTGTTCCAGAAATAGCTGCTACTATGTACCAGGCACCATGCGGTGTGATGAAAAAAAAAATATTTATAACAGGTCCCTGGTCCCTTCCTTGCTCCACAAGTGCTCCAGGCAGGGGTGGGACGGGGAAGGGGAGACAGGTGACTAATGGACAAATGAGTTTCTGCACCGTGTAATAAGCACCATGAAGTAGAAGCACGAGGTGCAGAGACGATGGCTGGAAAGGGGACAGGTTTCTGAGGAGGTGACGTTTAAGCCAAGATGTGAAGAACGAGGAGAGAGGGAAGAGCGCGTGTGAGACTTTACAGTAAGAAACAGCTGAGGAAAGCCAGCTTGTCCGTGAAAGTATTTGGAGTAAAAAACGAAGGCTAATTAATGTCATAAAGATGGGGCCCTCAACTAATAGGATTAGTGTCCTTGTAAGAAGAGAAATCAAAACGCTCATTTTCTCTCCTCTCTATGGTGCCGTATGGTAGCTCACGCTGATGAACACAGTAATGGACATTTATTGCATCTTCAAAGTCCAAGACGGTGCCTGGTATACAGTAGGTGCCCGACCTAGAGATGTCGGATGTGTTGGCTGTGGCTGAGAACTGATTGGACATGAGGCTCGAAAGAACCAAGAACACAGCAGCTAAACCCACCACCGAACCGAGCTTACAGATCACTTACTTGGTAGCTGGCGTCTTTCCCATCTATTTCTTCAGAGTGGGTGATCCCTCCATCCCCTTTCACTGACTAAAATAACAAACAGACAATGGCCTTTCAGCGACCACGAGCACAGCAACAGGGAAAAAGCAAGGGAAGTTCTGAAATGGACGACCTCAGTCATTCATTGCTGAGGTGCAAGGCCAAGATAAATGGAAGACTCACGAGAAACGCGCTGCTCATGAGGCATAATTTCCATGCCGTCTGTAACCAGAGTCTGGCTAAATTCAAGTGCTGGTCTCCAAAAACAACAATAAAGTCTTAAATCCTGAGATTATGTTATTCTGGGGTAAATAAGTGATGATGAAAATACTGATGTTGGAACCAGAACATCAGAGAGCATGCGGAACGTATGAGTGAGTGAGTGAAGAGTTAAACCGCTGGTAGCATTTAAGTGGGGGTGTCTCGTTGTAGTCCTTTTCGCCCCTTGTAGAGAGATGGGTTACGCTGACCGTTCTCTTTTCCTATGCTTAGCACCCTCGCCGTGGCCGGTGGCATCAGGGACGTGCTGAATGGGGTTGAAGTCACAGCTTTGGCTCCTTAAACCGACAATCTAAACTAGAGGCTCTACCAGCGTGATTCTGGCGCCAGCCGCATCAGCGTCTCCTGAGAGCTGTCCAGCCCAAAGGCCAGCGAGGATCTGCGCCCTGCGCACAGGTTAGACCCGTTCAGCTCTCTCCCCACTCTAGGCTTCCTGCGTCGCTCTACAAGGCCCGTCTCTTGAGAACAGTTAGCAGAGAAAAGGGTTCTTGGTTGTTATTTTGCTCCCTACAACCAGCTCCTTCAGGTCTCACCTAGAAGTTTGACCTCTTTGGGGTTCCTGGGGCCTCTAGAATTCGGGCTGTGTTGTCACTGACCCTCCTACTCAAACACGCTCTATAGGGTCCTTTAGAACACAGTGCCCTGCCCTCACGAGCTGGCCGTTAGGGAATGCGGGAAGGCAGAAACCAGCCAAAGCGATTTTTAAGGAAAAGCTGATGGACATTAGGAGTCCTGTTGCATCCCCCTAGGACAGAGACTTTTAACTTCCCTAAATTGAATTGTTTCAATTGGCTACTGCTGGGTGCTTGCCACTTTAAGACTGAGATCTGCCTTCTTCTCTCTTCCCTTTGTTGCTGGCCTTTGGTGGGAGTTGGGGGGAGGGGGCCTTGGATTGAACCTGCGGGTTCCCTTGGCAGTAGTGGATATAGGCGGCCATCCTGAAAACAGACCCTCAGGATGCCAGGGAAATCACTGCGAAGAAGTTCAGAGTCTTTAAAAAAAGTAAAGGAGACTGCCCTCAGCTTTTTCATGATTGTTCTCTGCTGTTCATTTTGAGGTATAGTTTAGTAGTTAAGTTGCTAAGTCGTGTTGGACCCTTGCGACCCCATGGACTGTAGCCCGCCAGGCTCCTCTGTCCATGGGATTTCCCAGGCAAGAATACTGGAGTGGGTTGCCATTTCCTTCTCCAGAGGGTCTTCCCAACCCAGGGATCAAACCTGGGTCGCCTTTATCAACTGAGCTACCAAGCTGTACTTATGAAAAGGTAGCTGTATGGTGAGCGTTCTTGCCTGGAGAGTCCCAGGGACGGGGGAGCCTGGTGGGCTGCCGTCTATGGGGTCGCACAGAGTCGGACACGACTGAAGCGACGCAGCAGCAGCAGCATCGTGAGTTTGGACAGAGTCTCGTTAAGTCTGTCTGCCGTCTCTTCAACATCAGCAGGTACTGACGATTACTTCCCTGCTCCCTCCCTCCCTCCCGTCTTCCTTTCCTCCCTCTCTCTCCATCTCTCTCTCTCCTGCATTCTTTCCACCCCTTCTCTTTCCTCTCTGCAGAGCCCTCTTTCAGTGATAAATTAAAATAGTTCCTGTTGGGCTTTGTACTCAAAGGACTGTAACCACAGCAGCTTATTTTTCCCCCAGCTGTCAAAAATAACAGGCTTGCTGTTTAAAGAGATGAAAAAATCCGTTCAGAGACTATTTAGTACTTTAAAGAACAGTCTGAAGACTATTAAGTAATTTCGGAGATTTCCCAGTGTGATATTATTGAGCAACTTTCTTTACAGAGTTTATTTTTATTCATGGGAATCAAAGACGAAGCATCTCAGGGCCTGGATTCGCAACCAACCCTTGTGTGTTAATAAAATCACTTTTTAAATGTCTTTCATTGTGTCATGCATGACCATAGCTTCATTCTCAAAGAATGATTGAAGCATCTCCAATATACATCACTTATTCAAAATCCTAGTGGAAATATTTGGTGGTCAGTTCCCATCTCTTTGAAAGGAATGCAAATGTATTTTGATAGAGATTTACTTTAACTGAAGTTGATATTTTAAAGAATAATTGGGATGACATTTTATTTTAGCGAGTACAATAGCCTGACTGTTTACTAAATCAGCCTCATTACAACAGATTCAAGGAACTGGATCTGCTAGAAAGCTCCAGGACGAACAAAGGTTTTGAGTCCAACCTTTGTGTTTTACCAAGAGGCTCACTTGAAACGGAACTGGACAATTCAGACAAAATGGCACAGCCAACATAAATCTCACTTTAGTGGCAAGTACATTCAGAAAACTTGTGTCCAGGCTTTACGAAAGTCATGGATTAATTCTCCTGTCTTTTGCTTTGTCATATTTTCAGGGAAGCCCAACACAGAAAAATGATGTTTCCACAGAGAGCATCAATAAGAAAGTCACAAAAGTGGACCTTTGGCTGTTCTCTCTGCTTTTAAAGAAAACAGCTCCCGGAAGCACAGGAAGCATCACTAACATGCGAGTACCAGGGTGAGCTTTAGAAGCAACGAAAGCCCACGTGTGCATTCTGCCTCTGCCAGTCACAGCTCTGCGACCTTGGGCAGGTCACTGAAACACAGAGTCTTCAATACCCCCGGGTGCACAGTGAGCCAGTAAGAGGGTTTGCGGGCAGGGATTCTGTGTTCTAAATGAGTTGATCCATGCACTGTGCTTGGCACAGGACTGGACGCATAATTTGCATGCAATAAGCAAACGGTAGCTATTATTATTACTATTAATAGCTGAGACCTGCCAAGTGACTACAGAGTCCCCTTTCAGGGTAGGAAGGAATGCCAAGTCTCTGGTGAAGACAGGAATTGCCCAAAACAAATGCTACTTTAAAAAGCCTTTCCTTAAAGAACAACTTGGTATTCATATTTTAATACTCAGGGAGGAAGCCAAGATCAAAAACTTTGGCTAAAAGACTCCCGTGTTTTGTTTTAGAGTTAACCTTACAAACAAGTCTCTTTTTTTCCATGAGATAGTCCATGTCAGCAGGTTTTCTTAGATTTACTGCTGCTGCTGCTGCTGCTGCTGCTAAGTCACTTCAGTTGTGTCTGACTCTGTGTGACCCCACAGACGGCAGCCCACCGGGCTCCCCCGTCCCTGGGATTCTCCAGGTAAGAACACTAGAGTGGGTTGCCATTTCCTTCTCCAATGCATGAAAGTGAAAAGTGAAAGTGAAGTTGCTCAGTCCTGTCTGACCCTCAGCAACCCCTTGGACTGCAGCCTTCCAGGCTCCTCTGTCCATGGGATTTTCCAGGTAAGAGTACTGGAGTGGGGTGCCATCGCCTTCTCCGTCTTAGACTTACTAGATTGATGCAATTAACAAAACCCCTCTGATTTCATGGCTGTCTCATTTGGGCATTTAATTTTCTCAGTATTAAAGTTTAAGAGTCTCTCTTATCTAAGCCTGAGATGGTTATTCCAACAGAGTTTCTTACAAAATCAATGGTCTAAAGAAAGAGACAAGAGGAGGATTAGAGGAAGCACTGTGGCAATAGTGTGCGGGAGAAAGCAAGGTGTTACTAATATTGACAGAGTGCGAATCTACGTCTTTATACTTCCATCCACCACCTTTCTTGCCTGGAGAATCCCACGGATGGAGAAGCCTAGTAGGTTACAGTCCATGGGGTTGCAAAGAGTCCGATACGACTGAGCGACTTCACCTTCACCTCACCACCTTTCTGGTTTCATCTGCCCACCTGGTTTGTGGGTCACTTTGTAAAAAGACACGAGTGCTTCAAATAGCTAATTTCCTGGCACGCCGTTGAGTGAGCACACGTGGGCATTGCTTTCTATCCAGGGTGCGACAGACGTCTTAGCCATTCCTTGCAGTTGTCTCCAAAGTCTGCAGGAGCCCACGGGATCTTTGTGAAGTGCTCCACCGACATGTGGCTGATGTGAGGCTAGGACTGACATGACTCTGCTTTCTTTCCCTTGAAATATAATTATGTGAAAATGATTTTTATGAAAGAATAATTTCTGGGAAAAAAGATCTCTTTAGAAATCAACTGGGCAATGCATTTATTAAAAAACAAATTCGACCAACAGGTACTTTGCCATGAGAGAGTAAAATGTGCTATCTGAAGGAAATTTAAGGGAAGCAAAGATTGGAAAGCAGAGAATCAATGGTCAGATGAACTGACCCTGATTCCAGAATGAGGGTGATGTGTTTGTAATTGAGTTTCCTCTAGTTATTTTTTAAAATTTATTTATTTGTAATTAAAGGGATGCTTAAATTAAATTTACAATATTGGCTCACTACTAAATAGAAATAGACTGTTTTACAATACACAGTATTGTAAAGTTTTATAATATTGTATATTTTATAATATTGGCTCATTACAATATTGGCTCGTTACTAAAGTCAATTAATATTAAAAACTATATTCTGCTAAAAATATCTGAATTCAGTTTAAAATATTTACTTATTCAATTATAATGCTTAGGCACATACTCGAAAAAAATAAAAAAGAAAAATCCCATAGTGATGGGCCAGATGCTGTCTGTCTTCAAGCCCTTAGACAAGATTTTCATTTTTCCTACAAAAATCCGAAGAATCTGTTTGGAAGCCGTGAAATGTTAACTGGAAGTGTTTCCTGAAACTAATTGCTAGTTGCCATCTTGCAGGAGTGTACTCTATGGGAATATTAACACCTGTGCAGAAAACAGGTTCTAACGATGTTCATGCAGTTTGGTGAAGCAGCAGAGACTGTGAGTGGAAGATACGTGGTGTGTGCTCCCTGAATGTGGCATAGACTTCAAAACAAATCTGGCTTCTTTATGAGGTTTTGTTCTCCATGAGGACGGGGACCACATCTGTTCATGCTCATTGCTGCATCTCTGCTGCCTGCAGTATAGTGGGAGCTTAATGATATTTGCTGAGTAAGTGAATAAATGAAATGCAGAAAGTTGGAAACAAACCAAACGTCCCTCAATAGAGCAAAGGTTCATCAGAACATGATAATGTAATGATAATTTAGTATATTTCTATATGGATATTTATATATATTCAGTACAATCATGATAATTCAGTAATGTGAGTGAATAATTAGGATATCTGGAACTTTAGGGGAAACCCCAACCGTCATGGAAGCGTAGGGGTTCGAACATTAATAGGAGGCACTCATATTCAAATTCCCAGGTCTAACCTTTTAATGGGAAACAGGAAATGAGAATAATGGGCATTGTGAGACCGGATGCTATGAACTGACTGAGGGTCACTTGGGGGAAATTGTGTCCTTTTCTACCTCATCCGTATCCTGCAGAAAATCGATTCCAAAGGACTCTTATTTCTAGTTTGTTCCCCTAACAGTTCAGACTTACAGTTTCTACTGCTATAAAACATCCCCAAACATCACCGAGTGGATGACTCTGGAGGATGAGCTTAAACGTGGGGCCTCACTTGAATTCGAGGATGTGTTTGGAATGGAGGCAGTGGGTGGTTGCGAGGTCTTTCCGTGCTTTGTCTGGAGTCCCTCCTATCTTTCTCTCTTTTAAAGGAAGGAGTCTCATGTCAATTATTTGGAGACACAGTCATTCTGTTTGCCTTTTCTTTTTTTGTATCTCTCAGCTCCATCCAGAAATGAGAAAGCTGGATCACCCTCAGTGTTGTGATGAGTTATTTGGGGATCCCATTTGTAATTCAGATGGGTTGCCAGAAAGAGGCCAAATGTTCTTTTCCTTCCTGATGTAAAAATTGATTTAAAAATCTCAAATCTCGAGGCCTGTTTTCAGTGCCAAACTGCAGAATGACTGGCCAGGAAGATGGATGGGGTCCCGGTCAAGCAGATTGCCCACTTCTTACTCTATGAGGATTCGGCAATAAAAGAAAACGATTCCTATCAACAATCTCTGACAGTGATTTTTAATAGGCCTCATCTCCCACTGGCAAGGGTTTTGTTCTGTTTTGTTTTGTGGACTAGAAAGAATTCCTTAACAGGTTGAGCTTGTGAAATTAGAGAGTTGCTTTCTCAAAGGATTAAATTCCCAAATACTCCTGGAAATAAAGGCACACTATAATGAAATTCTTGCTTTTCATTAAAAGAGAATTAAACCAATGACCTTTTACATGTTTTGTGTTTTTTTGTATTCCAAACGATTGGGGTCTGATTGCATTATATTATTTAAGTTCCTGGATGTTTAGATGTTTAATATACATAACTCTTCATAGACACCCAAAGATGTCTGCCCACATTCTTTCCATGCTATAGAAGTTAAGAAGGGCAAATTCACCAGCTAAATCACAGACACTATTAGGAAACTGTCATTTCCTTTCATACCATATCCTGTCTGGAACTGTCTATAAACAGGCTTTGCCCAAATTTGTGTCACTCACACATCCCCTTCAAAAGTTTTCCAACATCAAAATATAAATTGAACTATTTATTACTCAATCCTTTAAAAACGCCTGTTCTTTATGGAAATAAACGTATTTTCAAAGGAAACTGCATATTATTATCATAACGAGGAAAGCAGAAACGCTTGCCAAAAACAGAAGGAAACTTTTAAAAATAAATAAAATCAAAAGTGAATAACACAATTTCCAGGTGGTTACTGTTGGCCGCCATGGCGCAGGGGCCTAGGCGACCTCTTCCTCTGTTAAGGAGGAAGTTAGCAGGGACTGGATGGCATCACCGACTCGATGCACATGAGTTTGGGTGGACTCCAGGAGCTGGTGATGGACAGGGAGGCCTGGCATGCTGCGATTCATGAGGTCGCAAAGAGTCGGACACGACTGAGCGACTGAACTGAACTGAAGGGTTAAGGAAAATAAGCAACGAGGAGACATTCTCTGTGATTGAATCAGCAGGACAACAGGGAATTTTCTCTGCACAACTGGTGTTTAGTTGGTATTCCTTCCATGCCACCTAGAGCCCTGGCTGACCACCTGCCTTGGGCTCTTGGGTCTCAGAAGCTGGTGCGGGCATCTCAGTTGCCCTGAACCGGAAGCAGAGCTTACCATCTGTCTGAGGAGCGCCATCAGGGAGGGCCTCGAGGCTTTGCGTTCCTCTCTCCCGGGTGTTTCTTCTGCAGGCTCAGGAGTGCGCGCTCCTTCTTCGCTGAGATCCACTGTTTGTAAGGCTGATTCTACTTCCTCGGACTTTACAGCCTCTACTGGTGATTCACACACCACCTGGATTGTTCGGCCAGGTGATAAGACAGTGGGGGGTAAAAAACCCACCCCCAGACATGTTTTATAAAGTGGGGTCCTGGTCGTCCCCTCACCCACGTGGTTGCTGCAGATGGGAGCCTAGAGCCATTTCTACAGGGGCACGTCGTCAGGAAGTAACCCGCCACACCACGTGCTCGCCAAAGACGTGGATTCAGAAGAGGCAAACTTCCTGCCCGGTGAAGCCACGAGCTTCGGCTGAGGACACCCTTTTAAGAAAGGCCCTCAGGGCACATTCAGCACCTTTTTCACTCTATTAGACCCTGTTAGACCCTATTAGACTTGGGCTCCCGTAAAGAGTCACACCGGCTTACGTGAAAATCGGGCGTCACCATTTGCTTAAGAGTCCGAACCTGAGGACGGTGGCGGACGGTTCCCACTGCACAGCCTAGCTGCCCCCCGCTGGAGAGAAACCACCCTCCTTGCGGAAAGGACGGCGGGAAGCCCTCTCTCTCATGGCCTTGGCTTCCTCATACCATTTCCCACTCCTCAGACGAGCCATTTGCTCCTGCTGCTTAACTGGAGTTCCTGCTCTCAGAAGCAGGGTGAACGCTGAGCTCCGCACGGTCCTCAACCTGCAGGCAGGTTGGCCTGCAGTGGGGCTGCCGTGGGGCTGAGACAGGAGCCCTGCCCTTAGACAACTCACCTGAGCCCCCAACTCACCTGAGCCCCGACTCCAGACCTGTCTGTCTGCATCGCCTCCCTCCCTCCCTCTGCGCTGTGCTCCTCACACCTGGGGCGGCTTTTGTGTTTCATTTGTCCTGGCAACGGGACGGGGCTAACTGGCCTGGAGAGAGTTTTATAGCTTCCTTCTTGTTTCCGCAGGCAGGGGTTGGCAAACTTCTACCAAATTCTTCCCAGAGTCTGCTTGGGGATGGCCCCTGAGCTAAGAATAGATTCTACATTTTTAAAGGGTTGGAAAATTTGTTTAAAAAGATGAAAAAATTGGCAACGGAAACCCTATGTAGCCGGCAAAATCTGAGACATTCACTATCTGGCCCTTTCCACAAACGCTTGCCATCTCTGCCTCGGAGAGAAGTCTCTAGAGCCAACAGCATCTTTGCATTTGTTTTGGCTGGTACCAGACCCCTAGTGTCCTCCAAATTCTTTTCTTGCTGTTAGGGTTGAGGTGGGGAGGCGGGGAATAAAGTCATTTCCAGAAACACAGCATGATTGTGGAGAAAATATTTTCCTTTCTTCACGCAGAAAATATCACTGGTTTGTAAATAACCCAAATGATCTGAATTGAGAAGGACCCTTCATTCCATATTGTCAGTTGAAGCAAGAAGGCATCCATCAGCAAATCAACGTACAGACACATCCTAAAGCAGGGCAATTAAATCAGCACTCTCTCCCCACCTTCCATTTCTTAAGGTATTGACAAGTTCCAGCATTTCCTCTTTGTAAACTAAGATCTAGGTTGGGAAATTATAAAGTCAAAAGTCCCAGAATGCAAGGTAGGTGACGTCAGCATGGACTGACCAGGGGTAAGACAAAAAGGAGGGGGCTGTGGCAAACGAAAGTTAAGTTGTCCCATCAAAAGATGTTAAGAGACTAAAAGTACTGAGCTGGCCAACAAACCATGTTTGTAACAAGGTTTCTGCTGCTGGGATGCTGAACTTTGACCCAGGCCTGTCTTTAGGAAACCAGGCATTGACCAGGGCCAAGTAAGAGACTGGACTGGCGGTCAAGTGCAGTCCTGGATTTCTACACCAGGGACTGATTTAATCCAGTTTCATTTCTGTAAGATAAGTTCCAGCTGAAGCGTTGGCAGTCTGCTACAGAGACTGTGAGTGCAGCGTCCAGCGCCAGCCAGCCTGGGCCTAAATCTAGACTCTGCCCCTTCCAGGGGCTCTAATCCAAGGTTCCCACTTAATGTCCCCGCACCTCGGTTTTCTCATTTCTTGATGGGGATAGTACAACACATCAGAAAGCTGTTCTGAGAATTAAATCAGGCAACATATTTAAAGTTCTTAGGACTGTGCCTGACACACAGCAAGCAGTCAGTTGATATCGGTGGTTGTCACTTTGAGAGTGTGGGCATGAATTATCTGGACTCGCCCACCATGCACCAATCCATTGTTTAGAAAAGATATCAACAGCTATCTCTTGTTATGTCGGATGTGCAAGGTATTTTTAATATGATACCTCAGTAAAGGATTACTGAGCTACTCAAGAAAGCTCAGTCTAGTCTACAGAGGAAGCTTCTAAATGAGTGAGTGACAGAGCCAATATCATACCAGCAGGTAATTGGCCATTTCAGTGAGGATGGAGCTGTTCACCAGTAACCAGATATCCAATAGTGTCTTAATGAATAACAGTGTGGACAGGACGTTAAGGGATTGGCTTGGAGGCTCCACAAAGTTTCCAAGAACCTGGGCTCTTGCTACCCTCTGCCACTCTCAGCTTTCCACCCTTTTATTTGCTACCTCATGGGCATAAAGAAGCTGCCACAGTCTCAGGCATCACATCCGCAACCCAATGTCCTAAGAAGGAAGGAAGGTCACAACCAAAACGTTTCTCCAAGTGAATTTCTGTATTTTGATCCTCTAACTCAGAGTACATCTCATTGGCCAAACGTAGGTCACATCCTTATCCCTAGATTAATTATTGCTGAAGAAAATGGGATTTGGTTTAGACAAATCACAACCAAATACTTGGGGCTGTGGTAGTGACCAAGCTTACCTAAGGTCAAGGGGAAAAGGGTGCAGGAAATGAGAACGGCCGTTAGGTAGGTAATGAGCAGAGACTAACTCACTGACTCTGGGTTTAGAACTCTTGTGTGGTTGAAGCGGCAAGTTACCTGTGCGCGCGTGCGTGCGTGCGTGTGTGTGTGTGTGTGTGTGTGTGTGTGTGTGTGTAGGGACAAGAGGGACAATTACTCCTATGATAAAATGACCATATGGCAATAACTTTGTAAATCAACTTTGAGTGGAAATGGTTTCTTGTTGGGCCTTTTCAAATGTCGAGGTGTCAACTTATAAATCCTAGCCCACAGTCCATTCTTCAACACACAACTATTTTCAGTAGGGAAAGAAAAAGAGACTTTTAAAGACTCTCATTAGCTTTGAAGTCAGGCCAAGAAGTTGGCTTTCAGCAGCCAAGGGGAAAAAAAAGCTCCATTAACATCCAGTGTGGAAATCTAGAAGGATCTGAGCTAAGTGAGGATCTTATTTACATATACAGACATGAGAATTTGATTTTTATTTGGGTAGTTTTCTGACTTCTTTCCAGGCCAGAGCTTTGGAAAAAAATGCTATTCCTTATTCAGAATATATGACTGCCTCTGAACATTTTAACTCTGGGTGTGATGGGCATGGTGAAAACCAGATTTGCACTATATTTTAGAATTAAATCTCCTTTGCTTGATTTCAACTGTTGTTCAGTTGCTAAGTCGTGTCCAATGTTTGGCAACCCCATGGTCTGTAGCTCACCAGGCTTCTCTGTTCATAAGGTCATGTCCAGGCAGGCATACTGGTGTGGGGTGCCATTTCCTTCTGCACGGGATCTTCCTAGGCCAGGAGGTGAACCCACATCATCTGCACTGGCAGGTGGATTCTTTATCACTGCGCTACCAGGGAGCCCTTGACTTCAGCAGGGCATGTCCCATGTTGCATGAAGATGGCTGGTATAGTTAACACAGACAATACACACTTCAGCAACAGGCCTCTAATACTACTACCACTACTGAGTCGCTTCAGTCGTGTCCGACTCTGTGCGGCCCCACAGACGGCAGCCCACCAGGCTCCCCCGTCCCTGGGATTCTCCAGGCAGCAACACTGCAGTGGGTTGCCATTTCCTTCTCCATGCCTCTACTATTATACCATATTTACTCTTAAAATTTGGTTTATATAGTTTTTACTAGAGCTATGAGTTTCAGAAAGTGATTTATAGCAAAATAGGTTACCTCCACTTAAACTTCACCTATGCCATGATAATATTGATAATATTGACAATTTTTATTCTAGAATTTTTTAAGATTCTTTCTGATTTGATTTATAACCTGTCATATATAACCTGTTATTTGATTGCAAAGATATTGTAGTGATTTTACTTTTATACCCAACTCACAGCTGATACACAGCATAAGTGAGGGGGTAAAGGGGATTTTTGCTCTTGAAATCCCCTGGCACTGGGGCTTGGTTGTTACTGCAACACGACCTGGCAGATGCTGACTAATAAAGCATGCGAACCCATTTAAGTCAATGAAAAAGAACAAATTCCAGGAATGCAGGGTTGCTGCTGGACGGGTCTCTCCTTTACCCTGCACTGGCTGACGTGCTGTTGAAAACCTGAGAAAGTAGCCAGGCCAGGAAGGCTGGGCCAAGGGAGAGCGTGAGGGCCACAAACTCCACTTTCTTTTCCTCCAGGTAGAGCTGGGTGTGCTCTCACTTGCAGCTGACAAGTTCCTCACTAAGAAGAAAACAGCAGAACTACCTGTTCCGCTGATCTGGGAGCTTCTTGGGAAGGAAAGCTTTCCTCCCCTCATGAGTTAGAACACGACCACGGGTTAACCAGTGTTCCAGATGTTTTCAGATTATAATGAAAGGATTCAATTCTCTGTAATCGGGATGAATAAAAACTTTCCCCTGATAGAACCAGAGGTTTATTCTATGAAAAGAGTTCATTGGTTTCAAAAACCTTATTTTTCTTTTCATGAAATAATTTGAAATCACTCTGCTCTTTGATTGCACTGGTTGATAGATCAGTTTTGGGAACTCATGGTGGAGATACTTTCTAAAAGTAAATTCAACCACATTTTAGCCATAAGAAGCTGCGAGTGAAAGTCTCTTGTAAAGCGTCCCGTTCTGAAAGTCTAGAGTACAGTCCATTGCTTTGACTAATGCCACCTCTTTTACTCAGGAGAAGCAAATTAAACTGATTAACTGTTTTTCATACATCTTCACTCCATGTGGACACTGAGTCAGCTGGGAGGTGTGTAATTTCACAAGGAATCAGAAACCCTGATCACTGGGAAGCGCCCACTTCCCGATGTTACCATGTGCACTGGCGTTCCTGCAGGGGGCGATAAACTTCCTGCGAAAGGCCCTGAGATGGCTCCACTCTGCCCTAGAGGCCTGAAAGCAGCGATAGGCTGGGCAAAAGCAGGCAGGCGTCTGTGTTCTAATAAAACTTTATCTATACACGCGGAAATTTGAATTTTGTATAATTTTCAAATATCACAAAATAGTATTTTTCCGATTTTTCTTTTCCAACCATTCACAATGTAAGAACCATTCTTACTTAGCTTGTGGGTCATACAAACACAGGTGATGGGCTAGATTTGGCCTGTGGACTGCAGTTTGCCAACCCCTGAATTACTGAGTTCTTTTGTGTTTCAGGCATTATTCATATAATTCTCACAAGAATCCTTATGAGGGGTGAGTCATATTATTACAGCCATTTAAGAGATGAGTAAACTGAGGTCGAGAAGGTAGCACAGCCTGGGAGTGATGGGCCCAAGATCACAACATGTTTGCCATACTCTTTTCAACTAGTAGTCAATTAGGAGATGAAATGTGGAATCTTAAAATGAGGACATTACTGGTAGGGCTAAGCAACTGAAAGCATTTTAAAATGCTTTTTTATTTTCTTGACAAAATATTTTGCGTTTCCTTGCATCTCTGTCTGATTTTGCGTTATCTTTTGGTGCCAATCATCTAGCTCTAATTCATATTGTTTTTGTGGCTAAATTTCACAGCAGAAAGTGAGACACTTCATATTTGCCAGTTAGAGATTTGCCCTGCATTTGCATACGCAAGCTGCAAGAGACACGGGATTCCTCGGATAGGATCCCTACACACAGGCAGACAAAAAGACGTTTCGCTTCAAAAAACATGGAACTTGGAAGCTAACAGATGCTTTGGATTTAACCTGCAGCTTTTACATTTAAAGTTCCTGGGAAGAAGACTCATGGAGTTCCCCCTTGTAGGGTGCTGAAATGGAGAGTTAGATTTTTCTAGAAAATAGCCAGTAAACTCATGAGAATTTTCTGGAGTTACAAGAGTCCTGAGCTTTATAAGCCAGTAAGTTTGGCTCCAAAAAGGGGGAGGGAGAAGGGGAAGGGAGGGAGAGAGAAGGAAGGAGAAGGAAGACAGGAAGGAGGGAGGAAAGAGAAAGAAGCAGCGGCAGCCACAAAGCAGGTTCCGAAGCTGGCTCTCCCAGCGAGAATCACGGCACAGCCATTCCAATTTTCACTCCACATCACAGTCAACATTTCTGGACATACTTGGATTTTCGACTTCTGCTCAGTTCCAGCAATTAAATAAAAGTGAAAACACAGGACCCGTCCATGGCAAGCAAACAAGAGACATCTCGGAAGAGCCAAACATATTTTGCTTTGGTTAAATGACAGCAATCAGTTTCTTTCTTAAGGAGTTGTGAACTTACGTAGCCCACTTATAACATTTTTTTCCAAAGACTGCACTTCTTTTAGAGCAGACAGCTGCTGCTTTGGGTCTGACACTCTTGAGGCCAATTTGTTCATCTCCCTGGAAGATGTTTTGGAATGATACATTTGTGTGATGGCTTACACGGAGCCATCTTCTTAGACATGAATGCACTGTCTTGAAAGTCTTGACCATCACTCTTGGAAATTAAAGCCCCCAAAGAGAGTGAGGCTCAACTTGTGTCTGTCAAGTGTAGACCCATGGAGTCAGCTCTCCTGCCCGAGAGAACGTCTCACAGCATCTATTGCAGCAATATGCTCTGAAGCCTGGTGCAACTACCTGTCCTGGGTACCACCCACGGTTAGTAGAGAATCTAGGTTGCCATGGAAACAAAAGCGAAAGAGCAATCGAAGTAAAATGAAGCAGAGGGTGCAGCATCATGTCCCTTAAGGAAGGAGTGAGATGCTCTTAGGTTGAGTAGACTCTTTCAGCCCCTAAATGGTAACAAATGCTAAAAATGCATGCTCTGATTCTGCATTTTATCTGCATTGATTCAATGGGCGTTACAACTATTGATGCAAAGTCATTCCCCCATGGCCACTGATCACGTGAGAGGGTGAAAGAGTCTACAGTGGGTGAATCACACTTGGAGCATGCAAGAACCCACAACCCCAGAGCTGACGTGCCCAGGGGTCCACCACGCCAGAGATGAACATGGAATGATTCTGTCATTTCGCGTGTAACTTACATTCTCCTCTGCACCTGTGGGGACTGAATCCTCTTTAACTGACTAAAGGGAAGATAGAAACAAAAGCAAGAGTTAGGATGTTACCAAAACCAGGCCTAACAGCTTTCTGTGCCATTTTTGGACATTGCTTATGCACACCTTGTTCCAAGATGAACTCAAACGAGGTTGATACAAACATAAACAGTGCAAATTAAACGATGTATTTAAAATGCAGTGAAGGAGCAATAAGCATACAGACGCAACCTGGACACAAATGGAGTGATGCGCGGATGCTACAGGAAACACATGGCAGCGCTGGCTGCGGGCAAGTGTTAATAACACGTTTGCCTTGACAGTTCCGATCTGTCACACAAGACAGTCACTGTTAGGTAAGATGCACGAGCTGCTCGGGAAAATTCTGGTCATATGTCCAGAGCAATCCAGCCTGTGATCCTCTGAGAGGAAGCAGGCACTGATGTCATAAGCTGGGTCCTCAGCCTTATCCCGATGGTCGGGCAGTGGCCAGCATCTGAAGCTGCTTCTTACCAGCCTTCGATGTGGGCCAAGGTCATTGTGCCAAAGAATAATCGGGTTAAAATACTTCTATGGAGGGCCAGAAGGCTGGGGTCCGACATATCCAGCTTCCAATCCTGTTAATTCTTGCAGTAAGTCTAGCATCTCGGTCCTGCCCCAGATAGGAGTGGTATTACCAAATTCTATCAAAGGTCAATGTCACAATCACCCTATAGGTTTGCCAAGCTCCAGCTCGAGAGTTCGTCTTTGCATATTTCTTGCAGTTGTTCTGACTCACTTTGAGGTGGATGGGTGGTGGTTACAGGCCACTGCGAGACTCACTTGTCAGAGCTGGATTCTCTTCCCAGAAAAGTAAGCTTGAACAGAACATTTCACAAAGAACTCCAGGGTGTTCATAGACCCTTGCATCTCTTCTCTTGGACGCCAGGGCAGGAACTCTTTGTCGGTGTTTACGTGTTTATTTCTCTCTGCCTGTGCTGGGTCTCCGTTGCTGCCCCCGGCTTCTCTCCAGTCGCGGCGAGCAGGGCCTGCTCTCAGTTGCTGGCCAGGACTTCTTACTGCGGTGGCTTCTCTTGTTGCGGGTCGTGAGCTTCAGCAGCTGTGGGACGTGGGCTCAGAGGCTTGGCTCCTGGGCTCCAGATCACAGGCTCAACAGTTGTGACGCATGGGCTTAGTTGCTCCGAGGCACGTGAGATCTTCAGCGACTGATCTCCTGCATCGGCAGGGGGATTCTTTACCACTGAGCCATCAAGGGAGCCCCATCTATGTCTATTTTGCCCCAAGCCCTGCCTTTATTTTTACCTTGAAAACATGCAGTGTGTGAGAGAGAAAGGATCTGACATTTACAAACATATCCTCTTTATTTGGCGCTTTGTAAACGTTATCTGACTTTAAGCAGTCCCAGGCGGTCAGTATGCTGATCTTCACTCACACAGCAAGAAACAAAGTTCAGAGAGCTGGAGTCACTTGTTTAGGATGATAAAACCAGAAAATGATGGAAATGGTTCCAAAAGCCAGTTTTCCCCCCTGTCATGATGATTTGAAGGATCAGAAACATTTTTTGGTAACTGTGTGAGCTTCTTTCTCTTCTACCAGAACTTTCTCTCTAGATGACATCTTCAGATTTGACCACTAATTTTTACTTATCTTCTTCTCCCACTGAAGCTTACCTGAGCACAGAAAAATGTCCCTAAAATGGATTGTGGGTTTTCTGGAAGCTCCTGATTGTCGGAAAATCATAGAACATTCAGAAGCAATGGCCAGTAGTGTAGCTGCCTTGGAACCACACCCCTTCTTCCCAAGACCACGCGGGTACTGTTTAATCCTATGGAAAGGCAAAGAATTAAATGACGTTTTAAGCAGACTGCCTTCAACCTGACCCACAAAAGTTTCAAGAGTCAATATACTGTGTACACTGAACTGAAAAGCCCTCCCTCCATGTGAGAACAGCACTGCTGGCTTGCCAGGCTCTCTCTGCTGCCCGGGGCATTGGAAGGAGACTGGTTTGTGCGCTGGTTTTCTGTGTTGGGAAAGCTCTTGGCCGTTGATGGCTCACTGTTTTCCAGAGGAAGCTGAGAGCTGAGTGCAGGCGAGGCTGAGATGCGGAAGGGACGCCTCCGGACAGTGAAGTTTCCATCATCTTCATCACGGCTCCGCTCGTCCCGATCCTGCTGTTTCGGGAGTTGGCTTTTTAAGCATTGTCTGTTCCGAAAGATATGGCTGTCTCTTACTTTAAAGCTATACTACCCAGCAAAACACTCCTTATGTTGGGAATTAGTCCAGTGGACCATTTCTCAAAGTAATCTGCATACTGTTTTCACAATTCTTGACCTGTCCGTGTACATCTGTATTTACTTGATATTTTTCTTTAAGTTGACTATCTTTTCATTTAAACAGATGTATTTTAAAAGAAAACAGCTTGACATGAACGTCATATCAATGTCCTCCCTGTAACCAGAAGAACGTATTAAAACCACTGCAATGCGTAATGGTGCTCATTAAATTCTAATTATTTTTAAGTCTTTGTTAAAAAGAGAGATCATCAAGTGTAAACACAGTAAAAAATGCTTCTTAAAACCAGGAAGAGATCTTATAGTTAACGTCACCAGAGGAAATGGAGTAGAATGGAAAGAAGATAACTCTGCATTACATGATGGATTGAATGTTTAGAGCTGTCTCCAGGAGCCATCCAAAACCATCTTGCACTTTCCTATACATTTGCACACTGGCTTACGGGCCTAACCTTCAAGCTGGGGAAAGCTGAAATATCCGGTAAGAAGACGGACCCCAGATTGGGTAATGAGACACCAGGTTCTTGTTGCCCTTTAGGGTCTGACACACGTACGGCAACCTGCTCAGAACCCAAGTCCTGAGTGTCTTGGACTGTGGAGTCAGGTTCAAATTCACTGTTGTAGCTGTGCAACCTTGGGCAAGTCAACCACATCTCTCTGAGCCTCAGTACACACACACAATACAGCCTGTGAAGGGAGAGTCGTGCCTGAGGCAGAGCTGAGACGCATCTACATCTGGGGGCTGGGGTCTGGCCACCGGGCAGCTCCTCCCAGGGCAGATGTCAGGACCTTCCTTTCCACGGGCGTCAGAGACACTGCGAGGTGTCTGTAGGAGGTAAGAACAACTTGAACTATGTTGCAGTGAGGTTCAGGTGTCTACAGTCTTTTCTAGAAGTGAGGGGGTACAGGAGGAGCAGAAATAAAAATTTTAAGAAATGGGAAGAGATCTCATCCATGGAAGTAAGGACTCTGGGGAGCCAGCATCCTGCAAGGGTCGTTTTGGGGAGGATGCTGGTGGTTGGAGAGCCCCTTATCCAACCCAGCTTAGCTGCCCTCGAGCTGGGTGTGCCCTGGGGCAAAGAGGGCTGCATGGGTGCCAAGGGTGTCTCTCTGCCCCGCGCAGCTGCTCCCGGAGCTGAGCTTCCCAAAGAGAGTTTTCTCCACCGCCTCTCGAGTGGCAGGGGAGCGGCGGCAGGCTCCAAGGACATTAGCAAAGCGTCGGGTCAGGTGGCAGGGACCTCTTCCTCGGTGGCTTTGGGGGCGGAGGTGTGGTTTGTGAGTGATCACCAGGAGGAGCACAGAGAGGCCTCAACGGAGCCACGATCACCTTTCTCACAGTCCTAGAACTACCCAGATGGGGTGAGGCGGCATGTGCATTGGCGTGCTTCAGTGTGTGGAAATGGCCAGTGCGAAGGCGAGGGGTGTGGAGCGCCTAGCACAGCGCCTGCACGGAGTACGCGCTCGATGAGTGGAAGGGACTTTCGCGCATGCTGGGGGGAAGGGGCATCATCTAGGCCTACCTGACCTACTCAAGGCTTTTCTTAGGGAATCTCCCTACATTGTTGATGGGAATGCAAACTGGTGCAGCCACTATGGAAAAGAGTGTGGAGCTTCCTCAAAAACTAAAAACAGGGTTGTTATATGATCCAGGAATCCCGCTCCTGGGCATATATGCAGACGAAATTCTAATTCAAAAAGATATATGCACCCTAATTCACAGAAGCACAATTCACAATAGTCAAGACATGGAAGAAATCTAAACGTCCATCAACAGATGAATGGATAAAGACGATGCAGTGTACACACACTCACACGCACACACTCACACGCACACACTCACACAATCACACACACGCACACACACACTCACATGCACACACACGCATGCACACACACGCACACACATGCACACACGCACACACACTCAGACGACACACACATGCACGCACACGCGCGCACACACATGCACACACACACTCTCACACTCACTCATACACATGTACACACTCACACGCACACACTCACGCAACACACGCGTGCGCGCACACACACATGCACACACGCGCACACACACATTCACACACACGCACACACACTCAGACAACACACACACGCACGCACACACGCGCGCACACACACGCACGCACACACGCACACACACATGCACACACACTCACACTCACACACATGTACACACACGCACACACACGCGTGCACACACACACATGCACACACACGCGCACACACACTCACATTCACACACATGCACACACGCACACACACTCAGACGACACACACACGCACGCACACTCAGACGACACACACACGCACGCACACACGCGCGCACACACACATGCACACACACTCACACTCTCACACTCACACGTACACACTCACACGCACACACTCACGCAACACACGCGCGCACACACATGCACACACACACGCACACACACACTCACATTCACACACACACGCACACACACTCAGACGACACACACACATGCACACACGCGCGCACACACATGCACACACAACACATGCACACACAACACACGCACACACACTCACACACACACGTACACACACACGTACACACATGCACACATGCAACACGCGCACACACACACATGCACACACACACACTCATAACAGACATGCACATACACACACACTCACATTCACACACACACACCCACACACACACACTCACACTCACACACACGCTGAAATGCCACTCAGTCATAAGAAGAATGAAATATTGCCATCTGCAACCAGACAGATGGACCTAGAGATTATCACACTAAGAGAAGTGAGTCAGACAAAGGGAAACGTCATATGATATCACTTATATGCGGAATCCAAAGTATGACACAGATGAATTTATCAATGAAACAGAAACAGACTCACAGACACAGAGGAGAAATTGTGGTTGCCAAGAGGGAGAAGGGGTGCGGAGGGACGCATGAGAAGCTTGGGATTAGCAGATGGAGACTATTACACAGAGAAAAGCTGAGCAATGAGGTCCTACTGTATAGCACAGGGGACTGTATTCTATATCCTGTGGTGAACTGTATCGGAAAAGACTATGGTAAAGAGTGTATAACGTGAAAGTGAAAATGTTAGTCGCTCGGCTGCATCCAACTCCTTGCGACCCCATGGGAGCCCACCAGGCTCCTCGGTCCATGGGATTCTCCAGGCAAGAATACTGGAGTGGGTAGCCATTCCCTTCCCCAGGGGATCTTTCTGACCCAGGGACTGAATCTGGGTCTTCCACATTGTAGGCAGATTCTTTACCATCTGAGACACCAAGGACACATGTCTAATTGAGCTACTTTGCTGTTTAGCAGAAATTAACTTTAATAAAAAAAATTTTAAACAACTTTTCTTGATTAATATCATGTTGCTTTTAAAATTCCCTTGTGTCTGGCCCAGACACATGGTTGTTCATGAATCCCTTTGGAAAAGACATTTCTAACACTGCTCTTGGGTTATATTAAGTTCTAGCATTGGAACGGGTAACCGGATGGCATGGCTCTGTTAAAATATGTGATGAGCTGCTCCCATCAGGACAGTGGCACAGTGAACTTCATTAAACAAAAAGCCCAGGACGTCCTAACTTCAGCCCATTGTGCCAGTATTTTGAGATCCTTATTGCATATATTCTGGATTGCATTAATGAGCCCACCCAGCTCATAAACTTGATAAATGTGCTTCACAGTTTATTGACCAAGTTACAAATAAAAACTCTGAATAAACAGGCCTGAGGCCAGATTCCAGAAGCCACCCCGAAGGCAGCTTCTTGCATGTGGTTCTGATCCTCTAATAAACATTCTTTGTTGGCCTGCTTCTCCCTATCTTGTGAACATGCCTCAGATGCAACTCTATAGAACTGAAGAAACATAGTAATACTAACAAAGATAATAATAAAACCCCACATTGTTGGGCTATGTGTTAGGCAGCAGGCTAATATATATATTTTTTACATTAGTATTCCATGTCAGTTTGCAAAACGGAAGCAGACCCCCTGTAATTTCTAGGTCTCTGTTCCAATACCTATTAAACTGTAGCTTTTATTCTAAAACCATGCCTCCCTTTGAAGTTTGAGGTGTGTCTCTAATTCTTCAAAGCTGACATCCTGGAGCTCACATTTAATGTTTATCTGTAACCAGCATGGCTTCCGCGCTCAGAACACAATGACAAAGTCATCCAACAACTTCTGCTTTCTCTCCTCCTCTTTCCCACACAGCAAAAGCCTGCGAGCTAAGGACTCAGCAGGACCAGATTCCAACCCATCATTTCCATTGCCAGGGAGTACGCTCTGGTGGCTGATCTTTGAGGAAGAGGAGAGACGACTAACTCTTCCGCACTGGAAATATGTGCAGGAAGGGAATTCAGACAGGAAGGAGAATCGGAGGGCACCACAACTCACATCAAAATGAATGAAGACAGAACGATTCTAGAATGCAAGGTCGATCTCGGCACACCAGCGTCGTCAAGCCTCTCAGTTAGAGGAACGCGATAAGGTGTGATAAGCAAACACACCGAGGGTGGGATTCTCATCCAAACCTCAAAACCAGAAACGCCTCAATCCTTTTCAACAAACTGGACATCTGGCCCTCATCTAGTGAGTTGAAACTGGTGCAGCTTTGTTAACAACGACAAAAACCCAGTTTGAAAGCTAAAGGATCTGGTTTGGACATTTATATTGCTGAGAATAAGGATCTAAATGGCACATGTACTTATTATATAAACTTGACTTACAAGAGCGCCTCTCCTTTAAAGAGCACTGCAGTTCTTAAAGGAATGTTTCTTTAAAATGCTGTCAGATGGCAGCACTTCGGCCAGTAGACACCCTGTTGCTACCGGGTCTTCCAGGAGCGCCATCGGGATCACGCGGCAGCTGCTTCGTGTTCACTGACTTCACCGCGGAGCTGAAGGAAGACCTTTTCTATCAGGTCTGAATGCTTAAGCCTGTCTTTCAAGTGCTTCCATAGTTATCCAGACCTAGGCCAGCCTTTTCTTGGTTTATTTATGTATTTTTTTGGCTGCACCATGCAAGCAGGCGGGATCTTAGTTCCCGGACCAGGCATCAAACCCCTGCCCCCGGCACTGGGAGTGTGGAGTCTTAGCCACCGGCCCACCAAGGAAGTCCCTACGCTGGGCTGTCCAACCGGATCCCAGTGGACTCTGGGATTCGCTTTGTGAGCAAATAAGCCATACGAGCCAGAGGGGTGTTTAAGTTCTCCTAGTCTACTCTGACCTACCCTGGCTGCCCCCTTGTCTCAACACCCGCGGCACTGGTAATCTGCACCCCACGATTAATATTAGACTCCACACTGGGCTGTTTGGGAATGAAGCTGTCACTCCTCAAATGCCAGCCACTTGTACCCATCGTCAACTCCTCTCCCAGATCATGAAAGGTAGGAATCACTTCCCATTTTCAGAGTTGAGGAGAGTGAGGCTTAGAGGGTTTAAATTCTTTGCTCACGTTCAAACAGACAGTCACTGTCAGAGCTGAGATTTGATTCTGTGTCTCTTTGGCTTCAGAGCTCACGTTGTTTTTCTACTTCGTCATTTGTCTCCTCCAAAGGAAAGGAGGAAAAGAGCCATTTTGAAGATACTCCAAATAAATGCATCGTTTACCAACCGCATGCAGGCACACACACACACAGGCATGCACGTATTCATACATGCGCTGTCCCTCCAAGCGGGCTTCAAGCCTGTCGACGGCAGCAGATGAGTCTGACATTCCCTTTGCACCGCACGGGCCGTGAGCTCCAGAAGCGGCACTTGGATACTTAGTTTGGAACCAGTGATGTCGTACTTGAGAAAATGAGAGGAGCACTGTCCACTGAGCACCTGCTATGTCCCGAATGCTCTCCATGTAAATGACAGACTCTCATAACAGCACCATGAGACGGACGTGGTCCCTATATTACAGGTGAGAAAGTAAATGCTCGAAAGGGTTAAATAATCTGCCTAAAGTTATAGAGCCCCATCTTTCTGATTCTGGCTATTATGCCAACTTGCCATCCCCAGGGTTTTTTAAGATCAGCTATTCCAATCTTTTTACTTAACAAGTGAGGAAAAAGAGACCCAAACAGAGTAAGTGACTTTCGCAAGGTCACAGAACAAATAGTATCCCAATTACTCTGAAATGGTGTAGTCAGTCCACAGAACTGGGCTTAAACATATTTTTGGCAAGCATAACAAAATGTGAAATTAATTTTCTCAAAGGTTATTTTTGTTTATAATAAGAACTACTTTAGCAATCAAGACTATAAATCAAAATAATGTAAAATTTCATATTGACAGCCTTTAGGGGAAAATTTCATTTCTGATGTTCCTAATTGTAGACTTAGAGACTTTGAAATTTGTTTGTTTAAAAGCTTCTCAATTAAAAGAAAGAGAGCTTAGAGTTAGTGAAAACATCAGAATTTTCTAGTGTTTCTCTTTGCTCTCAAAAATTTTACGAGAATGGTTTTATAACCAAATCTTCTTCTAATTTAAAAAAGACAAAGACTGCCATTTTGTTCCTACAAGAAATAAGCTCCTCTAAGAGGATGGAAGCTACTGGAGGGCAGTGATCTGCTCCCCAAGAAATATGGCTGGATGGCATCACGGACTTGATGGACATGAGTCTGAGTGAACTCCGGGAGATGGTGATGAACAGGGAGGCCTGGCGTGCTGCGATTCATGGGGTCGCAGAGTCGGACACGACTGAGCGACTGAACTGAACTGGACTGAAGAGAACGGAAGCTACTGGAGGGCAGCGATCTGTTCCCTGATATTTTTTCAGTGCCTAGGACCTGCACACACACACACACACACACACACACACACACACACACACACACACACTAAAAAAAATACTTAGCACCAAGAGAGTGATTAAAACTGCTGTGGGATGAGGGAACCTCCCCCTCGCATCCATACAGATCTGTTTTCTATGCATGCAAGAAGACAAGACAAGATCAGAGGTGATTTGGTTTTCAGTTTCTCTTAACTTCATCGTTTGTATGACTTACTAAAGAAATAAAGCAGATGCCGGTGCAAGAGCCAGTGAGACTGAAATAAATGAGTACCTGAGTGCCAAGTGGTCCTGACTTTTATTTTCAACGGGAAGAGCCGAAATTTCAAAGAGGAACCGGCGCATCTCTCATAGATGCCAAAGGTCAGGAAAGATAAAGCATGGGCGGTTTTTACGTTTAGAAGCTTCCCCAGACCGGCTGGCACAGAGAAATGTCACAGTGGGCCTGACTCACGCCTCGACCCTCGAGCACGTGGGCGAGCTGCAGGCTCCTCAGCCGCTGCCGTGTGGCCCACAGGGCAGGGGTTTTACCCACGTTCCTTAGTCCCCCCCATTTCCATGGCACGGGACTATTACTGTCTGCATTTCTCAGATGAGGCAGCCGAGGCTCGTGGAGGTGGACCGGGACTCAGAGTCTGATCTGTACGTCAGTGTGCCTCAAACTCCCATTGTATGCCAACCTCCTGGGTAGCTTTGGCCACACTGCACATACCCTTGGGGCTTCCCTGGTGCCTCAGTGGTAAAGAAGCTGCCTCCCAGTGCAGGAGACGCAAGTTCGATCCCTGGGTCGGGAAGATCCCCTGGCATCCCACTCCTGTATCCTTGCCTGGGAAATCTCATGGACAGAGGAGCCTGGCGGGCTACAGTCCCTGGGGTCACAAGACTCGGACACGACTGAACAACACCCCGCCTGTGGCAGCTGTGGCCAAAAGCGGCTCCCATCTCCCTGTGAGTGGGGCCGCCTCTGAGGGTCACGACTTCAGCGCCTACGACCTCTGTGCCCCCCCGCCCGCTGCTCCTTGGCAGTGACCAAGCCCAGAGAATGCTGGAAGCCCGACATAGGACCTCTCGCGTGAGCTCTACTTGGCCTCGGCTCAGCAGCACCCCCAGCCAGAGGCCCTCAGGCCCTCTCCTCCTGCCGCTCTGCCCCTCCTGGGCCCCGCAGCCTCTCCCCTCCCACACCTCCCCACGCCCTTTATCCTCCACAGTGGTTTTCCTCCAAGAGATATTCTACATATCAGCTCTGTCTTCATGTCAGCCTCCTGGGGGGACCCCAATTTACTACTATTTACTCAGCACTGTTAACTGTTCAGTTGCTAAGTCATGTCCATCTCTGTGACCCCACGGACTGCAGCACGCCAGACCTCCCTGTCCATCACCATCTCCCGGAGCTGGCTCAAACTCATGTCCATCGAGTCAGTGATGCCAACCAACCATCTCATCCTCTGTTGTCCCCTTCTCCTCCTGCCTTCAATCTTTCCCAGCATCAGCGTTTTTCCTTCCAAAGAGTTGGCTCTTTCCATCAGGTGGCCAGAGTATTGGAGCTTCAGCATCAGTCCTTCCAATGAATATTCAGGGTTGATTTCCTTATTAGCATTAGTACCATTAACTACATAACTCTTTCTTTGGATAACTTGTTTTTTTTTTTCCCCAGCTGCAGCCCGTGGCATGTGGGATCCTTGTTCCCTAACCAGGGATTGAACCCTCACCCCTGCACGGGAAGTGCAGAGTCTTAACCACTGGACGCCAGGGAGGGCCTCCTCCTTGGATTACTTTTTTAAACTAAATACATGTAACCTCACCTTGAGCAAAATATATGTTAAATCTTGAGCTTATTTAATGTGCTAGTTTTATTTTTCCTAATACATTTTGAATAATACATATGATTATTGAAGTAAAAATGCCTGAATATGAGCCACTTAAATCTATCCCTTGCCACCAGTATATGGATATAACTTACTCGGAAACTGTTCCCTTCATTATAGCGCTGATAAAATATTTTGTTAAAGAAAAAAACAGAGAAATTGATGAGGAAGGAGAACAAGGATGGATCTGCCAAGTGACATCGCCCAAGGTTTTCACTAAGTATTAGTGCTTGTGTTCTGGGAAGAACCCAGAAGGGAGATTTCTGTACAATGGAAAATAAACAGGAAAAGGTTTCCGAAATCCTGCTGGATTCTGGACAAGAGAAGAAACCGAATACCCAGCGGCATCTGTGTTCACCGCCTTCCTGGCACCGTGCACCAAGACGCACGGATGTGCCACTGGAATTGCTCACCTGGCGTCTCCAACTCCCCCTCCCATGACTCCTTGCTCATCTTTGGCCACATTTAAAGCAGGCAAGGGCTCTGAACATGTGTGGCAGCTGAGGTCTGCTCGGCAGGAGGATCACAGAACAGCTCTCAGCACAGTCAGTGTGCCCACCTCGCTCCCTTGCTCTGCACCTTCACTCTACAGGGAAAACTCAGACAGCGGTTTGCGTGTTCCCCTCGGAGGGCGTGCTGCGTGCCTGCCCTGGTGGTGAACTGGTGGATGGCTGTGGTTCTCCTGGGAGAACCACCGAGGCTCTGTAGCTGGGGGAGGAGGGACGGAGCAGCCCAAGGTGGTCCACAGCGCCAGGGCGGGAGGAACCCGAGGACCACCCCCCACCACCCCGCACTAGAAAGAGGACAACCCACAGAACACCACAGCCCTCTGTCCCGAACCGGCGTAATTCCAGGAAGGAAAATTCTACTTGTTCATTTCCTGTTCTTTCCCACAAAACACACGCTTGTAATACGACAGACACTGCATTTTTCTCACGGGGTGACTTACAAGTCTTCAGCTCAGTGGTGAGTTGAGTCAGCTTGAAGAAGAAACTCCATGCATCATTGAATACCGTGGCTGGCCCACCAGAAACCATGTCTCAAGTCATCCTGGCCCCAGAGACTCTCCAAATCTAGAGACTAGGACTTACCTTTTTCCAGAACAGTTTGCCCAGAGGCAGAGAGCTGGGGCCCCCTTTTTCCTTGGCACCATCCTTTGCTGTTTCAGTGGCTGTCGAATTCTTGGCGGCCCCCTGGGGCTCCTGGAGCGTAATGTTGGCTTTGTCTAACTTGAGGTTGGCTGAAGAGGCGGCTGACTTTTCCTCTCCCTATAAAAGTTACAAGAAATGTTAATCATCGCAGGATTTCAAAAGCGAAAGGGCTTTTCTTTACAAATGTGGGCCGAGGCTATGCATGTTAAGTTTCCCTTTTACAACTTTCTGTATTTTCCAAATATTCCATGTGGTTGTGGATTTGTGTTAAAATCTTAGGAAAAGTCCAGATACTTCTCTTCTGCAAAAATATATAGAACCATTATGTATCATATGTATGTTAGTAACACATTAGGGCTCAAGGTGACAGAAAGGGGCACTTGGCTGTTAGAATGTTAGTTTGCGCTGAGGCCACGGGTCTTCTTTAGACTGTGGTCTCTGCAGAAAAGTGTTCTGAACGGGCATCTCCAACACGCTTGTGTTTGTTTACACGGTAAAGGTGTATCGTCTTACTGATCCAAAATCTGCAGTGAGAGATGGGCTCTAATACATCTGCTTTGGAAGGGAAGGGCTGACGGTCTGCTCTCACTCTGCCTGGGAGGTCACTGCAGTCAGTGGCTCCCAGCCTCATGGGCCCCAAGCACTGGTTCGTGGAAGACAATTTTCCCGCAGACCAGGCTTGAGGGAGGGGTTTCGGGACGGTTCCGGTGCGTTACGTTTACCCTGCGCTTCATTTCTGCTGTTATTATATTGTGATATACGATGAAATAATTACACAACTCGCTTGTTACTCACTCACAGGGCTCTGATACGTGTCTGCGAGTAACTGACCTGCTGCGGGCGCTGGGCAGCCAGACCTCTCTGCTAAGGATCACGGGTATCCGCAGCTGCTCCCTGCCCAGCTCCCTGGCTCAGCCCCTCCTCGGCCATCGGGCATCAGGCTCTCTCTCACAAGGAGCGCCCCACCTAGACCCTCGCGGGCTTGGTTCACAGCAGGGCTCTAGCTTCCCCGAGAGCCTCCCACGGCTGCTGAGCTGAGAAGAGGCAGGGCTCAGGCAGCTGTGCAGGCGACGGGAGCCTGTAAGTACAGGTGAAGCTGCACTCGCCCGCCGCCTGCCTCCTGCTGTGTGGCCCGGTTCTTAACAGGCCACGGACAGGTCCTGGCCCTCGGCCTGGTGGCTAGGGACCCCTGACTACAGCGATCTGTAGTCTACAGAGATCTTAAGATCTAACATCTATAGACTTTGTGTGAGGCACTCGGGACAGAGGTTTGGGTCTGACGAGCCGTCCACAAGCCCCATGTCTCCACTTGTAGACGCAGCCTTCTCGTCTAAAGCAGATGCGAGTGAGTGGACGGACACTGGCACGGAGCCGCACACTCACTCAGGCCCTGGGCTTCCTGCCTCCCCACTCGCTCCCCAGCCCTCCTCCTCCTCCCCGCACTCTGAGCAGCCAGACCGTGCAGCGGGGGCCATCGGGCCTCCTCAGCGACTGCGCTGTTACTCCCATGCTCTCCGGGGCAGGGGAAGAGCTGGGAGACTTACAGTCTCTCTGTGTCTCTACACAAGTGAGCACCGTGTGAAACATTCTAACACTGGGCTCGTCTGGCCTAACCTCGTCGTCTTACGCATCTCCATTTTAACGATCCTTGGTCCAGGGACTCGTGACACAACCTTTTAAATTCCCAGGGATGTCAGATCTTTGACTTCATTTTCTGATTAAAAGGAAAAAAAAAAAGTCTGAGAGTAAAAACAGAGTGTGGAAACACTCAAACCTTTCAGAGTATTTCTGGTATTGGAAAGAGGCCATCTAGCCCCATGCCTGAATTTTCATGAAAGGGGAAACAGGTCTGTGACCCGCCCGGCACAGGGGCGCAGTCTGGCCTCAGACCTGGACTTTCCTCTCCCACCTGGTGCTCTCCCCACAGTGCACATTACCTCTCTGAAGGAAGCTCACAGATCACTGAACTTCACTGTCCGATGCAAGACACAGTATCTTCTGTGCTGACTTTTTTGATACTAAAAGGGAGTCATTTACAGAGCAGATTCTACATTTGAATCAGGAGCTAAAGGGCCAATGTATAGAAATGACTTTTGCGACAGGTGATCCTGGAATAATCCCAGTTCCATTTAGAAACGTATAAAACCACATAATGCTGGGGTTTAAAATAACCTCTGCCTTGTATCAACAGTGTGATCAAACTGGTTAGGCTCAGACGATTCTGCATTTATGCATGTTCCGAACGGTCTGGGACACCTGGTGCTGTTTCAGCTTCAAATGGTAATTAAATTAACGAGGACTGGTTGAAGGGGAAGTGCCCTCCACCAACTAGCTTGCTGCCTTTTTCAGAAAATAGGGGGGCGGCATGCCGATGTATGCATTTACTCGGGAAAATGCGATCGACTGCCCTCTGTGACCTGTGACGGACACTGAGTGCTGGGGTGGCGTGTTCTCATGAAGAGACAGACGCCAAACAAATAGTCCCGCAGGTGAGTGGGAAACGCCAGCTGTGATGAGTGCCACAGGGCAGAGGGAAGGATTCGGTGCTAAGGGAAGGAGGGGGCTAGACCAGATCTACTATGACGGTCAGGGAGGTTTGACAGAGGAAGGGAGACTGTGCTGTGATCTGAAGGGCGGCTAGAAACTAACTGGGGCAGAGGGAGGAGGCCGCTGGCCCAGGGCACGGCGTACGCCCAGAGCCCTCAGCAGGCGCCAGAGGCCAGGACAGAAGCAGGAGCAGCAGGAGGGGCCAGGCACAGTCCCCAGCGTCAACTTCACTTCTGCTCTCCCGGGAAAACCCCCATTGGCTCGAGGGGTCCATTTTGGACCAAGAATCTGGGCTGGGGGCGGGGCTGACCTCACTCCCATCTCTTAGCAAGCACTGTTGTTGGCTTAAGTAAGTCATCGGTCCTGCTCACGTCATACAGGAAATGCTCCATTACTCACTGGGTCCCACACTGTTTTCATTTAAATTCTGCTGCTTTGCTTCCTCTGTTGAGAGGCTGTGTTACCAGCTCAGGGCTGTCCCTTCACAGGTGCTCAGCCTGCTCAGTCAAAGGTGCATGGGAGTTACAAGAAAGAGCTTGGTTCTGGAGCTCTGGCTTTCTACCAGGGCAGGTCCAGTTGCTAAGCCCACAAGACACCTCTGGTTTGGCCGGTTTGGCCTCCTCCCCTCAGCCTCTTGTCTCCCTCAGCCCCTTGAAGAGGGAACTATGGCCCTAGGGAACTGGGCAAAGAGACGTCCAGCTTTGAACTCTGATGTAACAGTGATAGAAGGCACCAGTGCCCAGCACCGTCTAAGCCACTGACTGTTGTAACGACAACCTGATGAGGAAGGAATGAACGCCTGTGTCCATACTAGTGGTAAAGGAGCCACTTGCTGATGTGGGAGACACAGGAGACTCAGGTTCGATCCCTGAGTCAGGAAGATCCCCGGAGAAGGAAATGGCAACCCACTCCAATGTTTTTGCCTGGGAAATTCCATGGACAGAGGAGGCTGGTGGGCTACAGTCCGTAGGGTTGCAACAGCTGGACGTGACTAAGCGACTGAGCATGCACGCATGCATTATAGTTGGGGAAGTGTGGGTCCCGGCTGGTTAAACAAGTTGCTTGCGACTGCACTGATCAGGGGACAGAGTTGACCTCTGAATCCAGGGTGGGTGATACTCAAACCTGGACATTCAGTCCCGTGTCTCCTGCATTGTAGACAGATTCTTTACCACTGAGCCACCAGGGAAGCTCATAGTAGGTGCACAGCGATGTAACCAATGCTGACTGCATCTCTCTGGCCAGACTGAGCTCTTGAAGGTGCGAGCTTTTGTGTAATTGTCACCGTTACATCCCTAACCCCATTAGATCCTGTCGGGGCTCAAAATGCATATTAAATAAATAGCAAATTAATTGATGATGGGGACCACAGGGAGAGACCCACGCAGGATCCTGCCACGTCATGTTTCCGCCCATCCACTCCCTCGTACAGGGCTGTGGAGTCACAGATTGCCATGAGTCGTCCTCTCCCTGCCCACACACCTCCTCGCTTCCCAGAGACGTGTTCCAAATGGTGTTCTGCCAGCATCAACTGAATTCATATTCTTTGTTTGCATTACGGTGGAGACTATGCAAGTTCCATCCATGTTTTTTGGAGAAAATCTCCTGGGTAGGGTTGCCAGATTTAGCAAATAACAGTGAGACCACAGGATGTCCTGTTAAATCTAAATTTAAGATCAACAGAGGACAATTTTTTGCCTAAGGATGTCCCAAATATTGCCTGGGACATACTTATTTTTATACTAAAAAATTAGCTGCCATTTATATGAAACTGAGTTGAACTGGGTACCTGTTATTTATCTGACAAACCTACCCGTGAGATTCTAATGTATTAGAATTGGAGGTTGCGTATCAGAGGACCTTACCTTCCTCTGGAGTAACTTTTCATCTTCTTTTCACATTTGGGTTTGGAAGAGGGGAAGTGTTAGTAAGATATAAACACTGTACCAAGAACCAGAAAGCAATGGATGTGTGGCAGAAGCTTATGCATCCCCTGAGGCAGCTGCTGATATTCTACTGTCTAACCGACAGAGGAGGCACTGAGCCAGCCAGAGTGGGGAAGGGAGCATTTCTGGGCAAAGACACGCTAAACCCACGTCCTCCGTGTGCATGGCCGTGTTCAAAGTCTGCAGGGCGTGTGACAAAGTTTTATGCTGAAGCATCATGTATGATTAAGCCAAGAGAAAAAAGATTCAGATTCAGCAAAGAAATGCTGACCTCCTTATTATTTATAACAACAAATGTATTCCACTGATTAACTCCAGGCTTCTCCATTCTTTTAAACTAAGACAATCCTTTTTATAAGAAGGAAAATTGAGCTATAAAGAAACGAACCTAGGAGTTAACCAGGATTGGTAGCCCTTATATTCTTTTAGAGCAAAACCAGAGGACAGTGTTTTATCCTTGACTTTGCTTGGGTGAGGTCTCCTTTTGGGTCCTGGGTCACAATGAACTCGAGGAGGAGGAGTATCACACCTCCCAGAAGCAGGCACCAAGGTTCACTGATAGACTCTGGCTGGTCTGCTTTAATGGCCCTTTCCCCGTCTTTTCGGATGACCAAACAATCCGTTGAGGAAAAGACAAACACTTTCTGAGGCAGGAAGGTAAAAGCCAACAAGGCCCCCAAACTGCCGTACAAATGAGAGTGAAGAACGTCTGGGACTTGTCCCCTTAGATGACGTAGAACAACAGACTGAATGCGACTCAAGGCAAAACCTCCGGTCGGCTGTAAGAACCCCAGAAAGGGTCACTTCCACATCACCCAGGAGTCCCAGAGTCCTCTCCTTTCCCCACAGGCACCTGAGGGGCAGGAAGGGAGACCAAGGGTTTCAGGAAGCCCTGGGAATACTGAACTTGGGTGGTCCACTTGTGGGAGGGGAAGAGACTCCGGAACTTGGCATTAAATGGATGTCAGGAGACGTGCAGGTCTGCTGGGGGAGGGGGTGGCGGTGGGGGGAGGTGGGCAGTCATATCCGTCTTAAACTTCCAAAGCGCCCTCCTCACAGAAGCTCCCTGTTTGGGAATTCAGCTAGATTCCTTTGTCCCAGTCTCTGACCCACCAGCAGTTACCAAACTGGCTACCGCATCCAGTAGTACCGCCTTTTAATTTCCCCTCCCCCACTGCAGAATCTCTCATCCACCCCCTTCTCTCTTTACAGAACAAAATAACCCTGTAGGGAACTCGAAGGGAGGCTTCATAATAGTTTGTTTATGCAAATATAGATTTAGCCAGGAGAGATTTCTATGGAGCTTTTATTTGCATACACAGTCCAGGGACTCTAATATCCAGCTGGGGATGTTTTTAAAATCAGTTCATTCAATTTAGTGGAGAATGGTGGACATTTTGAACAACTTTAGAAGCATCCTGGCCCAAGTCAGGGGTCCTTTTAACTGATGACGGCTTTAGACAAATACTGGCATTTTCTTAGACACGAGAAGAATGCAATCTCCAAAGCTGACTTCTCGGTTGTCCTCACTTGTCAAGAACTTGGAGGCAGTTTGTTCTGCCTTCATCCATTGTTTGCGGTGCCTGGGCTTCCAGGTGGGTTCAGTATAAGTTTAGTTAATACAGGGAAGAGATGGAGCAGAGCGCGAGGCGAAAAAATCTCGAGGTTAGAAAAGTGTTTCCCAAAGTGCGGAAAGCAGACCATTGGTGGGACGAGAGACGACTTTGGGTTGAGCCAAGATTGGATATTAAATAACATTAAAACCGTGAAAATACTCCTCCTTTTTCAACTCTCATCTTTGTAAGACAATTCAGGAGGAAATCTCAGTCTGGTTCTGACAGAGAAATCTTTTTAACATTTCCCTACCATTGGCTGTGCCTTTCCATAAAGCTAGAAAGGCCAACGGTTCCGAGCTTAACATGAGCCAGGTAGCTAGAAGGTAATATCTTTTTTTATTGCTTATATAATGGTACCTTCTTATGAAAATTGATTCTGCTTTTCCAAATATGATGTAATGTCAAGTTTCAAGATAACTTTAAATAAGGAGTAAGTCAATTTCAATATAAAAATATTTAATAGATATGAAAGTCTTTCAGTTGTGTCTGACTCTTTGCAACCCCACGGACTATACAGTCCATGGAATTTTCCAGGCCAGAACACTGGAGTGGGTAGCCTTTCCCTTCTTCAGGGGATCTTCCCAACCCAGGGATCGAACCCAGGTCTCCCCACATTGCAGGCGGATTCTTTACCAGCTGAGCCACCAGGGGAGCCCCAAGTAAATAGTGGTATATCTCAAAAATGATGGGGCAGGTATGCAAACATTCAACATTTGGGAAACACTGGGTTAGAAGAATCTTAGAACCCTGGTCGACCCTAGTGATCTGAGACATTTGTAACTATGAGGACTTTAAAAAACTCACTGAAAATTGTCTCACATAGTATTTAATTTCCCTCTAATGAGCCCCACCACCCAAGGCTCTGTCTTCACTGAAGAGGAGCTGGGTGGACAAGGGATGTGCAGGTAAGCCACAGAATGAAGACCAGGGTTCTATTTTTTTTCCCTCCTAGTTTAATGAGATACAGACCTTATGCCTAAAGAATTTTCTGAAGGCGAGTCCTAGCCTGGGGCTATGCAGGTGCTTTTTCTTGGCGCCTTTAGCCTGGACCTCGGATGTCTTCTGCCCGGCTTGTCCATCAGAGACACTTTCTCCCTTAGATGCCTTTCGGGCAACAGCAGTCACAGCTCAGAACTTTGTTTTTAAACAAAACCCATTTTTCTCTTTTGTTTTTAAGTGCAGTAATCCTGGTTGTCAATTATCTACTGATACATCACCCCCATCTTCCAATCACAAGGTATCATATGAACACTTATCTTTGTCAAACTCTCAGACTTGGCTAAAGAGCACTGTCACCGTCTATTTCTCTTACACGTTGATTTTCAACACGGTAGCCTATTTAAATGACCCAGATTAGCGCAACTCCATCTGCTAAAGATAATGACAAGATTTTTAAGCTTTGTCTATAGGTCATGAAATAACCAGGTGAAAATTTTTTTAACACGAAGGAGAGAATGAGCCCCTACTGGATGGCTTTAAATATCTAAATGCTACTGTCATGTGAAAAAGAAAAAAATATATACCTGAAGATAAGCAACTTGTTTTTGCATCCTGGACTCAAGGCAAATCCTGCCACTAAGTGGCTTTCATTCTCAAACTGATCTGCCCTTTTTTCGTATTAGAAACCTCAGGGGAACAGTATTACCCACAAAAGATTCAACTGATTTCTAGATGGGCAGATCTCCTGGGCAAAAGATGTTTCTAGAATGAGCCAATCCTCTGAGCCAAAATGAGACAAAATTGGGACTAAAATAGCCCAGTTACAATTATTCAGAATTGCTGACTCAAGTCACAAATGCTGGGGGATTTTGAGTGTGCTAAAAATTGCCCAGAGCCAAATGAGAAGATGGACAAAGGTTTCAAAGGCAGGAATCGAAGAACCTCAGTAGA
Source organism: Ovis aries (assembly GCF_016772045.2). NCBI lineage: Eukaryota > Metazoa > Chordata > Mammalia > Artiodactyla > Bovidae > Ovis > Ovis aries. Next base: position 81,496,099 of record NC_056066.1, read on the forward strand.
AAACATGACCAGGAGGCAAGCGTGTGGACCAGGTTGGAAGGCCTGTTTGTGGGTGTCACAGGCAACCTACATTCACAAAACCCTCTTTTGAGATCCAGCTGCCTCAGTAATGAACCCACCCCTCTCTGGGCAGAAGCATGAGATTTTTATCTCTAGGTACTTTCTGCTGGGACCACATTCTAGGTGAGGCAGGAGCAGCTGATGAGAGGGAGGGCCCCAGGTCACTCGGAAAGCCACACGTCACACCCACACACCCTCCTGTTTCCAAACAATGCAAGTCGAAGAGCCCAAAGAGAAACCCGCGGACCCAACCAGTCACTGAACTTGACCCTAGCAGCCTTGTAGCAAATAAATCACTTTATAGGAAAATGCACGCAGATGCCTCAGATATATCTTTCTTTTCCCCCCCAGTGGAAAAAGAAAATTCTAGAGGAACCGACCAATTCAAGGCAAATGTAATCCTGGTGTCCAATCTGTCCTGCAGGGATTGGAGAAATAGGAATCACCTACATTCGAGCAGAGCTCCCTGGGCTTACCAGGCACGGTCACACCTTCAGTCCTGGGGGTGGGGAGATAGAAGTTTTGTTGCCTCGGTTTTACAGACGTGGAAATTTGGGTTCAGATGGGTTAGGATCACACAGCTTTCGAGTCGCAGGACTGTGGCTTGAACACAGGTCTGAGACAAATTCTAGGATCTTTTTCATAGCTCAGCCCCTTCAAATATGGGAAGCAGATGGACCAAGTTGGCCAAGCCGTTTGTTTGGTCCCAGTGTCTTTCAAAGCACTTTCAGTCACCAAAAGGAGGACACAAGACACTTCTCTGTCACCAAGTAAGTTTTCCTCGTGATTCCCGGGAAATTCAAACCATGTGTCCTACTAAAGAAAACCGGCTCTTTCTAGCGTAAAGCGAAAACATCTCTAGAAAGTTGTTGTTCCAGACAAAGTGTACTTGGAGGGGAACCGGCTGAATTTCTAGGATGATGGTGAAAAAGGGCACGCTCTCCAGGGCACCCTAACCCCTCCATTTGGCAGGTGTCAACTTGTGACTGTTTCATGCCACGAAGCGATTGCCATTGTAGTAGACATTAGCTTTTTTTTTCAAATGACATGGAAAACAAAGCAGGACCTAGGTTTTAAAAACCAAAAGCCTAGAGGCTTGCATCTGCTTTAAATTGGTCCCACCGCTGTCTCACTTCTAGTGGCTTTCACTCTATTCCCTGGGTCTCCCCACACACAACGAAAAAGACTAAGATGATATATAATTGTTAGTAGTCTGTTCTAATTCTGTGTAAGAAATTGTTTTTTGTGACATTATTTAGCCACAATTGGCACATATTTCAAGTTTTCCACCAAAATTTTCGTTAAAATACCATTAACGTAAATGGAACATTTTAAGGACAACCTAACGGCAGTATTAAATTGCTACATATGTATATATGTATCTACACATACACATAAAATTCAAAAAACAAAGAGGACATAACCCAAATCCAGTTCCACACACAACCCCAAATATAAACATGCTTCAGGCTACCTACCGTGTCTTCCGTATCTTTTTTTGTTTCAGCTTTGTTAGGCGAAACCTTAAAAGTTTGAAAAAAACAGATGTTACAAACCATAGCTCTTTAGGGTGATTTTCTTTCTTTCTTTCTTTCTCTCTCTCTCTCTCCTTTCTTTTTTCGGCCTTGCTGCAGAATCATAGTTCCCCAACCAGGTACTGAACCCAGGGGCCCATGGTAAAAGCATCAAGTCCTAAACGCTGGGCTCCCAGGGAAGTCCTTATTTCATATTTTTATTTAACACAGTCCAATTTACTCTACAGGTAAGGAATATAATAAGAAATACTGGTAATGCCTAGGTATAAAAAAGTTAATGAAGTTACTATTTCATAGTGAAATGCCTCAGATCTTATACATTCACCCAGAGCTTGATCACATTCAAGATCGTCTCCTGGAAGGCCACAGACTTTCCAGCGAGGCTACCACTGATCCAAACAAAACATACAGCCCTTTGGTGTTTGTCGCACACGCTGTTGATTTTTTTCTATTTTATCTTTTGAAGCTGGTCTTGGTCTTTGGAAATGGTCCAAACGCTTAAAGCTGTCTGTTTAATTACGCATGCACTCACTCAGCCCTTTTCTGAGTGTCTGGCATGGGCCACGCTGTGGGCCCTGAAGAGTCAGAGATAAGCAAGCAATGGAAGGCATGGGTCCTTGCCTCGACCTGACATAACAAGACAGAAAGTGACTTCTACAGTTCGATTTGCCATTTGAGTGGCAAAAACGCTTTGACAGGTCAGCAAGTCAAGGAAAGTTTTTTCCAATTATTTTTATGGTCAATGACCATAAGGCACCAACTGCAGTAGAGTTCCATGACCACATGGCTCACGTTGTACTGAAAGCAAAAGGAGAGGGGCAGCCGAGGATGAGATGGCTAAGTAGCGTCACTGACTCCACGGATGTGAATCTGAGCAAACCCCAGGAGAGTGAAGGACAGGGAGCCTGGCGTGCTGCAGTCCATGGGGCTGCAGAGAGTCGGACGCGACTTCGCCACTGAACAACAACAGCGTGGCTATAGTTTGGTCACCTGCCATGCTTCTCACAGTTGCCAGCAGTAAAGACTCCTTCGCTGAAAGCCAATTCCCTTACGAAACACCTTCCCCTGTTCTCCAGGGTCCGGCTGCACCAAGATGACACCCTGTTTAGAGCAGTGCCATTCAAGCCTGTGGCATTCTTAAAACTAGCAAAACTTTCTCGCAATAGAACGTAGGAACAGAGAAGAAAAAGAGTTGAAATTACTCACCAGGGTTTTAAAGAAGCTCATGATGGAACTGTTCTCTGCCTGGGCGTCCTCCTTTGCAATCTCCAGTTGCTCAGGGTCCCCGGGGACGGAGCGGCTCACAGCTGGGACTTCCTGTCCTCCCTTTCCCTTGCCGTCAACTAAGTCCTAGGATCGAGACAGAGTTTTCACGGTTGCAACTTGTTGAATGCGGACTCTCAAAGTAATATTTTTGCTTCCCGCCTCTTTCTCCCTTACCCGCTAATTCCAGCCATACTTCTTCAGCCTACGGCGGTGTAGAACAATCAGGGGTTTATAAGAGTCACTCTTCCTTCCCCGCCCCCTCTTTCTAACAGAATCAGCATCTGCAGTCAGTCGGAGGGACTTTGTCTGGAGCCAGAGGCCAGCAAACACAGCAGGGCGCAGTGCATCCCAAACAAAACCCTCTTCTCCCAGCTCTGGAGAAAGGCTGTGCAGGATGCCAGCGCTCTGTGGTTCCCCAGTTTGATTGTGGGAGATCCTTCTATTTGGTTTCCCACCGTCCTCACGCTGGTGGATTGTATCAACTAAGAAACGCACTGATGTTTTAGAATAATAATCCCGTCTTCAGGATCTGGGAGTTTATTGGTGAAAAGCTGGGGTACAGGGATGGACTTCCTCTTCTAACCCACCCAGGATGGCAGGATGCTTGCCAAAGTGGCCTCTTTTGTTTTCTTCACTCCCACGACCTTGGGCCAAGCCAGGTGACCTCAAACCCATCCATTCTGCAGGCTTGGGCTCAAGTTTACATTCTTCGCTGAAGTAGTTCCGGGTCACAGCACTCACAGGACCTGTTCCCTTCTTTGGGTTTCTAGATCGCCTCCCCGTGCTGAATCACTTGGCACATTGGTTAGCCTAGTGCCAAGGACCAAGCCGGAAGAGTCTGCATCAGCAATGGGGCTTTCTTTGGCACTTCCCTGGTGGTCCAGACTCAGCACTGCCAACAGCGGGCGTGGGTTTGACTCCTGGTTGGGGAGCTAAGGTCCCGCATGGCGTGGCCGAATAGAGAATGGGGCTGCTGTTTTCTGAACAGCTATGAAAATGTATAAACACATTTTGGTGGATATTTTAAAAGGTAACAACGTGTGTATTCCACAAAGTTTTCCTCAGTTCCAGAGCTCTCTCTAAATGGAGCAGCGCTTCTTGTGAAATGCCTCTGAAAGAGCTGGAACTTCATAAAACCCAACTCAGATCAGAGCCACAGCTCTAAGTTCTCAGCTTTTCTAGTTCATTCCAGGCAAAACGAGTTTTACCTGGGAAGAGATGCCCTGTTAAACAAGTTCTAGTATTCCTTCTTGTTCATGCTGTGCGCTGTGCTGTGCTAAGCCCCTTCAGTCGTGTCCGACTCTTTGAGACCCCATGGATTGTAGCCCGCCAGGCTCTTCCATCCATGGAATTCTCCAGGCAAAAATGCTAGAGTGGGTTGCCATGCTCGCCTCCCGGGGAGCTTCCTGACCCAGCGACTGAACCTATGTCTCTTCCATCTCCTGCACTGGCAGCAGGGGTTCTTTGCCATTAGTGCCACCTGGGAAGCCCTTTCCTGTTCATATTAGACGTCTAATATGAGTTGAATTTTTGGTAATTCCAAGGTACAATTCGGATCCAGGCGGTTAAGCAGGTTGATAAAGAGGATGGCTGAAAATTTTGCGTCTAGCAGACGAGTGGCCTCTGAGGTGCATGCTCGTGGTAAAGAACTCACTTGCCAACGCAAGAGGCAGGGGTTCAATCCCTGGGTCGGGAAGATCCCCTGGAAAAGGTAACGGCAACCCACTCCCGTGTTCTTGCCTAGGAAAACCCATGGACAGAGGAGCCTGGCGGGCTACAGCCCATGGTGTTGCCAAGAGTTGGACACAACTGAAGCACCTTGGCGTCAGCGTGCGGTGTGCCTGTGGGTGATGATTTGATTTTAGGTGGTGCGTACACATGGACACATACAGACGCAGGAAGTTATTCTGTAGGAGTGTTTGTTTGGAAAGATACTTCTTTGGTACAATGAACAGTTTTGCTTGGATAGAATTGAGTAGAAAAACTTTAGATGAAATACTAAATCAAAAACATTACATAAATCACCGAACAGGTGTGTGTAAGATGAGCCAGCATGGACGTGATACCAGCACTAAATCTAACGACGTGCCCCACCAGGCCTGCTGGAGCTGATCCTTGGAGAGAGTTCCTTATTTCCCCCAACTCATTCATGCACCTTCGTTCAGCAACGTGGCGGGGGAATCCTGACCAGGCGCAAACTGTAGAGCGGCCCCCGGTGTGAGTGCCGCCCCGGAGCCAGCCCGCCCAGACTCCGCCCTCTGCTCCGGTCACACCCCTGCCTTCGCAGGCGTGTGCCCTGATGCCTGTGCCCAGAGTGCTCGTGGGCCAAAAACGCAGCCCCTGCCTCTGAGGGCCGTCGGGGCGTCAGTGGGACGATGCGTCTAGAGGGTTTAGCACGTGTGTGGCATACACTGTCGTTCTGCTGTTCAGTTGCTCAGTCGTGTCTGACTCTTCGAGACCCCACGGACGCAGCACGCCAGGCTCCCCTGTCCTCCACTATTGCTCAAATGCATGTCCATTGAGTCGGTGATGCCGTCCAGCCATCTCATCCTCTGTCGTCCCCTTCTCCTCCCGCCTTCAATCTTTCCCAGGATCAGGGTCTTCTCAAATAAGTCAGTTCCTCGCATCAGGTGGACAAAGTATTGGACCTTCAGCTTCAACATCAGTCTCCCTAATGAATATTCAGGACTGATTTCCTTTAGGATGGACTGGCTGGATCTCCTTGCAGTCCAAGGAACTCTCAAGAATGTTCTCCAACACCACAGTCGAAAGCGTCAAGCACACAGTAAACATTCAGTAAACGCTGGTACTGTCATCGTCACTGTTAAGTTACTGAGCCTCATCCTGAGCCCGGTGAGATTGACAAAATTGAACCAGACACGCTCCTGCCTCGAAGTGCTTACAGTCTCGTGGTGGATTAAGGCCGGCAGAGAAGGAGAAGAACCTGGGTAAAAGGATGCATGAGTCCCACAAGCCCACTCAGCTGCCATTCAGAATCAGCTGGGCAGCATTTTACACCAGCGTTAACACCCAGACCCTCCCTCAACCAAGCTGATCAGAATGTCTGGAGGTGAGGCTCAGGCATCGTCATTTTTAGAGCCTCTGGGTGATCGCAATGTGCATCAAGGTTGAGAACAGCTGAGCTAAGGGACGAGGAAGGGCTGAAGACGGAGCGGCACCTGCCCTCGGGCCTGGAGCCTGAGCTGCGGGTGGACACGTGGGGTGGGGAGGGCTGGGGTGGAGAGGAGTTTCAGACGGCGGGAAGGACATGAAAGGAAAGGATGAGGTGGGAACCCGGGCGGGAAGGGCTTCAGGGGCAGGTTATTCAGTTCGACTGAGATCCAGGGGGCAAGACAGGCTTCCCAGGCAGCTCAACGGTAAAGAACCCACCTGCAATGCAGGAGACCCCAGGAAACCCCAGTTCAATTCCTGGGCCGGGAAGATCTGCTGGAAAAAGGATAGGCTACCCTCTCCAGTATTCTGGCCTGGAGAATTCCATGGACTATACAGTCCATGGGGTTGCAAAGAGTCGGACACAACTGAGCGACTTTCACTTTCTTTCACTGGTGGTCCAGTGGTTAAGAATCCACCTGCTGAACAGAAGGTACAGGTTTGACTGCTGGTCTAGGAAGACCCCACGTGCCACAAATCCTGTGCGCTAGAGCCTGCGCTCGGTGACAAGAGAAGCTGCCGCAGTGAGGAGCCTGGGAACCGGAACCAGAGGAGCCCCCGCTCGCCACAGCTAGAGAGGGCCTGCGTGCAGCAGTAAAGACCCTGAGCGGCAGGAGTGAAATAAATAAAATAAATAAACAAAGTTTAAAAAGATTAAAAAGTTTATACAAGCTTTACAGGAGAGGGCTGAAAAAGTGGGAAAGAAGAACCGCTCAAAAGTCTCCACAATCCGAGAACAAGTAAACAAAGCAACATGTGGAATTTGCCTGTGGACCACGTGATGGGATATTCTGCAGCCATGCATTCTTTGAGGAATGTGGAATGAGAAGGAAAAATGTCCAGGGTAATATCATTACAATGATAACGATCAGCCTTTATGTGTCAGGCCCAATGCTAAGCTAGTTAAAAAGATCTCATTTAGTTCTTATATCGATTTGTAACTCCATTTTTACTGATGAATAAATTGATTCATGAAAAGAATAAATAACTTGCCTTTGATCTTAGACTGAAGCTAGGATTTGACCTTAGGTCCAAATGATTTCAGAAGCAAAAACTTTTAAGCACCATCTGCACTGCCTCACACCTCCCTCCCGTCAGGGCTTTACCCAAATGTCAGCTTGTACAGAGTTATCCTGCTTTAATTTCCCTCGTCTCTGTTCCTCTTCCCTGCTATCTCCCCCACATTTGTCATCATTCACATATAACACACGTTCGATCCCTGGGTCGGGGAAGATCCCCTGGAGTAGGAAATGGTTCTTGACTGGAAAGTCCCCTGGACAGAGGAGCCTGGCGGGATAGAGTCCATGGGCTCACAAAGAGGCAGGCCCGACGGAGCCCACACAACAGCAACAAAATGTAACACACTTCGACCAAAGACATACTCGAGTTTAGTGTGTGATACAGGCTTTTATATTAAAGGACTTTTTATATTGAAGATGTAGGGACACCTGGGAGGCCATCTAAAAAGTTAACACAGCGCCATAATCCTGAGGGGGTGTGTGTGTGTGTGTATGCGTGTGTGAAGTTGCTCAGTCGTGTCTGACTCTTTGCAGCCCCATAGACTGTAGCCCACCAGGCCCCTGTGTCCACGGGATTCTCCAGGCGAGAACACTGGGGTGGGTTGCCAATCCCTTCTCCAGTGCCATAACCCTACTCCAGGGAAAATCTAAATGGATAAACACACTAGAAGAGCAGTTGGGAAAAACGTCCATAATCTTGGATTGAAAGAGCTTTTGTAACTTTGACTGAAACTCCGAAAGTCGTGAAAGGAATGGTCGATGGTCGAAAAGTCCAAATGTTTGAAGACGTTCTGTGAAGAGGCTGGGGTGAGAAGCAGGCGCCCCCGTGTTTTACTGAGTGAAGTGCAAGTAACTTCAGTCCTGATGGAAGGTGGGTCGGAATTTTGGCACTATCAACTAAAATTAAAAACATATATATTCTTTTAAGGAGTTCCCTGGTGGTCCAGTGGTTAAGAATCTGTCTTGCAATGCAGAGGATGTGGGTCGATCCCTGATCGGGGAACTTGAGATCCCAAACACTGTGGAGCAACTGAACTCCTTGAGCAGAAACCAGCGAGGCCGTGCCCCACGGTGCAGACCCTGCGTGCTGCATCCAAACGGGTGACGGACGCAGGGTACTGTAAAAAGCATATATTCCATTACCCAGCGATTCCGCTCCTAAGAGTTGAGTTTAAAACTCAGTTCACGTAAATATGAAACAACAAGCTTGTTTATTACAAACACACAAGCTTATTTACTACAATGAGGTCACAGCAAATGCTTGGAAGCCTGCCAAATGTCATTAATAAAGTCCTGGTTGAATAACTCATGGCACATCCATTCATTGGAAAACTATGTGGCCCAGATTTGGAAGCTGTACGGACATAGACAGTGGTGTTAGCTGGGGAAAGAAAGCATGAGCTAGAACACAGTGTGCAGTATGTTACCGTTCGCTTAAGCAAGAAGGAGCGTGAATTTATGCTTGTCTTTCGCTTGCATATGCTCAGGAAAGATTCATTTAAAAATACAAACAGTGATTATCTGTCCGGAGCGGCATTGCTGGACAAGTACGCCATTTAATAATTTCTTATTTTGAGCCATGTGAACGCATTCTGTATTAAAAATTAAAATTAAAACAAAACGTGTGACTTCCCTGGTGGCGCACTGGTGAAGAGTCCACCTTCAGGGGACGCAGCTTCAACCCCCGTCTGGGAAGAGAAGCAGCTAAGGCCGTGGGCCCCAACTACCGAGCCGGGAGCCGGGAGCCGCAAGAACTGAGCCCGCGCATCCTGCAGCCCCGCTCCAGGGCAAGGGAAGGCACCGCAACTACAGACGAGCCTGCTCCGCAATGAGGACCCAGCACGAACAAAGCTAAAGAAACACAACAAGATGGGGACGACTGGTTCCAGATTTCCAGAAGACACCAGAGAGCCAGACAGCACCATGGGGAAGGCAGTCCAGCCCACGGCCACCACCGTGTGGCCGATGCCTGAACTATCGGGTTATTTGTGGGATCTTTGTCCCTAACTACAAATATATCTTTGCTATTTTCATCAGGCCTCTGGATCATTCTGGGCAAACAGAAATTTTAGACAGAAACACAGGCACTCTCCAGGAAATATCTGGAAACTTCTTTTTAAGCAAACAGGTGTCCATGGGGTCAGCTTGTTCTTCATCTGTGCAGGAGACACCTACATATATTTTTTTCCCTTTCCGTTGACTTCAAAGGGCAAACAGATTGAAACGCTAGTTAACGGACCACAATTTGTCATGTTGAGGAACTGCTGCCTTATCCTAACTTGATTGTCTATGATCAAACCCACATGGGGCTTCTGGCACCTTCCTTCCACTGTGAATCATCAGCCAGGTTCCTTCTCCCTCAAAGCAAGGTCTGCATCGTCCAGGTGAGAGTATAAGTGAAGGCAGGGTGATCAAGGCTAAGAAAAGCCTCACCTGGAACTACCTGTAATGAGCGCCTACCTCATCTAGGGGGCCCCACTGATCAGGCAGCACGGGGTTCATTCTGAATTTCTGTACCAAGAATCACGATCCAACACGCCGTTTAACACGGGAAGATTGTCTAAGCAATGTCGACAGGTACAGAAACCCAGTACCCCACTCTCTTCCATCTGTTAGAAATTCGAGCCACATGCTGTCTGGGATAAAAGGGAGAGCCAAGCTTCCTCTCCCACGCGGTTGCCCCAGACGCACAAAGGCCATCACCGGCTCAGCAACAACGGGCTCCAGACAACACCCAGGCTTCGCTCTTCTCCTTCCAAGAGCACACCGCCTGCACACACCCACTGTCACACCGAGGGTGAAAAATGGGATTCCGTTCATGCTCAAAGCTAAACATTCATCCTTCAGTTTTCTTAGAATGGAAAGAAATTAATCAAATAAGCAGGAAGGGATTCCAAGACCAAAGTCTACTAAAAACGTTCAGTGGAAATTTAACATTTCTGAAGTAATTTGGGAATTTTTCTTTAACACCTCGTTTTACTACAAAGCTCAAAACCACCGAAGGAGGATCTATCCTGGGAGTTTATCTTGTATTTTCACTTTTCCCCTCTGTATATGTATTTTTGGCTGCTCCGGGTCTTCTCTGCTCTGTGCACGCTTTCTCCGGTTTCATGGAGCAGGGCTCCTCTCCAGCTGTGCATGGCTTCTCCTGTTGCAGAGGACAGGCTCTTGGGTAGCCGGGCTTCAGCAGCTGTGGCCCCCAGGCTTAGCTGCTCTGAGGCACGTGCGATCTTCCCAGACCAGGGATCGAACCTGTGCCCTCTGTATTCCGGATTCTCAACCACTGGGCTACCAGGGAAGCCCTTTCCCATTATTCTTGCCCAATTCACATCAACGGATGGAAATGCATTCACATCTTTTAAGCTCATGGCAAAAATAAGGAAAGAACGCAAATAGCCCAACCGTAAGAGTTATGAAAGGGCTTGGCAAACTGCCCACCTGCAGTGTCCGCTCTTTCCAAAACACACACTGGCTGTGCGCTTTAAAAGCCAGTGTTATTTCTGAACAAGAAATTGCCACGCCACCTCTGGATCGCACAGTTCCAGAATGACTCCAAGAGAAAATAACCCCTGGTAAACCTCTGGTTACCGCTGCAGTTTCTAATACAGCTCAGGACGGCGCAAGCTTCATAGCGCCGTCTAGTGGAGGAACTGGGAAACTACCGAGATTGCAATATTCTCCTTCTACTTAGGCAGTATTGCGTGCTTGCTTCATTTATGAGAGAGAAAATTCACACGAGCAAAGAATAAAAGTATTAACTGCGCCCATTATCCCATTACAGCAAGTAACTACTGCCAACAATCTGCAGCTTTGCCTTTCAAGTCCCTCTTTGGGTCGAAGGATGAATGTACATGTTGACAGGCAAGGCAAACGTGGTATTTATCCTGAAGGGATACTGCCGTATATATTACTTTGAAGCTTGATTTTCTTATTTAACATTATGGTCTATCTTCACAATCAATAATTCTATTTCCAAGTCATCTTGTTCATGATCTCCAGCGTAAGGGTATACCACAGTCAGTGCAGTCTCTCTAGACCTTTTCCATCTTCCCAACTTGAAAAACTATGACCAACCTAGACAGCGTATTAAAAAGCAGAGGCATTACTTTGCTGACAAACGTCCGTCTTGTCAAGGCTATGGTTTTTCCCAGTTGTCATCTATGGATGTGAGAGTTGGACTATAAGGAAAGCTGAGCTTTGATGCGGTTGAACTGTGGTGTTGGAGAAGACTTTTGAGAGTCCCTGGGACTGCAAGGAGATCCAACCAGCCCATCCTAAAGGAGGTCAGTCCTGGGTGTTCATTGGAAGGACAGATGCTGAAGCTGAAACTCCAATACTTTGGCCGCATGATAAGTATTGGCCAAATACTGACTCATTTAAAAAGACCCTGATGCTGGGAAAGATTGAAGGCAGGAGAAGGGGATGACAGAGGATGAGATGGTTGGATGGCATCACCGACTCAATGGACATGGGTTCGAGTAAACTCTGGGAGATGGTGATGGACAGGGAGGCCTGGTGTGCTGCAGTTCATGGGGTCGCAAAGAGTCAGACTCAACTGAGCGACTGAACTTTTCTCTTACAAATAATGTGGGACTTCAAAACACAAAACCTTACGGATAAAACGTTATGCATTTTCTCAATAAATTCCTAGATGTCATATTGTCCTTTCAAATTTCTTAATACTTAAAAATTGTGTACTGCCAGAGTGCCACAGTTGAAATAAACTTCCTAGTGAGCCAAGTAGTTGATTACCAGACACTTCAGAGGGCAATAAAAATAACATAAAAATATTGAAGTGCAAAATCTAGATATAAAAAAAATTCACATTGGCAACTTTAAAAAATTTATGTTTCTTTAAAATGTATCTAGGCCTTAGTTGTAGCACACGTGACCTTCATCGTGTCTCGCAGGGTCTGTGTTGCTATACTTGGGCCCTCCAGGATGGCACGTGGGCTTAGCTGCTCTGCAGCACCCGGATGTGGGATCTTAGTTCCCCAAGCAGGGACTGAGCCCCCTGCCCTGGGAGGCAGCTTCTTAACCACTGGACCACCAGGGAAGTTCCTGAAATCTAGGCTTTCTATCATCTTCTGGCGTTTTCTAGGCGGGAGACTCTTCATGACACAGAGCTGAGAATGCTCCACTGACCCGTTTTCTCTTTTTTTGGAAGGAGAGAGGCAACCCTGCTTGTTTTAGCTTCTTATCCTGATTGAATCAAGCCAGGTTGGACCAATTATCCCGTATGATATGCTTTATTACAAATCATAAGCTCACCACCTGTTTTAATACTCTGTAGACATCACCTCAGGTTATTAATAGCTCATCTTACTCCTTTGGCAGCAAAAGTGTAACGCAGCACCTTGACATGATAGAGCCTCATTAGCCCATGGTATTGACTGAGGCAGAGATGTTATATTTATGAGATTAAACAAACCAGCTGTCCATTTTAGTCATATGTGGAAGGTGGAAAGAAATCTATCAGAGGAAGCAATTCACACTTTCTTCCTATAAATAAGGGTCTTCCATTTTCTCTCTCAGCAACTCCTCCACTTGACGGGTAAGTGAATTTTTCAACTTGATTTCTGATGGCAAGTGAAATGTGGGTAGAGAATTAAGCAATAAAATGTTCTTTCCTTGCTTCTTTTTCTGGCAGCAGTAATTACTTTGGGGATATTCCTAAGGACACAGGAGTTGGCATATCCTTAAATAAAGTCCGCTATGTATGATATAAAATTGAAAGATACGATTACAGTGGGTGAAGAGTGGGCACAGAGTAATTCCAGGTCACGTCGGGCAAAAAAGAATCTGTGGCAGACGCTTCTGTCCTGTGATTAGTTCCAACCTGGACAATCCCCAGACTGATGATGACATTTTGCATTTATCGGAGAGGAAAAAGATCCAACTTTAGACAAAAACTTTAAAATACAAAAGCAAATAACCCATAGCCTAGAACAAGTTCGTCATCTGTTTAACAAACTCTTCCCGAAAGTGAGAAAACTGTTTTGAATGCTGCAAAATTAGGTTCCATATTTTCTAAGAATTGTTTGGACTTATTCAGGAAAAGAAAAATCACATCTTTTTTCCTGAATTTTTGCAGTAGACCGAATCTTTCCTGACCCTACCCTCTATGCAATCCTAACTATCAGCTTCCTCTCTCCCCTGCTTTCTATCTCAAAACTCTGTCTATTCCACCTGTAACCCTTTTCATGCACTGGAGCTGCTCATTTTCTTGGTTACTGGTCTCCTCCTTCATGGATCGGAGCCTTGACAGCATAAAGACCAAAGACGTCACTTTGCCAACAAAGGTGATTTTTCCAGGAGTCGTGTACAGGTATGAGAGCTGGACCATAAAGAAGGCTGAGCGCCGAAGAATTGATGCTTTCAAATTTGGTGCTGGAGAAGACGCGTGAGAGTCCCTTGGACAGCAAGGAGATCAAACCAGTCAATCAACTGGTAATCAACCCTGAATACTCACTGGAAGGACTGATGCTGCAGCTGAGGCTCCAATACTTTGGCCACCTAATGCAGAGAGGAGACTCACTGGAAAAGACCCTGATGCTGGGAAAGATTGGAGGCAAAAGGAGAAGAGGGCGGCAGAGGATGAGATGGCTGGACGGCATCATTAACTTAGCGGACATGAGTTTGAGTAAACTCTGGGAGACGGTGATGGACAGGGAGGCCTGGTGTGCTGCAGTCCATGGGGCTGTAAAGAGTCGGATACGACTGAGCGACTGAACAACAGCAAAATTGTTGTTCTTGATGCTATAATGGGGGAAAGAAATGGCAACCCACTCCAGTGTTCTTGCCTGGAGAATCCCAGGGATGGGGGAGCCTGGTGGGCTGCCGTCTATGGGGTTGCACAGAATCGGACACGACTGAAGTGACTTAGCATAGCATGCTATAATGAGAGCTCGCATGGGGTGTAACGTTCTGTTCATCCTAAAACCACTCCTGGCACAGAGAAAGCACTCGGATGTTCGATGAATGGATAAAGGAAAAGTACTGATCCTTCCGATTCGCTGTTTAACACCCGTTTAGGAACTGACCCTAAGGCTGGGTTTACAGCTTATTAGCCTGAATTGCTTCAAATTGTCTCGCACGCTACGGAGGATGAAAAGCGGTCTCTGTTGGAGATATTTTACTGCGCTCCCAACTCTGCCACGAGAACAGAGCAGCGCAAGTGTTACCGTGAAGAGCAGCGCACGAGCTGCGCTCTGGGGGCCGATGGGGGAGGCGGGGGCGCCGGCAAACTGGAGGAGCGCCCCGCCCGAGGGCAGGCACAGCGCATTGACCGCGGACGGACCTTCCCACTTTCAGAAACGCACGAAATAGCACTTCTACTGAAATTTCACACTTCAAAACTGCTGTCAACTTTGTCAATTGCAAAATGTTATCAACGGACTAAAATATTATAAAACACTGTGTAGGCCAAATGGGCTTCCCCGGTGGCTCAGCCAGTAAAGAATCCACCTGTGATGCGGGAAACCTGGGCTCCACCCCTGGGTCGCGAAGACCCCCTGGAGAGAAGGGCTCCCCGCTCCAGGATTCTGGCCTGTGCAGCTGCATACGCCCCGTAAGAGCCCATTTTCCAACCTTGGCCTATGTGCCTAGCTCAGCATTTTCTAGAAGAACTATTCCTTGGGAGACATACCCAACTGGTTGGACAAATGATAGTTCTATGCAGACTGAAGGCTGGGAGACACTCAGGTAAACAAAGCAAAGCAGGGGTGCCTGCTGCAGGACTCCTCAGAGCCTTTAGCAGGCTGACGCCCACGGTGAATCTTTGCCAGAGACGACAGACCAACTGCTATTTCCCAAAACTATTGGAAGGTGGTACTCTATGTCCAGGCTGATCTCATTGAACGGATGAGTCTACAGAGTATCAATTTGGGAAACACTAGCTTCAGGAATTTAAACAAGATATGAGATGTTTATAAAAGTCCAAAATGCTCCCTCTTTTTGAGCTCATGTGCACAGCGGTCAACCCCGTGGCTGACAGACTGGAACCCGCCGCTCTCCAGCCGTGTGGTCTCAGCCAAGTTGTTCCCCCCTCTGTGTGCTGCTGCTGTGATAGTCACTCGGTCATCTCTGGCTCTTCTGAGTTAGTAAATGCTCACCGAATCAGGGCCGCTGTTATAACCCTGAAGAAGAGAATCAGACTGGATAATGCCAAAGGGTAAGCAAACTCAAAACATAGTTGCAAGTTCCCTGCAAAGCACAATGCACTTAATATTCATCCATGAGGATTAGCACCATAAAATATTAAAGACTGAATGAAAATATCAAATCAATAGAGATATATGATTCTGCACAGTTTATTAAAGCATCTGTAGCATCCCACGGATGGAGGAGCCCGGTGGGCTGCAATCCATGGGGTCGCTAAGAGCCGGACATGACTGAGCGACTTCACTTTCACTTTTCACTTTCATGCACTGGAGAAGGAAATGGCAACCCATTCCAGTGTTCTTGCCTGGGAAATCCCAAGGACAGAACGGCGGGGTGGACTACAGTCCATGGGGTCACAAAAGAGCTGGACGTGACTCAGCAACTAAATAACAACAGCCCAGCATATAAATATTTTGAAGCCGTTCTTCTTGAAAGCTGTGTTCAGCAGAGCTAATCATGAGACTACAACAACGTCCTCTAACACGCTTTGAAAAGTTGGAACACGATGGGTACTGTCTTTATCCTTGTCGGATTCATCTAAAGAACGCTGCTGCCTGCCGAGGTGCGCCAGGCAGGACCGCCTGGAGACGCCCAGGTGCACAAGGAGCAGTCATGCCCTTCAGGATCACTGTCTCCCTGTGTGAAAGGGATGATGATGGCAGAAGAGCCCTTCCAACTTCAGACTGTGACTGTGGGGGGAATGGAACGTAAGTTAGTGGTCGAAACCAGCGTGGTTGTTGTTGATGTTGTGTATTTACCAAATTGTGTCTGAGGCTTTGCAACCCCATGGACTGTAGCCCACCGGGCTCCTCTGTCCACGGGTTCCCCAGGCAAGAAGACTGGAGTGGGCTGCCTGGCCTCCTCCAGGGGATCTTCCTGCCCCGGGGATGGAACCTGAACCTCCTGCATCGGCAGGTGGATTCCTTACTGCTGAGACACCGGGGAAGCCCAAAATTAGCATTAAAGAGTATCACATGAAATAGGCTAGAAAGAGTAGAGAATACCAGCCCGTGTCACTTGCTGTAAGAATGGCGCTATTTTGTGAATTCTTCGTCTCATTCATATTTTTCTGTGGGTCACAGTCAAGTTAAGGAGCTAGTGCAGTGAGCGTATTTAAATAAATAACCGGCGGGAGATACCGCGGTAGCATCTACCGGCTCCATCCACTTACTGAATTTCTCACATGAAGTTGGATAGAAAATAATGTGTCTGCTTTCTATCTGTGGCGTATCACCTTTGCTGGCAGAGCCTGCTTTCTGTTGAAGGAACTTTCCACCCTTCCCCCACCTTGCCCCTCCAACCAAACACGTGACTCAGTTCCTCCAGTGGGTGAATTTTAGGAAACTCGTCTTTCATCTGGCAGGACATTATGGCTCTGCACACTGCTTAGAACTCTGGCAGCCTTCTCAAAACCACGAAACCAGTATTTTATAGCAGCTGTGAATGGAGCATAACTTTGAAAACTGTGAATCAGTACGTTGTGTGCCTGAAAGTTAGAGAATACTGCACATTAACTGTACCACAAACAAAGAAAATGAGCGCCCACAAGGGACCAGGCCCGTGAACCAAGTCGATACCCAGAGGGTGCTGGAGGCAGATGCATCCTGGGCCCATGAAGATGCTCAACTGGACGGAACCCTTCACTTCTCGAATTCTTACATATTATGTGCAAGAAATGGACATTTTCCACATGAACCAAGCTACTGTCCAGTCAGCAGCGTTGTATTTTTTCAATTGCAGCCAAAGGCACCCTGGATGGTCTGCCGCGCAGACTCCGCCAGCCGGAGGCCGCTCGCTCTTCCTCCCGATTCCTTATTTCTAGGTTTCTGACAGTTTACCAAACATGCCCTTCTACTCAGCCTCCTTGCGACTGACGGCTATGTCACCTTCTGTCCTCTCAGCAGCCTCTAGGGCAGGCAGTGTCTTCCTCTTGTGGATGACACACAGGTTCGGAAATGGCAGAGTGGCACAGGCTTTGCTCACCGCCGGCTCTCAATTCCAGCTCTGCCTGAGATGCACTTGTGTGGCCTTGAACCAGTAACTTGACTTCTCTGAGCCTCAGTTTCCTCATTTGTTAAAGGGCAACAGAAAGAGTCTACCTTGTGGTGGCGTTACAAGAATCAAAGCAGGTAAGGTGTGCCGAGTGCTTACCGCCCGGCCCAGGGATAACAGTGTGCCGAGTGCTTACTGCCCGGCCCAGGGATAACAAGCTATTGAAAACGGGGGCAACTGCTATTATTTAACTTCACCAAACAGCTAGTAAGTGGTAGAATCTGAACTCATATCCATTCAGGCTCCTATCACTTACACATCACCTCGGCTACTATAAATGTTTCATACGAAGCGTTTCTTAGTGCTAATTTATAAAGTCCATGAAATTACAGTGCTGTAGCTAAAACTGTGTTACAGCTAAAATCTGAATTTGATGCTATAGAAGGCTCTTGAGAGTCCCTTGAACAGCAAGGATTAAACGAGTGACTCCTAAAGGAAATCAACCCTGAACATTCACTGGAAGGACTGCTCTGAAGCTGAAACTGAAGCTCCAATACTTTGACCACCTGATGAAAAAGAACCAACTCACTGGAAAAGACCCTGATGCCGGGAAAGACCTAGGACAGGGGAAAAAGGGGGCAACAGAGGATGAGATGGTTGGATGGCATCACTGACTCCATGGACATGGTTCTGAGAAAACTCCGTGAGATAGCGAAGGACAGAAAAGCCTGGTGTGCTGCCATCCATGGGGTCGCAGAGTCGGACATGACTTAGCGACTGAACGACCACAGCTAAAAGCCTTGCTTATTTCATAACTTGGTGATTAAAGGTGAGTTTTCCCTCTGTTTTGACAAAGTCTTTTGGGCAGATACTTCTCTTAACTTATGACCTTATCACCAGAGGTAAACAGCATGAAGTAAAAACACACCTCATAATTTACTTGGCCTTTCCGATGCTGGAGGTGGGTGGGGGCTTTTGTTGGTTTGTTCTGATCTGAGGCTAACTTGGTCTTCCCACATCTGCATGTACTAACATTTCGGAATAGCACTTCCTCTCATTTCCATTCAGCTTTCCACAGTCACGGTGGTATTGCAGTTTCAAACAACTGGTAAAAATACAACACTGAGAATGAGAAGCGTGGGTTTTGGAGAGGGACAATTGTTTTTTGCTGCATAATTGGGGTAAGTGGCTTGGTTTCACTAAAGGTTTGATTTCTTAATCTATAAAATGATAAAGATATTAAAATTCTCTTGGCCATTTTGATGTTTCAATAAGATGATTCTTTCAAAGAGATTTTATTGCAGAATTTCACTGAATATATAGAATACCCCCAAGATACTAGAGGAATTCATGTCCTCAGAAACCACCCAGGATGGGGGACATCTGGTCAGCTTCATGGAGAATTTGGCCCTTGAAGGTAAAGTTAATTTCTGATAAACAGAGAGAGGGAAGGAGATGAAGGCAGAGAGAGGCCTGGGGAGCAGGCAGTGTCTGTACAGGTCCCGTGTTGGCAGTTTTGACCAGGTGAATTTAAGGGAGTAGGAGCAGGTACAGTTAGGAAGACAGACAGAAGACAGCTAGCAGAGACCCTGAATGGCGCACTAGAAGCCTGTGAGTACAAGCACTGAAGCTCTGTTCTTTCCAAACTAATTTCACTGTGTCTGCATCTTTTTTTTCCAACCCAGCTTAGGACACAGGCCGTGGCTCAGGCAGCTTTTGAGTTAGATTCAGCTGTGCCATCTCTGCAAGTTTTAGCTGGAGACTGCGGAAGGAAGAGAAAAAAGACTAAGCCTGTGAAGTAACGGGAAGAAAAACCACGGAAACAGTTAGATTTCATTTTTCTCAAAATGCAATATCTCTGTGTTAGGTACTTCAAAGACTCAGCTGTCATAGGTGTGAATACTGTAGAAACGTGCTTGATATGACTATCATCCCCATTGTACAGATGGAGAAACCGAGGCTCAGAGTAGTGTGTAACTTGCCCAGGGTCGCACAGCCGACAGGTGACAGAGGCAGACTTGGAATCCGTGTTGCCTGACGGCGGCGCTTCTGTGTTAGTTCGATGCTTCGCACCACACAGAAGGGCTCTGGAGACCCTGGCCCTGCCACTGCAGTTCCGCCTCGGGGAAGCAGTGCTGTAGGAGGGAGCTGCCGTTACCCGAGGCGAGAAGCCCGTGGGTTAGGTGAGTAGGCGTTTTGTGGCCATCGTTGTGGGGTGTGGAGGAACAGCTCAGTTTGGGACATATTGCGACTGAGATGATCAGCGCTTCCCTTAATATCTGTAGCTAAATGTCTGACGCTCTCTTGACACCTGTAGCCTGAACGAATCTGTGGATCAATGCCTTCATCACAACCTCCCTTAACAATGTGTGTCTCGTATTAGATTCTACAACCTCTGAAGGTCCAGGACCATAACGTTTTGCTTTAGATGCCTTGCACAAATTTGGTGTTTAAATAACAATCGAAACATTTACTTCAACTTTAAAAGAAAAAGAATATCCTTGTTTAAAGCTCCTGAATCTGTGTTCGCAACACTTAAAACACCCCTCTACCCCCAACACAAAGACACTTCTGGAATTGCCAGTGACAACCGAGATTCAGTGTTTTCCTTTTTTTAACCAAAAAAGGTCAAGTTTCCATGATGTGATCAGTTTTCAGGGGAATGAAGCTCCTAAATAAATGCTTCTCTTAAAGTTCTGGTTCAATTGTTGGGGAGAGGAGAGAAAAAAAAGCCCCCCTGCCAACACACTGGTTTGTGTGAAGCACAGCTCAGTGAAACCTTTCAGGCATATAATTTATCTTTTCTTTGGCCTATGTAGTAAATGCTTCATTTGTTCATGAATTCTGGCCTTGTTTTAATTATGCTATGCTCTGAATGTAGTTTTATGAGGCACAAAAATAAGATTGTCATTCTGAAAACACAGAAGATTTGTGTGTTTCCCCTAGAATGAAATGGTGGTATCTTTTTCCCAGTTCACAGCTCTGTGGGTTTGCGGTTGGAATTCCAATCTAGCAAGGGACACAGCAGTGAAACTGGGGGGAAGGGTTTGTGTGGGCGGGCAGGGAGGGACAGCTGAGCCCAGAGCATAATTTACCCTCAGAATTCTGAATCGATACATTGACGGCCCCGGACGCATAATGCGCTCTTCCCACCAAGAAAGCCATTGATTGATAAGTTTTGTTCCTGTTACTTTATGAGGGCCATCCTCTTTCATTCCGCTTCCAAGAAAATTGATTTCTCCCCCTAAATACAGGCTGTACAGCCAGAGAGCAGGCCAGAACTCTTAATAATCAGAAGGCTGTTCTGTCGTTGTTAAAAATCTTTGCAGATACATATATCTGAATATCCACAAGCTAACAGACTAGCAGAGACGTCAGTGGCTATTTCACAGCTTTCCCATTTTCATCAGCACATAGGCCAGTGCAGCTTGGATCCCGGGGTTGGGAAGACCCCCTGGAGGAGGGCATGGCAGCCCGCTCCAGCATTCGTGCCTGGAGAATCCACGGACAGAGGGGCCTGGCGGGCTGCAGTCCATGGGGTCGCAAAGGACATGACTGAGCACACAGGCAGACCAGGCAGAGTGAGCGCTCCATATTTCAAGTTCCAATGATACAACCAGTCAAAAGGGGAAATTTGCTGTGTAACAAACACAGATGAAAACTCCGTGGCTGAGTCTAATTCCACATGGACGATAAGTGACAATTTTTAGATCTTCTGAGAGGTTACTGTAACTTCAAAATACCACCCACGGGCTTGGCTATATTAAATACCTGCCATGTTGCCAACACAGACCCCGTCTCCTGGATCAAATTTGATTTTGGAACTCATTCCACTTCAACTGAGGTGCTGTCCCAAAAAGCGTGCAATTAAAAAAAAAATAGAGTTGATCAAGCACAATTCTTAAACTTTCCTGCCCATTTTGTTTAGGATAGGAATGGATTGACTGCCTTAAGTTTTTACGGTTAAATGCGTTCAAGGGTCAGTTGTCAGAGACGGAACTGGTTTACTCGACTACTTTGGGGATTTGGATGTGTCAAGAGACTTCTATTCAGAGATGGGATACTCAGTCCTTCATTCTCTTCCCATAAATAACACAGTCTTTTCTCAGTTTGGGCAATGGGCTGGCTTTGGATGCCCATGGAAATGAAACGTGACCTTGCAAAACTCAGAATGGCCTGGGAGCCCATGACCAATAACAGGAAGCCGCAAGAGACCCCCGGTCAGGTAAGTCAGCAGCTTTTCAAATATTCATGAATATTGACGTCCTTGACCCAAGACAAGGACTCTGGGCTCCAGGTGCAAAGATTTGATGGATGCCTCCCTGGGCCACCTAGACTGATTCTCCTTGAGTCTGGACAACTTCCCCAACACTTGGCCTCCCTCGCTAGAGCCCTGGGTGCGTGCATCGTAACTGTGGGTTCTTTGCACCTCTTCTCTCGCTAGACCACAGACTCCCTGAGGCCAGCGGCCTTCTGCTGTCCGTGGTCGAGCCTCACCTGTGTCTGGCAGCGTCACACTCAGTAAAGATCTGATGTGTGCGTGCACGCTAAGTTGCTTCTGCCATATCTGACCCTGTTGACCCCATGGACTGTAGCCCGCCAGCCTCCTCTGTCCATGGGATTCTCCAGGCAGGAACACTGGAGCGGGGTGCCATTCCCTTCTCCAGGGGATCTTCCCAACCCAGGGGTTGAACCTGAGTCTCCTGCACTGCAGGCAGATTCTTTTACTGTCTGAGCCACGAGGGAAGGGCACAGATTTGATGCCAGCACGCATCTGAAGACTCACTTTGAATTAAACAGAAAGTTTATGCAGAAGGCTCCTGAACTGTTGCATTTAGGGAAGGGGCATTTAAAGGGCAATTTTTCTAACTTCCGAAAGAAAATTGAAAGAGCAGCTCTTGGAATAAAATCTGCAGGAAGGACAAGAGCGCGGATAGTGTGAGCCTTAACAACCACCCTTGTGGCCTCCCCAGCTCCGTCCAGAGTTTTCAGCTATTGTCTAGTATTTACAACATCATTCCTGACACCACCTGTTGGTGTCAGATTAACGCAGTATTTATTTTCCTGAAGAAAAATAACATCCGGACAGTGCCTGGCACATTGTCAATGCTGAATAAATGGCAGTCAGAGGTACTCTTAGCAACTTGGCAGGGAAGCTAGCTGTCATTAAGACAATTGTATTGACAACCACGTAATAATAATCAGCCCACCTAATTTTTTCCTGTCTCTAATCTCAACTAGAGATTCTTGACTCCCAAATTTTGAAAAATACTGTTGCTTAAAAATCCATTACCTAAAGGAATAAGTGCCTTAAAACACAATGTATCGACTTTTATTTCCTTCTTCACTCAAAGAGTTCTTTTCTGGGTTCCCAATACAAACAAACTCTCAAAGTTAGAAGTAAGTGCTCTTTTTTAAGATCAAAAGAACTTGCCTTTCTTTGCACAGGAAAGAAAGCAACTGATTTGGATGCCTCTTAAAAGAAGGAAAAAAATCTCGCTTTTATAAAGGGATTACCCCAGCTTGTTGGAAAATAATTTGTACACAAAAGAGTTGGCCCCAGCTGTAAAAGCCCTTTACACACACTTTAGTGCAAAAGATAGTTAAAGATTAGCCCAGGCTATTAAAAGTAAGAAATCCAATGCATTCCAATAAAAGCCCATAAACACACTGTATATGAAGCCAGCTACTGAGACAGGCAGATATTGCAGTCTTTTGGAAACTGTCTTTATTCTGCTAATGCCTTTCCTCCAGACTCCACTGATCATAAATGCAACCTGTCCAGCTCTGCCTTTGATAAATGGAAGGACGGATTCATCCGTATGTTAGTCACCTCCTCTTTTCTGTTACATAAAACAGATGCCACAGCTGTTACTGTTCTTGCAACAGATGTTTCTGCCCACAGAAACACGGGCAGGCGCCGGGCTACAATGCGCTGGCTGTTCTAGAGGGACCTACGGCCTGTCCCCTTGTCAGGACCCTCAGTGACGGCAGAGCGGGACACGCGCGATCATCTGCCCACAAGTGCCCCCGGCACCCTACCCCGAGCTTGCGCTAAGAGCAAACGGGTCGTCTCACCCTCTCTGCAGGGCCATCCTCGGACTGCGTGGGTAACCCAGGAGTTTCGGCGGCCGAGTGAGGGTGCTCTGTGCTCTCAGCCTCCTGTGGGAGGTCCACGGGGGCTCTGTCCCGTCCCTTGTCCAGCTTGAAGAGTTTGTCAAAGAAGCTGGAGTCCTTGGGCTTGGCGGGGGCTGCTGCCCCAGACTCAGACGGAGGGTGCTCCGGCCCAGGGGTGGCAGGGAGGCCCTCCGCCTGGGCCGGGGTCTGCCCGGGGGTTTTATCCGGGCCATGCCCGGGTGCAGCTGCCACCGGAAGGGCCATGGGCTCACTCGGGTCTTTGTTTCCTGGAGCTTTATCGGAGCTGACATCAAGCCTCACGGACCTACTGGATGAATCCGTGGCTTGGTCTCCGGTACGCCCTGGTACAGGCCGAGAGAGCGTCAAGAAAAAGCGAGATTTAGCAGCTGGTGCCTGGGGTTTGGCCTCCTTCCCAAGACTCTCGCCGTTGGCCTCTGCAGCCGCGCCGGTCTCCATTGTCTCGGGGGAAGAAGCGGCCACATTATCCTCCTGGATGCTGACTCCCAGATCGACTGTAAAGGCAAACATGAACAGCGGTCATTCACCCCAGCGAGGACATCCAAGGGTCGGGGACGGACTCCCCGCATTTCACATGCAGAGGCGGGGAGACAGGCTGGGGACCCTGCCGGGCCCTGGCCTCTCTGCGGGGCAGAGGTCAGCTGTCCAGGCATCTTCCGACCAAGGCCAGGCGGAGGAAGCCAAGCAGGAAAGCACCCGCCAGGGGCCGTGTGAGGGACACACCAACCGTCTGCTTTTACCCACATGGATCCTGTGAGAAGCAGGTCATCACGGTTTCACCTGGGAGGCAGGCCAGCCGTCACGGGCTTAGGAGAACAATCTCCCGACCTCGGCCTCCTGTCTGGGTTGGGAGAATTCTTTGCCGGGTCTACCTGGTGCCCCACAGGGTGTTGGGCAGCACCCCATGAGACGCTGAGCACCCCAGAGTGCCCCAGCCCCCAGAGCACCCCGAGCGGGAACGCCAGAAATGTCTCTGGGTGTTGCCGAAACACACATGTGAGAAGCGCAAAGCTGGACTGTTTGACTCTGAGTCAGTGAGCTTTTCTCTGCCTCAGCTTTCCGGTAAAATGAGGAGAACAGTGGAACCCACCCCCATAATTTGTTACGGAGATTCCTTGGGTTAATATTCTCAAAGCACATCAAGCGGTGCCTGGAATACAGCAAGTGCTCGATGAACGGCACCAACATTAGGCATCATCGTTGCCGAGGGAGAAAAGCGAGTGCCGGGGAAGCTGGGGCATCCTCTCCCGGCCGCCCAGTGAGCAGTCAGCTCATTCCAGAGGCCACACGCTCTCCGTCTCACCTGCATTAGCGTCGGCTGCCGAGAATACAGGCGGATTTTAACAAGGACTACTCAGAAGCTTCCACTCTGACATCTGGAAGTGCAGGTCCAGACGTCACCACACAAGCAGGTGGGTTATACCTCCGGCCACAAGACTGCATACGGGTTCTGCCTCCTCCAGGGAAGGGCTCTGCTCCCAGAATCCACCTGTTTCTGCTTTGAACTCTGCATAGACCTCATTGAACCACCTCACTTTCTGGGTCGCTTTTATAAAGCAGTGCGATATTCAGGAGAAAGATACACTGCAAACCTGGGTATCACAGGAGAAGATCAAGACCCTCGGGCTGCCCTGGAGGCGGGGACTGAGAGCCCGCCTGCCAGTGCGGGGGACACAGGTTGGACCCCTGACCTGGGAAGACCCCACAGGCCACAGGGCAACCCTCAGGCTGCAGCTGCGCAAGCCTGCGCACCCTAGAGTGTATGCTCTGCGACAGGAAAGGCCCGGCCGGGGCAGCAGCCAGGGAGGGCACGGGTGTGCGCGCGAAGGCACAGGGCATCCAAATCAATCCGCGGTATTTTAACAGATCAGGACTCTCTATCCACAAGCCGAGTGACCTTGGGCAAGTCACTGCAGATCTCTGAGTTTCTTTATATGTACAATGGGAGAAACAGAAGCTCCCATGTAGAGTAGTTGTGATGTTTCAAGGACAAAATTCATACAAAGTATCAGGAATGCTGCCTTTCCATAGTAGCTGCTTAATAACTGACAGATAACTGTGATTGTGTAGTTTGGAGTCAACTGTGTCTTAAAATCTGTTTGTAGGAAAAGAGAAAGAAGAGGTGGTCCAGTGGCTAAGACTGCATGTTCCCCCTGCAGGGGGGCCGGATTCCATCCCTGGTCAGGGAACCAGATGCCACAAGCCACGTGAAAAGATTCTCCCGTGTCATAACTACACAATGCCCCAACAAAGATCAAAGATCCCACATACTGCAACTAAGACCTGGAGCAGCCAAATAAATAAGTTATTTTTTAAAAAGAAGAGAACTGAGGTTTCTTTAGGTCCTACATTGCTCATAAGTAGGAAGAGACACACACATCCATTAGCAATTATTTTGGCCAGACTCTAGTATCTCCCAGTGTCTATAGTCAAGAACAAACAGTAAAGGAGAGACAGAGAGAGAAACAGAGAGAGTGAGCGTGCACACCGGACTCCTGGGCAGATGGTGGCCTCCTCTTCCAGCTTTGAGAGCAGAGCGGAAATGGCGCAGAGGACCAGCGCCAAGCACTAGGGGCCGCCATAAACTCGGGCCTCAGGGAAACCACTCTGCGTGAACACTGGATGTATCTTCCAGCTCATGTTCATCCTTTTTCTGTGATCCTGGACTTCATAGTTGTGGTAAATATTATACTCAGAAGGGAAGAGGGAGGGAGGGAGAGGGAACGAGGAAGTGACGGATGGACGTGTCAGGATGTCAAGCACGCACGTCAAGCAGTCCAAGTGTCAGAGTGAATGTGGACGATTCGTGGGGATGCCCCACGCCAGGAGAAGAGGACGCAGCTGACGAGAAAGGGGAGCCGAAGAGTCAAAACAAGGGAGGGCTTCTCAAAGGCCAAGAACATCGCCTGACCTCTGAGCTTTTTGCCTCCCTTCCTTACTCTCTGGCCGGGAACCAAAGGACCTAGCGCTAAGTAAGAGCATTTTGGTCAGAGAAAAAGTGTTTGAAACAAACCTTTGCAAGGACAGACCTTTAAAAAGTGTCAATGCATTGCTCTGATAAAGGATCCATTCCTTACACAAAGAGCCTGGGGTGAATTTCAGTGCACCAAGGGTTACAGCAGACGCCAGCCATAAGCTCTGGTATCAGAGGATGGGTTCAGTGTTTTGATAACTTGTGAGACCTAGGGCTTCTTAGATAGGGCAACCAGTAACTACGAAGCTCTGCCCGCCCCCCAAACCTGGGTGAGCACATATCCAGCCCCGCCACTGGCAGCTTCTACTTCTCTTGGTGAAATGCCCACCGCTCAGGTGGGCACATGACCTAAGCTAGACTAACAAAAATAAATCCTGCGATTTTTGCTGAACCTACTAGAGCAGAGCTGTGATCTTTGTGCTGGGGGCAAGCCAGTGAGGGCGTGCATCTGGGACTGGTGGCCTTGGATGTCACATTTGCGAGCGCCTGCCTGAGAATCAGCACAGATAAGGCCCCAAGAGATCCGTGGTTGCATTTGGACACCTGGATCCAGCTGCCCCTGAAGCTGGCTTACCATTCCACAGCCAGAAGATCTTCTTTCTTGTTTTTCCACTTATGCCAGTTTTAAATTAAGTACATACTCTGTGACTTGGAGAGAATTTCAGCGACTTAGTCAGTACCTATTTCGCTTGTTAATTAATAGCAATCAGTCTTCTCCTTGAGAAGCTGTCTCCAGGCTCTTCAGATATATCTAGGAGGCATTTAATATGAGATGAAGGAGAGGAAAGAAAATGAAATGCAAGAAAGTCGTAAGGAACTGGATAGATACAAACAACAACAAAAAAAAACCCCAAAACAAACCCATCAACACTTTGCTTTCTCAGTAAAAAGGAAGGAAGAAAATTTATGTGGGGAAAGATATTACAGTCACTTGAGACCTTGGATAAGCATTAAAAAGCAAATAAATTATATTCTGAAACAGTGACTTATACATGCACAGTCTTTGTGAACGACTAGGAAGAAAACTCACTGGAGTTCTAGGGTTTATAGTCTTGCAAAGAGAGGGATGACCTCCATGCCTTCCTCACATTATTATGGGAAGAATAAAAAGTTCCTTCTGGGTGACCGGAACTAAGCTTTTCATTCCTATGAAAACCTTGGGAGAAGTCCATCTAGAATCTGGTTTCAATAAGAAGTTTTCTCACAAAGCAGACAGACGACATACCAAAGAGGTTTTAGCTCCCCTGTAATAAATGTGTAAGAGCTTAAGGAAAACAAAAAGAAATTATGTAAGAATGCAAATGGTGGCTCCCAACTGTTTAGGAGAGTTGAAAACGTTGATCTCCTTACTGCAGAAAAGACATTCTGTATCGTGTCCGTGTGTGTATGTATGTGTGTGTGTCTTACTTAAGAAAGTCATTTTATCTAGGCACGTGATGCAGAACTTACTTCCCGCGGCACCTCAGTGTCACTGAAAAGTACTTAGATTGTGGATCAGAGGAACCTGGGTTTAACTCTAAAAATGAAATATGTGACCTGGACAGCTTCCTTTATGTCTCCTCAATTTTCTTAAAAAAGAAGAAATGGACAGGAAAATAGCTGTCTTCTTCCAAAGGTAATTGTGAGGACTAAGCAAAACGCTTCCTACAAGGTACTTAACACAGGTGGGTATTTAATAAACATTAGTTGTTTTATTACATTTATATGTTATTCATCTAAGGGCCATGTCATTTCCTAAACAGAAGCCTAAGGAAGGGGATTATCCCAATGATTTAGCCTGCACACCTGGGGGTCTGGAAAGACTTTAAGATAGTAACGATCTGGGCTTCCCTGGTGGCTCAGGGGTGAAGAATCCGCCTACCAGTGCAGGAGACGTGGGTTCGGTCCCTGACCCAGGAAGACCCCACATGCTGAGCAGCGACGAGGCCTGCATGCCACGACTGCTGAGCCTGCGCTCTGGAGCCCGGGAGCCACGGGCACTGAAGCCTGGGTGCCCTCCAGCCCCGGCGCCACAACAGGAGGGGCCGCGGCACTGGGGGCCCACAGCGCCCAGCTGCAGGCAGCCCCATGGGCGTCAGCCAGAGCAAAGCCCGAGCAGCGGCGAAGACCCAGCACAGCCCAAACCGCTGCATGCAGTTTAAAGGGCAACCGTACAAGCCCACGGAGCTGCAGAAATCTGACAACCTGGGCCGTGGAAGGCTCAAGGATGCTTTTCCCAAGCACCAAGTATTCTTAGTCAAGACAAACTGCTTCATCAGCAACCTGTTACCTATCTAAAACACACACACATACAAGGTCATATGACACTGTTCAGAATTTCTGAGTAACGGCTACCTTTCATTTGCTTTTTCCATGAGCCAAAGCTACAATCTTCACTTGATACAGCGGTAAACACTACAGCTGATATTCACTGAATGCTTCCTGCATGTCAGGCGGTAAAGTAAGTGCTGGATGTAACAAGAAATGTTTTGTTTCTGTATCACAGCAGTCCATGCCAGGTGCCAAGGTCCCTCCCATTTACAGGCGTAGAAACTGCAGCTCTAAGAACAGACCTGCTTTTTAAAACCATTCGGCTACACCAGGTCTTAGTTGGGGCGTGTGGGCCTGGTTCCCTGACCAGGGGTTGAACCCCAAGGCCCCCGCATCGGGAGCCTGAGTTCTTAGCCATGGGGCCACCAAGGAAGTCCCTAGAATTCTTTTCTCTCAAGAGCTCAACATCCAAGCGCTTCTAGGGCTGAAGGTTAAAGAGGGAGCTAGAAACTGCCGTCTTGATTTTATTCATGAACGAAGGGTCTGCTTACGACTCCCCACTCACGCACTGTCATACGCGTCACTGTGGGGACCGGTCAGGACAAAAGCGAAGAGAAAACACAACGCACACGAACCGCAAAGGGAAACTGCCAACGACGGCGGAGTCACAGAGCCGTGTAAAGATCACACACATGGTTATTGTTGGATGAGGACCCGAGGGAGTTAGGACAGCTCACCAAAGGAGAAGGAAAAGCAGATGATGGCACGCTAAGTCTTCAAAGCAGAACTCTGGTTGAATATCAAAGGATTACCACGGACCCTGGGGCGGACGGATGAAGACCTCAGTTTTGCAAAAATGACCCCTCCGCGGTCAGGCTGCGGGAGTCAAATGACACTTCAAACAACCAAGGCTTTATGTGTCGTGTAAATGCGTTTGTTGTTTTAAAGATCTTGAAATAAGGATTCACGGGTCAGCTGCTTGGGGCTTGAAGGAAGATGTTAGATTTGAAACCTTCACCGAATGATCAGATTTCATGCTTTCCATCTCCGTATTAACAGGGCAGGATGTCCACTCCAAGAGAGTCTAGCAAAAGTGAAAGACAGGAATAGGTTTAGGCGGCAGGAGGGAAGAATTCTCAACTGTCAGCTGAATACGACGTGTCTGAACATTTGGTGACAAAAATGCTGGGTTCAGACGTTATGTGGGCAAAAGGTGACTTATCCCACACTCTCTCTTGAAAGCGTCTCTGAAGTCAGCAGTCACTGTTAGTTACTGTGGGGGCCAGTCTGCACCAGCGACTCTCAGAACTCCCCCCGCCCATTCTTTTATTTTTGGCTGTTGGGTCTCCATCGCTGTGCGGGCTCTTCTGCAGTTGTGCTGAGCGGGGGCGACTCCCTACTTGCAGCACCCAAGCTTCCCTTGTTGCAGAGCCTGGGCTCCAGAGCACGGGCTCAGCACTTGCGGGGCACGGGCTTCGTCGTCCCGAGGCATGTGGGATATTCCTGGATCGCAGATCCAACTTGTGTCTCCTGCAATGGCAGGCGGATTCTTCACCCCTGTGCCGCCAGGGAAGCCTCCCTGCCCCTTTGCATGCCTCTCCTGTCAGTCACGAGCTTATAAAAGTCTGGAACACGCAGATTACCTACTGCAGAACCAGTCTTTGCCCCGATATGAACAAATACTGCCACTCAGAGACAGAAGTTTTATTCTTTCTCAATTTACTAGTAACACGCATTTAACACGTGCTCACCTCCCATGTGATTAATCTCTCAATGCTTCCCTTTCCCTGCCTCCGTCCCTCACCTTCACTGCAGTATAACCAGTCTTTGCAGCCTGGTGTAGCTTATCAGACTTCGTTCATGGTCAGACAAATACATGCAAGCATCCCAGATACAAGCACTAGGAGGCTGGATTTGTCCTTGTTGGTTTTTACAAAAATAGATATCAGATATTAGACATCATTTTGATTTGCTTTTATGTATCACTGTTATCGGTTGAATGTTTGTGTCCCCCACAGTTCATATGCTGAAATCCTAACTTCCACTGTGATGGTATTAGGAGGTGGAGCTTTTGGGAGGGGATTAGGTCATGAGGATGAAGCCCTCGTCAACGGGATTAGTGTCCTTATCTAAGAGGTCCCGCCTCCACCATGTGAGGATACAGTGAAGGGATGACTGACTGTGAACCAGGACCTTGTCCCTCCCCAGCAAGGAATCCGCTGGCACCTTCAGCTTGGATTTCTCAGCCTCTAGAACTATGAGAAATAAATGGCTATTGTTTAAGCCTTCAGGTCTCTGGTATCTTTGTTCAGTTTAGTTCAGTCTCTCAGTCATGTCCGACTCTTTGTGACCCCATGAATCGCAGCACGCCAGGCCTCCCTGTCCATCACCAACTCCCGGAGTTCACTCAGACTCATGTCCATCGAGTCAGTGATGCCCTCCAGCCATCTCATCCTCGGTCGTCCCCTTCTCCTCCTGCCCCCAATCCCTCCCAGCGTCAGAGTCTTTTCCAATTAGTCAACTCTTCACATGAGGTGGCCAAAGTACTGGAGTTTCAGCTTTAGTATCATTCCTTCCAAAGAAATCCCAGGGCTGATCTCCTTCAGAATGGACTGGTTGGATCTCCTTGTAGTCCAAGCGACTCTCAAGAGTCTTCTCCAACACCACAGTTCAAAAGCATCAATTCTTCGGTGCTCAGCCTTCTTCACGGTCCAACTCTCACATCCATACATGACCACAGGTAAAACCATAGCCTTGACTAGACGGACCTTAGTCGGCAAAGTAATGTCTCTGCTTTTGAATATGCTATCTAGGTTGGTCATAACTTTCCTTCCAAGGAGTAAGCGTCTTTTAATTTCATGGCTGCAATCACCATCTGCAGTGATTTTGGAGCCCCAAAAATAAAGTCTGACACTGTTTCCACTGTTTCCCCATCTATTTCCCATGAAGTGATGGGACCAGATGCCATGATCTCGGTTTTCTGAATGTTGAGCTTTAAGCCAACTTTTTCACTCTCCTCTTTCACTTTCATCAGGAGGCTTTTTAGTTCCTCTTCACTTTCTGCCATAAGGGTGGTATCATCTGCACATCTGAGGTTATTGATATTTCTCCTGGCAATCTTGATTCCAGCTTGTGTTTCTTCCAGTCCAGCGTTTCTCATGATGTACTCTGCATAGACGTTAAATAAGCAGGGTGACAATATACAGCCTTGATGTACTCCTTTTCCTATTCGGAACCAGTCTGTTGTTCCATGTCCAGTTCTAACTGTTGCTTCCTGACCTGCATACAGGTTTCTCAAGAGGCAGGTCAGGTGGTCTGGTATTCCCATCTCTTTCAGAATTTTCCACAGTTTATTGTGATCCACACAATCAAAGGCTTTGGCATAGTCAATAAAGCAGAAATAGATGTTTTTTTCTGGAACTCTCTCTTGCTTTTCCCATGATCCAGCGGATGTTGGCAATTTGATCTCTGGTTCCTCTGCCTTTTCTAAAACCAGCTTGAACATCAGGAAGTTCACGATTCATGTATTGCTTAAGCTACCCAAATGGACTGAGATAACCTCAGCTCTCCCCTTCCTCAATCAATACATCCCAAATCCATCTTATCTTTTAAAAATAGCTGTAAAATGTTTCTTAATATGAATATACCAAAGGAGATTTATGTCATTGGCTGATCAATGAATATTCTGATAATTTCCAAATAATTTTTTTTCCATGTTCGTTACAAACAATGCTGGGGAAAACTTCTATGATCAAAAGTCCTACGCTAGTGTTTTGTTTCTATAGAATAGAGTTACACATGTAGAATCGCTGCACCCAAATTAATGTGCATTTAATTTAAAAAAATAGACACTGCCAGATTAATTCCCGAAAAGAGGCTCCAGAGATTCACATTTCCGACAGCAATATGATAAGCGTCTCTCACCCCCAAGGGTGGCAGGGAAGAGAGGCAGCAGGAATGCTGATCACGCACACAGTCTTAAACACCTTTAAATGCCCAGAGAAAGAAGCTTACCATCGAAAATTACACGGCACTCTCCTGATGCTCTCAGCTATCAGGACATGAGCGCTGAACCTTGGAGATGGCAGGCAGGAGCAGGCTGAATTCAGCCCGCACGGAACACTGCTGAACAGTGGCAAGTGCTACTGTGGGGCACTGAGAAGAGCTAGCCAGAAAGCGGTATGAGACAGGGGCTCAGAGGAAAAGGACAGGGAGAAGAGCCAAATCAGGAAGACTTTACAGGGACTTCTCCGGTGGCCCAGCGGTAAAGAATCCACCTTGCAACGCACAGGCCATGGGTTCGATCCCTGGTTGGGGAGCTAAGATCCCACATAGCGTGGAGCCACTGAACCCACGTGCCACGACCGCTGAGCCTGTCTCCTGCAACCACGGAACCGAGCGCCCCAACTAGAGGGTCCGGGGGCTGCATGGAAAGATCCCACACGATGCAACGAAGATCCCTTGTGCCACAGTTAGGCTCCAACACAGCCAAGGCAGTGAATCAAGTCTTTAAAAAAGAAGGCGTATTCTCCAGAGTGGGAGATGCAAATGATCAATGCGCACAGCAGAGGATGTTCAATATCCTCAGTCATCGCGGAAAGGCAATCAAAACCACCACGGGTTACCACCTCGCACCCACCAAGATCACCATAATCAAAAAGACACGGCAACCTAGGTGAACCCTGAAAACGTTACGCTCAGTCAAAGGACCCAGATACAAAATGCCTCCTGTGGTACCACTCTCTGTATATAAACTGCCCAGGGTAGGCAAATCCAGAGGCAGGAAGCACATTCGCGGTTGCCACCGTGGGGGAGGGGAACTAGAGATTAAGTGCTCAAGGGATTTGTTGATGAAATTTCTTTGATGCCATGCGGAATCCGACAGTGGAAACGGGGAGGACCACGCGGCATAGCACACCTGACCAGGGCGCGCTGCACGGCATCTGGGCCACAGCTCAGTCTTGAAAATGAAGACCCTGTACTAACAAACACCAGCGCAGCTCCGGGGCGGGGCGTGAACGCTGAGGATGAACAGGGGACTCAGTCAAGGCAGGCGACTTTCGAGCCAACGAGAAGAAACGGATGGGATAGCAAACGGAAATTCTCCAGCATTTCTGACGAGGAAAAGCGCTAAGAGGCGGAGAAGCATGAGATTCCACAGAGGATGTGCCTGCTGCACGGAGCGGCACGGAGCGGCACGGAGGTGGGCCGTGGCGGCCCGTTTCCAGAAGCGTCTGTACCCGCTGGAAGCAGCAGGCTGATGCCGCGGGGTCTGTGCGGGTGGCGTGTCCAGCGGGGCTGCAGGGGGCAGCGCTGAGGGTCAGGAGACTGTCTCCCGAGGGAGGCGCATCCAGAGAGAGCGGAAGGGCAGAGAGGGCGGCGCCCAGGAAAGGCGCTAGAGCCCGGGGAAAGGCGCTAGAGCCCGGGGAAACGCGCTGCTCTCTGCGGGGGTCCGCGCCGGCGGACAGGAGGCCGGTGCAGGGGCCGCCCGCGCATCCTCTTCGCCCAGAGGGGTCCCCGACCGCCCAGAGCCCCGGCAACTAGCGTGGGCTCGGGCCCTCCTGCTGGCCCGTGAGGTTTAAGCGGACGCCTGCTTGGGGCATGGGCTTCCGGCGAGGACACTCGTTTCGTGCCCAGTAAAGGGAGAAAAACCAGCGGGGCACCGTGGCCTTTCCTGCTTTGGGGTCCCATCGCCCGAGGACGGGACGCGTGGGTAGGGGCCAGCTTGGAGCCGCAGCGCGTATTTAGCACACGCACGGGTACCTGACCATGCTGGCGAGCCGCCGCGCCGCGCCTGGAAGGGCTGACCCCCAGACTCCTTTTCATAACTCAAAGTGCCCTTCACCGAGGGCTGCATTACTTGCAGAGGATCCATCAGGGTCTAGGACTTGCTCTTCAGCTGCTTCTCTTGCTCCTCCACTGCCGCTGGTCTGAGGTGTCACGGTTCATTAACCTATCAGTCCTCTGCAAGCTTCTGTGTATCTCAGAGCCTGGGCTAAACTTTCTAGGGTTATTGCAACAACAAACGAAATGTTCTGTTCTCGGGAACTTTTATCCAAGTAGGGGAAACATTTAAAAAGCCAGCCAATTGGGGGAAGACCGTGAGTGCGCTGCGCACAGACCTATTTGCTCCCTTCCCAACCAGTGACGCTGGTCCCAGGTTTGTCCCTCTACCAGGTGGCTGAGTTTTGGCCTTGGCTCTCCTGGCACACTTTGCCCAGGCGTCCTGACTGGCTTCTCTTCTCACTCGTTATGGCACAGCATTGGCAGGCGGACCATTTATGCAAGTCAGGATTTTCAGTCCAAAAATTATTCCACTTACTTCTTAAAAAAAAAATCTAAATTAGGTAATTTTTCTTTTTAGGAAAAAATTGACTACAAACAAAAATGAAAGACAGTTTTTTTTTTAGAAACTTCTTATACAGGTGAAACAGAGATGGTCTTCTGTTTCTGAGAAATGACGTTTTCTGACACAAATCATGCCTTAGTCTGCCATTCATTAGCAGTGAGAACAGCTTTCTTAAAAGGGTGAACTATTGTGATACATTTATTGAAAGAAATCAAAGAAGGAGGAAAATGAGGTACTTTCATTTCCTTAAAATCTGGTGAGGTTTTAGGTACACGCACAGGTGGAAAGTTTGGTCAGGCGATACCAGGGGAGAGGCCAGTGATAGAGGACGCTCTGGCTGTGTTTTTTCCCAGTCGTGTTTATTTCTTCACTTATCCTGTGCCAGTCACTCTATACAGCTCATGTTATTATTATTTCCACTTTTTGGGAGAGTCTCTGAAAGTACGCATTTCTCGCCAAGGTTACATAGCTACAGAGGGACAGAGCCGGGCTTCCCAGGAGGCACTAGCGATAAAGGATGTGCCTGCAAATACAGGAGACGCAAGAGACACAGGTTCGATCCCTGGGTCGGGAAGATCCCTTGGAGGAGGGCACAGCAACCCACTCCAGCATCCTTGCCTGGAGAATGCCATGCACAGAGGAGCCTGGCGGGCCATGGTCCACGGGGCCACAGAGAGTCAGACCGGACGGAAGCGACTTAGCGTGCACACGTGCCAGAGTCCGCGTGTGGTCTGTGAGCCTCCGAGTCTTCAGAGCACTCGCGTTAGTTTCTTGTTGCTGCTGTAACAAACTACCCCCATTTTTGTGCCTTAAAACAACACAAGTGTCTTATATCACAACCACCAGCGCCATGACAGCTGACAGTTGCCATGGCAACAGCTGAAAGCCTGTCTACAAGGACATAAAGGGGTGCTCTCCCAGCCCTGGGCGTATTATACCCCTGTGCTCGGGTAAGTCATGAATACTCCTCCCTCTCTTCACTCAGCCCCCTCCCTTTTGCCTTGACCTTCCGTATATATATTGTGTCCCAGGCCAAGTCAGGGTGAGAAGTTGATTTTCGAACTGAGTCCCCGCTTTTCCATTCTCTGGCCATTGAGTAAAGCTTGTGCTGATTTAGGCTCAGCGTCAGTTTCTTTTCTGATTGTGTGAATCTGAATGAAAAAAGAAGCTTCCCCACCGAGGAAGAGGCCTTCAGTCTGGCTAGGACCTAAGTGGACATGCTGCTGTTCAGTTGCTAAGTCGTGTCTGACTTTTTGTAACCCCAAGGACCACAGGCTCCTCTGTCCTTCACCGTCTTCCAGAGTTTGCTCCAATTCATGTCCATCGAGTTGGTGATGTCATCCAACCATCTCATCCTCTGTCGTCCCCTTCTCCTCCCGCCTTCAATCTTTCCCAGTATCGGGGTCTTTTCAAATGAGTCAGTTCTTCGCATCAGGTGGCCAAAGTATTGGAGTTTCAGCTTCAGCATCAGTCCTTCCAATGAATATTCAGGACTGATTTCCTTTAGGATGGACCGGTTGGATCTCCTTGCAGTCCAAGGGACTCTCAAGAGTCTTCTCCAACACCACAGTTCAAAAGCAGCAATTCTTCAGCACTCAGCCTTCTTTATGGTTCAACTCTCACATCCGTACGTGACTACTAGAAAAACCGTAGCCTTGACTAGATGGACCTTTGTCCACAAAATGACTATACATCTCTTTGCCTACAACCGATTTGGTAATAACCCTCTTAAAAGGACCCTGCGGTTATATTGGGTCTACCTGAATAATCCAGGCTCAGCTCCCCACCGCAAGATCCTTAATTTAATCACATCACAAAACCTGCTTTTGACATGGAAAGTGACATATTCCCAGGCCCTGGGGATTCGAATGAGGCCTTCTGGCCTCCTGTTCTGGCATGACAGTTTTGTAGTCGGGGGTGGTTCATTCCTATCTCTGCACAGGGGTGTAGCATCGTGTGAGTCTGCTCTAACCGATGCAACCACTCTACTGACGGACATGTAGCTCCTTGGGAAGTACTTCCCCAGAGCTACTCTGGAATTCAAATTAACATGTATCAGAAAAAGAAAGGGAAGAACTGAAGAAACGAATTTAAACCACCACATTTTGGCAGAGCAAACGCATTAGCCTCTGACCCAAAGGTGCAAGAAACGGGGCTGTGCACAGCAGTAGGTCACGTGGCACGTGGCTCTGGCACCATTACCAGCTTCCCCGAAACAAGACTTTCAAACAGCATCTGAAATTGGCAACTGAAGCTAGAGATATAACATGGAAATAAACATCAGACAATTT
Source organism: Ovis aries (assembly GCF_016772045.2). Lineage (NCBI taxonomy): Eukaryota > Metazoa > Chordata > Mammalia > Artiodactyla > Bovidae > Ovis > Ovis aries. The sequence continues at coordinate 81,533,325 of NC_056066.1, forward strand.
TATTTTCTGAGATGCTGTTATTGAGGATGAAGTATAATGCCACGCTTTGGAGAGGAACCCTCACCTGCATGAGTTGTACCACGTGATGCTGGTTTGATATTAAGATCCCTAGTCTCTTACCCTCACCAAGAGAAAATACTATGCGAGATGGGTTTATTTCTACAAGGAAACAGAATGTGATTTCATGGATCGATTGTAAAGAAGGGCTGTGCCTGATTGACCTCTCCCACAGTGTGTCCGGAAGACAAAAAATAAAACACTGAAAAAGTATAAGGGATGCAGGGGAAAAAAAAGTTTCGAGGTTATATTTTAGATTTGCAAGAGCTATCTAGATGGAGCTAGTACAGTAACTTCATACCCGAATGATGGCCTTTATCAACATTAAATCCAAAACAGAAAAGTAAACTCTCCTCGCATGTTGACCACAGGTCAGACGCTCTCCCGTACTGCAGGTGCATCAGCTCACTCAAGCTTCCCAACAATCTTCAAAGCTTTGTCCTGCCGTTTTTACGATTCCCATTTTCCAGATGTGAGACCAGAGAGGCTCAGCAACTCGCCTAAGGCCACACAGCAGAGCCACGCCGTGAGTTTAGGACCCTGCTCCCCAGGCTGTGTGCTCAGGCACTGCTTCTCAACAGGTCTTCATGGGAGATGTCCCCGCATGGCAGTGACGTCTTTAACAGGAGAACAAAGGAAAGGAAAAGTGTGGATAAAAAGAAGGAAAACAGTCACCCAGGGGCCCATGTATCTATTTTTCTAGTCACTTTTCTCTGTTGTTCAGTCTCAGTCACGCCCAGCTCTGTGTGACCCCGTGGACTGTAGCCCACCAGGCTCTCTGTCCACGGGATTTTTCAGGGAAGAACACTGGGGCGGGACGCCATGCCCTCCTCCAGGGGATCTTCCCCACCCAGGGACCTGCGCCGTGTCTCCTGCATTGGCAGGCGGATTCTTTACCGCTGAGCCACCAGGGGAGCCTGATTTCCTCTCTGCGCATACACACACGCGCACACCAAACAAACACAAACGTGCACCAGGAGACGTGGCCGGAGAAGTCTGTCCAAAGGATAAAAAAGACCACCCAGGATCCCGCTTTTGTAGCCCTTTAAAAACTGCACTGAAAGTGATAATAACCTGGAGGAAACAGCTCAAGGATGATAAGCTGCCTTCCCCACTCAAAGGGATAATCACGCTAAAGTGAGATGCAGAGGGCACATGGTCAGTGGACGCAGGCGGAGGTTTTGGCTTCAGAGGATTAACTTAAACTTGCTACAGATTCTTCAGCGGGTGCCGATGCAAGGCTGCGTCGTACAAAAGCTGGTACAACCAACCACGGGTCACTCAAAGGAGACTTTTTTCTTCCTGGGTATGTAGGTATCCACAGCAACACACTGTCCCAGATTGTTACCCTGTATTTCTGTTACTTGTTTTCCTTTTTACAGGAAGACCTGCTAATTATATATATATAACATGTGATATATACATGCATTACATATATATAGATAATATACATATTTAATTGCTGGGAGCAGAGAGGAAAGTATGGAAGGGGAGAGAAAAGAGGAGCGGGAAAGAACAAGAGAGGGGACTGTCTCAATTTCCAACATTTTGTTCCCATGTTCTGCTTCTGACACTCTCCTCCCCCTTGTGCCCCTATTACAAATAGGGGCAAAAAATAGGGGCATAACCTCAACAACAACAGTGACTGAAAACCACTTCTGAAGGACAGATTAGATCGTCAGGGCCTCTGGATCAGTCGAGAACGTCGACAGTCTGCAAATTATAAAAACGATACGATTCTCCTCCCCAAGTGCGTGCATCTCAGCCGCCAGCTTTACGCCGCCCTCACCAAAGCTGCTGCTGCGAGTTCAGCCCATTCCACCCACATCAGAGCAGAAATCTGACTCACAGGTTGAAAGGCAGGAAGAGACTTGTGACTTTAATCTCATCCTGTGGTTGCCAATCCTGCCTGTGCCTCAACCCTCTAGAGAACGTTCAGCAGTTCAGACCCCCAGGGCTCAACTGGAAGAGTATTCTGGAAAGACGGGACCTGAGCATCTATACTCTAATAAGCAACCGAGGTAAGATCCTGGGACATCATATGATAAGAAATATATGTTTGGTCTTCATCTCTGTTCCTGGCACAGAACTCCTAAAACTTACCTTTAAGAGTCAAGAAGATGACCTTTGTTATTGATAACAAGCCAGCCCGTTTTAACCACATCTGAGTTTATGTTAATGAGGTGACTTTGGAAAAGCCCCTCTAAGGATGGGAGCCCCGGTTGCCAGAGAAACAAGACATGTGATCAGAGGGCTAGGATTTCAGCTTCATCACCCCGGCCAATCTTCCAGGAGGGGAGAGTGGCTGAAAATTGAGTTCTACCATCAATAGCCATCGATCTGATCAAGCACACCTATGTAATGAAACCTTCACAGACATCTCTGAAGAATGGGGTTCAGATTGCTTCTGGGTTGATAAGCACGTGGAGGTTCTGGACGGGTGGCTTGTCCAGAGAAAGCACGGACGCACCCCGCCCCAGGGTCCCTCCCCCGACCCTCCCATCACCTCCTCCATCGGCCGCTTAGAATGAACTGGTGACTTGGTAAGGGGCTTCCCTGGTGCTGAGCGTAAAGAATCTGCCTGCCGAGGCAGAAGACGTGGGTGCAGTCCCCGAGTCAGGAGGATCCCCTGGAGAAGAGAGCGGCAACCAGCCCAGTGCTCTTGCCTGGGAAGTGCCATGGACAGTGGGGCCTGGGGGCTACAGTCCAGGGGGTCTCAGAAGGATTGGACACGACTGAGCGACTGAGCAGGAACAATCTAGCAGGCACACGGCTCTCCTGCGCTCTGTGAGCCGCTCTGGCAAATGACTGAACCCGAGGGGGAAGTCGTGGGAACCTCTGGTGTGTAGCCGAGCAGGACAGAAGTTGTGGGTAAGCCGGGGACTCCCCACTTGCCATCGGCGACTTCAGTGGGAGGTAGTCTTATGATACTGAGCCCATAACTGGTGGGAGCCGAAGCTAACTCTTGGTAAACGGTGTCAGAACTGAACTGAACTGTGGAACACCCAGCTGGTGTCACAGAACCCCTTGGTATGGAAAGCCCACATAACTGCTGTCAGATGTGGGGTGAGCAGCAGAGCTTAGCAGGGGAAACAGAGGGCAGTGTCTTCGCTTACATTAGGAAATTCTAAAGCTTCTGGAACCAGTGCTGTGATTCATCTCCTCACTGTTCAGGGAAGGGCACTGAAGCCCAGAAACTCACATGCAAATCACAGCAACCATAACCATCACACTATCATGGCAGCTAATACGTACAGAGCACCTACTATGCGCCACTGAGGTGTGTGCTCTTATTGCGTCTGATACTTGTGTTTAGGTACTGTTATTATGCCACTTCACTGATAAGGAGGCTGAGGTTCAGAGAGGTTAAGTAACTGGCTCAAGGTCACACAGCTGGCAGATGGCAAAACCAGCAGTCTGAATCCAGAGCTCTTACCCTCAACCATGGGGACACCCTGCCTCTTACGTAATTTACTGATATTTTTCACACAGTAGAACTCAGTCAGTTTTCATTTTTGGAATTTATAGCCTTGCTGTTGTTTAGTTGCTAAGTCGCGTCCGACTCTTTGTGACCCCGTGGACTGCAGCCTACCAGCCTCCTGTCTATGGAATTTCCTAGGCAAGAATATTGGAGTGGAGTGCCATTTCCTTCTCCAGGGATCTTCCTGACCCAGGGATCAAACCTGCACCTCCGGCCTCTCCTGCACTGGCAGATTCTTTACCACTGAGTCACTGGGAAGCCCTCACAGCCTTATGCTCAGAATAAAATCAGAGAGATAAGCACATTGCCCAGTCTCAACACCGCCCTCTGCCGCCTTCTATATTTCACTTGTTTCTTTGGAATTCCTAAGTGCTGGGTAATAAGTAAAATGCTTGATCTCCTCGAGTTCTCTCATCAATTCCATGACATAGGTATCATTATCCCCACTTTACAGATGAGAAAACTGAGGCTTAGAAAGCCACGTGACTTGCTCCAGGTCCCACAGCCAGTAAGTTGCAGGGCAGGGGTTTTAACTTTGGTCTGTTGGACTCCAAAGAACCCAGCCTCCCTGTGTTTCTATTCTGTTGCTTTTCACATTGCTGTAAATCCTCAGACTCTTCCAGACGTCACACACAGCCCAGAGAGACGAGTGCTGTTAAGCGTTGAATTGCTGAGATGCTGGAGTCCCAACCCCCAGTTCCTACGACCTCATTTGGAAATAGGGTCTCTGCCAAGGACCAAGTCAAGATGAGGCTGGGGCTGTGCCCAGCCCCACGTGCCCATGTTGGTACAAAAGGGAGAGGCTTGGACCCAGAGACAGATGCTCATAGAAGGAAGATGCTGGGAAAACCAAGGAGGAGCGCTGTGTCGAAGCCAAAGGTCTGAGGCCCCTGGGAGTCAAAGCAGAGGCAGGGGACAGTCCTTTTTTTCTTTTTTTTAAGACTTTTGGTTTGATGTGGACCGATTTTTTAAGTCTTTATTGAATTTGTTACAATATTGTTTCTGGTTTTGGTTTTGGTTTTTTGGTCGTGAGGCATGGGGGAGACTTCACTCCCTGACCAGGGATCGAACCTGCCACGCCTGCGTTGGAAGGCGAAGTCCTAACTGCCAGACCACCCGGGAAGTCCCCGGGGAACAGATCTTTTCACACATGGATCTCTCAGAGGATCCCGACCTTGCCCACGCCCTGAATTCCACTTGCAGCCCCAGCACAGTGAGACAGTACGTTCCTGTGGCTTGAGCCGCCCATTCTGTGGCGCTGTGTTTGCAGCCCCAGGAACAACACACGTGCCTTCCACACGGCTTCAGCCCCGGCATCTGTTTCCCCATCAGCAGGGCCAGCAGCCCTTCCCCATCCTCATCCCCATGCTCAGGACGAGCAGCCCGCCAGGACACTCACCTTCATCGTAGAGTTGAACGGTGCTGCCAGATATGATGGCCGGCAGGCCGTTTTGACCACACGCATCCCCAGATGTGACCTGGAACAGAATGTGTGGGACTATTAGCCAAGTCTTGGATGAGAAAAAACAGAAAAACTCAGGAAAGAAATTCAAGGCCGCAAGGGCGCCTCACAAATTAAAGTCTCCACTTCTAGAAACCACCCCGCTTTCTATGACGCCTCAGAGAAACTAATACCCTGATCTAAAGGACTGGATTCCCAGGTTGACAAGAGCTTTGCACGGTCTATGCCTGCTCTCAGCAAGCCCCGTGAGCCTGGGCAGGACAGACCCCTCCGTACAGATGGGACTCCCAGGCAAAGGGGGGCGCTGGTGTGACCAGTGAGGGGACAAGAGCATGACGGGCTGGGAGGTTAGCCACACCCCAGGGTCCCGCACACAAGCACAGCCTCCAGGCCACACTCTCCTCAGATTCAGGAAGCCGCCCGTTGCTGTTTTTCTGCTCCACCCCCACCCTCTTCATGGGGCTGTTGCAACCCCTTTCCAACTTTAGGTCACTGCTGGATGATTATTTTTTCTTCTGTTATTTATTGCTGACATTTAAAAAGGTTACACATATAGGTACACTCACATGGAAAGAAACAAGGATTGCAAAGAGAGTATTTGCTACCCAATGTCATTTTCGTAACAAATGATCCCGCTCATAATTGGCATTAACTGAATATTGATTATATGCTAAGTACTTTGCATATCTTATTTTGTTAACATTATTAGTAGTGTAATATATGTTAATAAGTGCAGAGAGAAAAAAAAGCTAAAAGACTACGCATCTTTTGGAAGACGACTTTATATTTTGGTAGCAGTTTTGTTTAAAAGAAGCTTGTGTTTGGAAGTTTCCTGGACACCGGAGTTGTGACAACCAAGAACCGTCTCCAGACACTGCCGGTGGCGAGGCAGAACCACCGCCAGTTGAGAACCACCGGTCCAGACCCACCTGCACCTGTGCACCGATGGATGGGAATCAGTCACCATGGAGACTCAGGTTCCATGGGCCCCCTTCCCTGCGATTTCTGGTTCCCTGGGCCTTGAGTGAGGCCCCTAGGAGCCTGCACTTTTAACAGCTCCTCGATGGGTTCCGGAGGTTTGCGTCCCACTGAGCAACCCCCGGCAGCAGCGACCGCCGCACCGCTGACGCCCACGAGCCTCGGGCAGGCCCCTCCCTCTGCCGTCACCCCGCCCCTCCCGACCAATAGCTGGTGACGCAGAGGCCGTAAGGACACCACCTTGTGCGTGTCTGCTTCCGGGTCATTCTCTTGGGCTTCAGCTCTTCGGGGAACACTCATTTGGTTACCCATTGTTCCTGCAACAGAGAGAGAGACTCAGCAAACTAAAACCCAAGAGGAACAGAAGTCTCACGTCTGTGTGCAAAACTAAGATGCGGAGGCCTGCCCCGTCCCTGTGGGTGTGTTATCACAAGCCCGGGGAGACCAATTGTTCACGTCTGTTTTGAGGAATGAGGGAAGATTTGGGGCTCATGAATTCAACACAATTAAAGTTAAATGCAGGAGCTTCCCTGGTGGCCCAGCGATTAGAACTCCACGCTTGAGCTGCACGGAGCACGGGTTCCATCTCTGGTGGGGGAACTAAGATCTCACAAGCTGTGTCGTGTGGCCAAAAAAAGTGTAATAAAGAGTTTGGTGGTTTAGTCGCTAAGTCGTGTCCGACTCTTGTGACCTCACAGACTGTAGCCCGCCAGGCTCCTCTGTGCACGGGATTCTCCAGACAGGAATACTGGAGTGGGTTGCCGTTTCCTTCTCCAGAGTAGTTTGGAACCTAAACAAGAGTGGGTGTATGCGTACGTATAACTGATTCACTGCTGTACCGCAGGAGGCCACACAGCATTGCGAACCAGCTATACGCCCATAAACGCTCTCAAGTTGTATTTGTCTTTGTCTGTGCTGGGTCTCCATTGCCGCGCGGGTCTTTCTCTAGCTGTGGCTTCTCCCTGCAGAGACCTCTCGTTGGCAAAGCGTGGGCTTTGGGGCATGCAGGCTTCGACAGCTATGGCTTGTGGGCTGGGTACTTTCAGCTCCCTGTCTCTGGGCCCAGGCTCAGTAATTGTGGCACACAGACTCAGTTGCTCTGGAGTGTGTGGGATCTTCCTGGACCAGCGATGGAACTTGTGTTTCCTGCATTAGCAGGCGGGTTCTTTACCACTGAGCCGCTAGGGAAGATCCCTAAAATTTCTTTAAAACGCAGTCCCAGTTTTCAACTGTGTTTCATTTCTGGGGGATTATTATCATCATGAAAAGCATATTCCACGTAGATACCATTTTCTTCCTTCTTAGCCAGTCACAGCTATTAGATCAAGGAGATTTTAGAATGGGGACAGTTAAAATGATACTTCTAATTTTTAATATTCTCTGATCCTCAAACTAAATTAAGTCCTCTGTTAAAACCCCTTGTAGCACAGGCATTTTCCCATAGCACTTAGCACTACATGTTACATATGTATCTATCATATATAATAGATATCTATACTTATATATACCTATTTGGCTATATTTTCATTCATTTAGTGGTTCACCAAATATACGCGGAGCACCAGCTTGCACCGTATACTGAAGCAGGCACCAGGGTTGCAGCTGTGAGTTAAACAGATGAGCCCCTTTGACTTCATGGAGTTGAAATATGTTGAGTGGACAGTCAGTAACAGACAGTAAATCCACACATCAGGCCACATCTGATAGCTGAAGGCAGCACGTGCAGTGGTGGTGAGCACAGGGCAGGAAAAGGACAAGCTGGGCTTGAACGCTCTCCCTGCCCCTCGCTGCTGTGTGTCCTTGGATGAGTTAATTAGCTTCTCTGTGCCTCACAGGGCTGCTACAAGTATACGATTTAATGCTTGTAAGGTGGTTAGAACAATGCATGGCTCTTTATAAGCAATATAGAAGTGTTTGCTAACCCAAACACATACGGTTCAATGCTATGAACAAGAAGGTAATAGGTAACATATCTATTATTATATATGAACATTAATGGGGGCACAGAAGAGGGCAGGAAGCGGCAACACTGGGTAGGATGGTTCTGGAATGAAGCACAGCTGATCCAGACTTAACCTGGAGGGCAATACAGAATTTAGCTTCCATCTCCCTTCCCAATTAGCTGTAAGCACCGTGAGGGCAGGGACTGTCTCTCTTGACCCACAATTATAGCTCAGCACGGCGTCTGCACTGATCAGGTGTCAAATTATAACTTATTAGTTGGGCGGAGGGAATAATTATTAATAACAATCCCTCACCCCCGCAGCACTGAACTAGGCACTAACCCACGTTATCCCTAGACCCTTCAAGAGCCTCGTGACAACACTAATGACGATAGTTCACAACTGTTCACACGTCCTCAGCCCCAAGTGCTGCTTTCCCAGAGCGTGTCCTGTGCCATCTCACGTGGCCCTGCATGCCCGCGTGAAACAGGTGTTCCCGTCATGTCCCTCTAGCGGAGACGAAGCTGAGTCACAAGGAGGTAAAACCACCTTCCAAAGGTCAGCTGGTTAAAGGCCGCAGAGGGAGATTCCCGCACAGGCCGCCTCTGCTCCAGCCTCTGGGATGTTCCCCGCAGAACTCCCTTCCCCTGGAAAGGAAAGAATTGAGTCTCCCGAACGCGCCCAGGACACACATCCAGAGAAGGGCCGCGTGAGGTCTTGGCCCAGAGGACGTCTGCTTCCGGAGGTGCGGCTCCTTCAGTCCCGCTAGGCTGCCTGACTAGTGAAAAGCTGCCTTTTCACGCACACAGTGATTCCAAGGTAGCCCTTTTCCAAAGACCTGGCTGCCGACTCATCAGCCTGCTGGCTTTTGGAATAGCAGCCAAGGATTTTAATTCCTGGCCAAACGCAGCCAGTGCATCTCCAAGGATATCCATGGGAGGAGACCTGGGTAATCAAAAATTTGGGAGGCCACAACAGGGCTTTCTTGGGGGAACTCGGTAGATATCAGAATTGGGATTTTATGTATTAGCAATGGGTCATTACAACAGGTAATAAAGCTGGGCAGTGCTAAAACATACAGGGCCCCAGCTATGTTGCAATGTTTTCTATTTATAAAATCCGAGATATCCGTGCTCCCAGTAGGCCATTGCTTCACCTATAAATGGGACACTATGAAAATAATATTTGTGGGGCCCTAAATGGGAAACCTTAAAGATGGGTTAGCTTTGGTCGGAAACTAAGTTTGAGCCTGGCAGAAGAGATAGGGGCGTGGTCTATGTTACAGTTTTTGATTGGCTCTCTTGATTTCCGTGCAGTGGACAGCGCATTGATCACCATAGACTCCTGTCCTAATGAAGGCACATGACAATTTGACCTTTAACGTGATTGGTGCAACTATGGCACATGATGATTTGACCTTTAACGTGATTGGTGCAACTATGGCACATGACAATTTGACCTTTAACGTGATTGGTGCAACTATAGAAAGTCCCTTGAAACACCCCCCCCCCCCCCCCCCCCCCCCCCCCCCGCAATATTGAATATTCAAGGCCAGGGTCAGCAAATGACAGCTAGGGAACAAACCCAGTCCACAGCCTGTGTTAGGCTGGCCTGTGTGCTAACGGACTTTACACTTATAAAGGGTTGGGGAAAAAAATCAGAAGAATCATAGAGTGTGACACATGAGAATTATATGAAATTCAAATTGTGGTATCCATAAATAAAATTCTTTTGGCAGACAGCCATGCCCATTCGTTTATCTGTAGTGTACCTACAGCTGCTCTCATGTGCTGAGGCAGAGTCGGGGAGCATCAACAGAGACCAGATGGCCTGCAAAGCCTAAGATATTTACTGTCTGGCCTTTTCGAGAAAGTTTATAGGTTTTGCTCAACATCAGCCTCAGTAACATATACTCATTTTGCAAATAATGAGATTGAAGCAGCTGAGAGATTAAGTGTTGCCCAAATTAAGACTGACCAGGAACTGAACCCGCTGTGTATAAAAATAATGACAACGCTAACGACCTTAGTAACGAGGAGACAGTAATAGTAGCGGCTTCACTGGTGGCTCAGTGGTAAAGAACCCACCTGCTGGTGCAGAAGACTCGGATCTGATCCCTGGTCCAGGGAGCTCCCACGTGCCTCGGAGCAGCTAAGCCCGTGCGCCACAGCTGCTGCGGCGTGGGCTTCAGAGCCGGGTGCAGGAACTCCTGGGCCCACGAGCTGCTGCCACTGGAGCCCTCAGCCCGAGCGCCCATGCGAGGCAACACGGAGAGCCTCCCCAGCGAGAAGCGCCTGCGCCGCGTCTGGAGAGCAGGCCCTCCGGCAACCTGAGAAAAGCTTCGCACAGCAAGAGACACCTGGCACAGCTTCAGTAAATAACTACGTTTGAACGATAGTAATATTAATAAAAATAACGTTGTAGTTTAGTGGCTAAATCACGTGTTAGTCGCTAACTCATGGCTGACTCTTTGTAACCGCATGGGCTGTAGCCCGCCAGGCTCCTCTGTCCATGGGATTCTCCAGGCAAGAACACTGCAGTGGGTAGCCATGCCCTTCTCCAGGGGACCTTCCCGACCCAGAGAGCGAACCTGTGTCTTTTGCTTTGGCAGGCAGATCCTTTACTGCTGAGCCACCAGGGATGCCTCGATATAATCATAACAACAAATTTGGCGAGTGCTCATCACCTGCTGGGAAACTGTCCTGAGAGCTCCGCGTGCTGTAAATGAATTTACCCCTTACGACAAATCCGCAAGGCAGAGGTATCACCGTTCCAATTTTATAGATGAGAAAACTGAAATGCGTAGGTTAAACGCCTCAACCAAGGCCACTTGCAAAAATGGACACACAGTAGGTGACGTCTCCATCTAAATCTAGCTTTTTACAACATTAAAAATAATTTACCAATGGCTTACAAACTTTCAAAGCTCCTATTATTCAATTCACACTTAATCCAATTTGGGCGGTAACGTCAATTAAAGTGTTTGAGGTTATGAAAATTCTTTGCCCTGAGAGAGCTGTGGTGTGTGCAGACAGGATAGAAACATTGAACCCGCAGGAGCCTGGGTTCCGTATCCCGGCCATCGCAGGTTTTAAGGCGCCTCTCCGGCAGTGTCGAGGCCAAATGGCCTGAAAGAAGGAAAATCCATTTGCACGTCTTTTGCAGGGACAACTTGGACTCAGATAACATTGGTTTCCGCCAGCAGTTACAGCATATGTGTTGTGAAATTGCTTCTGCCTTTCAAATTTTGCAAAGGGGCCAGATTTCCATGCGACGAAAACAAACGGTTACTGCCACCTATCGGTCAAAGTCAGTATTGGCCGAAACAAACGTATTGGGACTCTGCGACCCCGTGGACTGCAGCCCACCAGTAAGGCCAACACGTCTGGGGACGTCAAAGGAAAGGCTTTCACGTTTACAATCACACCTTTTGTTAAAGGTTTGCATGAGCGTGGCAAGTCCTTTTCTGCCCCAAAGAGGTTGCTGCTGTCTTTAGTCGCTCAGCCATGTCCGACTCTTTGTGACCCCGTGGACTGTAGCCCACCAGGCTCCTCTGTCCGTGGGATTCTCCAGGCAAGATACTGGAGTGGGCTGCCATGCCCTCCTCCAGGGGATCTTCCCGACCCAGGGATCGAACCTGCGTCTCCCACACTACAGGCAGGTTCTATACCATCTGAGCCACCAGGGACGCCCGCCCCAAAGATGGTGCAACTGATAAGGAAGTAATGTTGATCACAGCTGACTGGGGGCGCGCCAGTGCTGAGACCTCTAGAGAGCAGTGCCGTCGAATAAGGGTGTGGGCCCTGGGGGCTAAACACCCAGGTGCGAGTCCCCACTCAGCCACCTACTGAATGAGTGACACCGGGCAAGTTACCGAGCCTCACGGGGCCTCAGCTTCCTCTTCTGTAAAATGGGGATAATAAGGGCACACACTCCAGAGGTTGCTGTGAGAGTTCAAGGCACTAATACATAGAAGGTACCCCATACAGGGAGTGGCACATGGTGAAGGGGTGCCCTGAAGGTGTCCTCCGTGATTAGAAGTATCACCATGATCATCACTGATACTTTCAGAGATGTCTGATACAAGCAGCTAAGGAACTTGGCGGCGCTTCTGATTTCCGTGATCACTTCACACAGTCGGACCGGGATCCTGGATTTGTATTTTCAGCAAGTGCACACAGGTATGGGGGCTGTGATGGAGAGCAACCCCCAGGATGTCCTGGGGATGAGGACATTCTGGGGAGGCGGACCTTTCCTGTTAGAGCCAGGGAAGTCCTAGGCAAGCCAGGATGAGTTGATCACCCTGAAAGCCGTATCAGGGACTCTGTGTGGCAGGAACCCTTTTTATCCCCATTTAGCAGATGGCAAAACTGAGGCTGCAGGTGGTCCAGACTGGACCATTCCTGTCTGTGATGAAGCTTCCTCCAGTCTCCAACAGAGGAGAAGAATACATCAGATGATGAGTTTTCTCCATCAAGAAAAACATATTCTTTGAAAGAGCTCGGTTTTTATTTTGGACAAAAAAAAAAAAAAAAAAATTTGAAGGTGGTATCACAACGTCCTTTCATGACCTGATGGTGTGCGTAGTTTTGTTCTTATGAATGTTCTCTTTTAATCTGACACTAAACACAAGTCTCCATATGGCAGAGAGGTTTGTTTTTGAAATTAGACTCAGGGGCCTAGCATTTGGAGGACGTGGGCTAGGCCTTTGGCTGGGGGTCATTCAGAGGAGAAAGTCTCCTTACTTTCCATTTCCCAGCTCTCTTATTGAGGCCAGTCTTCACACTGTTACACATTCCAACCCCCACGGGAGATTTCAGTCCCCGTGTCCAGGCCCCGCCAGACCCATCCCATCAGAGCCCCTGGGCGGGGCCTGGGCATCAGAATATTTCCAGGATCTCCGGGTGACTTCTATGATGGCGAGGGCTGAGAGGTGCCATCCTGGACATTTTGGGCCAGGGACTCCCCCAGGTGCTGGCTCCCCTGGTACATAGAGCCAGGGTCCGGATTCTCAGAGAGAGGAAGGGCATTGGCTTTCAACATCCACAAATCACAGCCATCTCAGCGAGTCTGAAAATGTTTGCAACCCTTTCAAAGCACTCTTTTATTTTTGGCCAAACTGTCCATGTGGCAGGCAGGGTCTCCGTTTCCTGACCAAGGATAGAACCCAGGCGGTGGCGGCGATGATGACCATCCTGACTACGAGGCTGGCGGGGGCTCCCGAGGCGGGAGTTTTTAGTGTTCCCATTTTACAGATGCATCACGTGAGTCCAGAGAGCCTGAATTCCTTGCCTAAGACCATGCTGAATTATGTTCCCCTACAAATTCACATGTAGAAATCCTAACCCAGCATGACTGTATTCAGAGACAGATCAGAGGACGTTATAAGCGTGGGGCTCTAACCCTAAGGATTAGCAGCCTTATAAGAGAAAACACCCAAGAGCTTGCTTTCTCTCTTTACCATGTGAGGACCCCACGAGAGGTCAGAGGTGTGAAGGCTGCAAGCAAGGAAAAGAACTTCCACCAAAACTGGAATTAGTTAGGATCTTCATCTTGGATTTATTAGCCTCTAGGGTTATGGGAAAACAAATATCTGTTGTTCAAGTCACCCAGTCTGTGGGCTGTTTGTTTTTTTTGGTTACACTGCTGGAGCTGACTGATACAGATCATTGGCTAGGAAGAGGGAGCATCAGGACGTAACCCTTAGCAGCCTGGCTCCACAGTTCGAGCTCTAAGCTTTTTCTTTCTCTTACTGTCTCCTCTACCACATAAGTTATGTTAAATTTTATAAAGTATTTGCATGTAATGTAATACAACATAGACTATAAAATATTTATTGCACATCTGTTTTTGCAATGAGAAATCAAAATCATAACTAGTCAAGGAACATAGCCAGATCCAAAGTGAATGAAAAATTGAGAAGTCATCAATAGTCTCTGGGAAGATTTAGCCCAAGGGCTTGGCAGCAGTCAGACGAGAAGAAGGTCAGTTCTCACTGTTCATGTCTCCTGTTACTGCTGTAATCACCTCAGCTCTGTTTTGACCCACAAGTGAACTAGCCATTCAGGGAAGTTTTCTGTGCATCTCTCCTCGTTTACTCCAGGGAATGGTGTTCATCAGCCTCCTCTAATGTAATTAATCAATGAATCAGTTTTAGAGGGTTTGAACTGAATGACTTTGACATGAAACATTTATAAGCTTAAAGTGCAACATGTTCTACTTTGATACATTTATATAGTGTAATATGGTTGCCAATACAGTGATATTTACCATATGATGCAATTAAATGTCTGCACTGGTTTCCTGAGCCCTCAGTCTCCATGCTACTGCTCCTTACAAGCCCCTTCCCTTAAACACCTTTCCTCTTGTCCCCGCCCACTCCTCCCACCGCTGACTCTTCATTGAGCTACAAGTTAACGATATGTCCTCCTTCTCCAAACAGGTCGAACACCAGATGTGGTACCAGCTGCCCTAGAGAAAGAGCGTTTCTACGGCGGCCGTGCTGGCAGTTAAATGACTGTCAGATGGAGGAGGAAGTCCTCAAAGGGCGCAATGGCGACAGAGTTAGTCACTGGGTAAACGGAAACACCTTTGATCAATGCAGTGGAATGTAGGTAAACTGGGGGCCCTCCTCACCACCCACTGAGGGCGGTGCCACCAGGAGCAGGCTGGCATGCCCGACAGAACAAGCCCTCTGCCCCCAGCTCCAAAGACAGCATCAAGGTGAGTGATGAGAACAGACGTGCTGGGCCCCGCGGTCCTGCACCACCCGCGGTCCTGCACCGTGCTGGAACACGGGCTGCTGTGTGCAGAGAGGGCTGAAAGCCGTTCCTCTCTGGGCCCCAGCCCTGCGCCCAGTGCCCTGGTATGTGTGGGTTCAGGGCGAGGGCCTCCTTATCAAACCGCTGCTGAGTGTTTGAGGAGATCTGGGAATTGAGGTCCTGCTGTTGGAATGCTGTCTTGTGTTTGTGTCCCTTTACCCATCGCGGTTTCTAGAAGGCTCAGAGCTCAGCATCTTATCCCGAGTGTTGCCCCAAACATCTTTAGGCTAATAGTGATGGCAGGTAACATTAGCCGCAGCCTTACTAGGAGCTTGGCAGGGTCAGGAGTGGGGTGGGGCAGGAGAGGCGTCAGCGCCCACAATGCAAGGAGGCGGCCCCTTCGAGGTTGGACTGGTACGATGGGCACCTCAGAGTGAGTGCCTCCCCACATTGCCCCTGCAAGAGGCCCAGCACTGGGCACTTGACTTCCATTGTTTCCGTTTTTTCTTACAGCAGCCTGTTATCCCCAAATTACGCAGATAAAGACACTGAGGCTTAATGATGCAAGCCCTTCACCCTGAGAACGTAAACTCCTCGGGGCAGGTACCCACTTATCCTGGTTGCACAGAGTGTGCCCTCAAGTTATATCTGCTGATTTAATGGATAAAGGAGAGTAAAGGAACCCTGATCAGATAGAAAGTTCTGGTGAGGCAGAGCTAAGGTTGATCCTGGTTCCACAGGACTAAGGCATTCAGACCCTTCAGGCTGCCCAGCCCAGCCCAGCTCCGGGCAGCAGGAGAAGCTGCTGACACGGTGACTCTCCACAAATGTTTGAGCTGCCAGCGGCTCGGGTGGGCCTGCAGGAGCGGCCCTGCCCTCCGGGGCCTTTCCCAAACCTCTCTGTGCGTCCCCGTCGCCCCCAGAAGCCAGCCAGGATGGGCTCACCCAGGCCCGGTTCTCCCCTGAAGCACGTGCCTTTCCCTACAAAGACAACCCTTCCCGAGTTTCAGAACCCTGTGGGAAAAAACAGCCACCCTGATTTGGGACTCCTTCAGTCGAAATCCATGTTTGCAGGGCCCTCCCTTGGTTTTTATTTAGGGGCGGAGCTATACGGCTTCGCAGGTGGCTCATTGGTAAAGAATCTGCTTACCAATGCAGGAGATGCAGGTTCAGTCCCTGGGTCTGAGAGATTCCCCTGGAGGAGGGAAGGGCAGCCCACTCCAGTATTCCTGCCTGGGAAGCCCCATGGACAGAGGAGCCTGGCGGGGTACAGTCCATGGGGTCACAGAGAGTCGGACAGGACTGAGTGACTGAGCGGGCACACGCGCACACACACACCGGGATCTACACACTCCAGGCCTCTAAGGCAGCTCAACTCTAGCAGGGCATGATGACAGCGGGGTCAGATGCCTCCTGGTGCAAAGTTTAATGGGGTGCCAGAAAACTCAGCCATCAAGATAAATAATATATATATATATTTCAATAATGTATTATCTTAAAAAAACAGAATTAATGCTGGGACCGATTCTTCACAAAATGTGTGGTTACTTAGTTCATTGTGGATGTTTTCGCATTCGTTGAAAATTTTAAAAATATTGCTTTAAAATATAATCTATTTCAAAGATGGAGTTCTTTGGCGTCTCTTAAATTCTGCCCCCAGGGAGAGGACAGAGCCTCACTCATCTCACTGAAGTCAGCTCTGACGGGAGCCCAGTTTCACAGCTTCCCTTCCGAGAGATCCAGGAGTCGCTACCCACCCCTCCCCAGCCTCATTTTCCTGATATCACATGGAGACGACGATAACAATGAAAATAACAGCTAATGCTCATTAAGCACGTCGCTAGGTGCTCCCTGCCTTGGCCCCTCAGTCCTCGTGGATGTCACTTTGATCTCGAGACTATTAACTTGCCTATTTCACCGACGAAGACCCTGAAGCTCGGAGAGTGCAGGCACCCACCCCAGGGCGCCCCGCCAGTCGGTGGTGGGGCTGAGACTGGACCGGGCGTCAGCAGGGCTCCAGACCACCTGCTCTCCCATCACCATCGCTGTTCAAGGCAGCCAACGGAGTTTCTGAGGGCAACGCAGTTTCTGGAGTCTGCTGCTGGGATCGGAATCCTGCAGGCGCCTCCAGGGGAGGTTGTCAATGTTAAATAAGAGCCCAATTCACCAAAGTCCCTGGGGGAGTCCTTCTCCTCATCTCCTTCACCTCCTTAGGCGCTGCCCCCAGACACAGCCTCAAAGCTGGCTCTGCACTGGGGGACTCTAGTTCTGATGGTGGTCTCCCAGGCACACAGCATGCCCCTCCATCCGCTGACTCTCCCCCCAAGGTTTACACTTGAAGTGACATGCAACGGGTCCATGCAAATAGTTATTTCTGCTGTTTTGAACTCAACACTGCCCACACTATCATGTAATCCTTGTATCCTTTTAGGTAGGGCTATCTTTGGGTCCATTTCGCAGATGGTGAAACTGAGGCCCTCGCAGACCCAATGCCACACAGTGACTCACTGGCAGAGCCAGGGTCAAGCTCAACCCTCTCTGGCCTCTGGCTTCTATAGTTCATCATCCGCAAAGAACAAACTCTCCGGCCTTGCTGAAAAGATCTGGAAGCAGTTACCTGCAAGCCCCCGGTGGGAGTGTCTTCTGTCCTTGGTGTCTCCTGGAGCTGCTTCCGCGTGGAGTGCTGTGCGTCCAGCTGGTGCTGCCCAGTGCCAGGCTGTCAACTGAGCCCAGCTCCTTGCCCTTTGCTTCCTCGTCCGGAGCCTGCTGGCTGAATACACAGAGCAGGGCAAACACAAGCCTGGGTGGAGCTCGCCTCTCCCGGGCCGCCCTGCAGGAGCGGCTTCTCTTCCTGGCCCGGGGGCTGGCCTCGCCTCTCCCGGAGAACCCGAGCCCCCGACTGCTCTTGTGCTGACGCCTCCCTGGCCCCACGAGCGTCCTGTCCTCACCGGCCGCGTCCGCTCAGGCTGACCTGGGCAGCTAGCTCCCTTCCCCAGTGACCACAGGGCCTGGGGAAAGCTGGGAAAACACGTTCTGTGAGGTTCTGCAGTTCTGTCTGCCTTTCACCTTCATTCTTTCTGAGACACCACCAAAGGGGGAGGAAACACCATCTCACCCCCCACAGCCTCCAGTCACGTAAACATCCCTCCCAAAGGCCTGTGGGTACTGGAAAGCGGGTAACCTAAGGGTGGTTTACTGCTCTGGAGACAGGGCCTAGCACTGGAAAGGGCATTCTTCTTTCCTGCAAGCTAGAAATTCAAGACGGGCCATTCAACGTATTTAATTCCAGCAAGGATGTTTACTACAGCATCTTAGAAAGACACATGTGATACAATAGGAGAGTGTAAACAGAGAGATAACGAGGGGCTTCCTTGGCGGTCCAGCAGTTAAGACTCTGCACTTCCAAGGAAGGGGGCACAGGTTCAATCCCTGGTCCAGGAACTAAGATCCCATAGGCCACATGGCCAGAACAAAACCAGAAAGCTAAGCTGATAGTTATACAACTCTGTAAATATACCAAAAGTCACTGAATTGTGCAAGTAAAGCAAGTGAATTGTATGGTATGTAAACTGTAAGTCAATTTTTAAATTTTTAAAAAAGATAACAAAAGAAGGCATCACCGACTCAATGGACATGAGTTTGAGCAAGCTCCGGGAGTTGGTGATGGACAGGGAAGCCTAGCGTGCTGCAGTCCATGGGGTCTCAAAGAGTCAGACACGACTGAGCGACTGAGCTGAACTCAACTGAGCAAAAGAAGATAGACAAATGAGAGTGGGTACATTGAATGGGGGTAAGACCACTGGCGAGTGTATGTGTGGGTTTATAAACTTGCTCAGATGTGGCTTTGAGCTTCCCAACAGCCAGTGCAAAGAGGGAAGCGTGATGAGCTATGTTATTCAGTGTTCTTGAGAAAACATTCCAGAGAAATAAAACCAGTAATTACTCTGGCTTTGTTCATTAATATACGCATCCCAGCACCCATCATGAATACTTGTCAAGCCCCAGCTGTCTACAGGCCTATGCTTAGAGGCCCTGCCCCGACCCTGCCCAGGCCCACTATAATTAAACACGGAGTACTGCAAGGAAACAGAGTCACAGAGTGGGATCCTCATTATGAAACGAAAGCTGAGGCTGCTAGGCAGGAGAAGCAGGGGGAGCTAGAGGAGGCCCCTTCAGAAAGCCCCGTTTAAGGAACAGAGATGTTGCTGAAATAAACGCTGAACTCACAACGGGATGCTCCACAATTACCTCTATAAACCGGATTCCAGCTCCACACTGTACCTTTAAGTGGGGAATGTAACGAGCCCGATTGCTAAGCAGCTGTCAGGCGTGCACAGCATACCAACACAGACACAAGCAGGGGGTGAGGCGGCCTGCAGGTCGAGGGCCTGGACTCCCAGACCCCGGGCCCACAGCGGACCCCAGGCCCACCCCATGCCTGACCGGCTGCTGAGTGGGAGCCAGCCGCTTGCTCTCCCCAGCCCTCAGTCTCTGCCGCCCCTCTCGGCTGCGGTGCTTTTGTATTTATTGTGTGCTGGGTTCTGTGTCTCTGACGCCCAGAACCCTGCAGAGCAGGATGGCCTCTCCCTGCCATAGAGGAGGGCTCAGCAAGCCCTCCCTGAGTGGACCAGCTCTCCCGTCAGTATTTGTGACAGGCAGTACCTTGTGGATGGCGTCTTACCACGAAGAAACATCGTCTAGGCAGGGAGCTTGTCTGGTCTATCACAGACCCTTCCCGAGGGTTGCTGAGGAGTGGTCCCACGGGCAGGGCTGGCTCAGTGATGGGCAGGACCTAATCCAGAGACCCTTGTTCTAAAAGCAGGAAACAGTGCTGGGAGAGGGCATGTAGGGCTTCCCAGGCGGTGCAGTGGAAACGGACCCACCCGCCATGCAGGAGACGCAGGAGGCTAGGGTTTCATCCCCGGGCCCCTGGAGAGACCCCCTGGAGGACGAAGTGTCAGCCACTCCAGGACTCGTGCCTGGGGAATCCCATGGATGGAGGAGCCTGGCGGGCTGCAGTCCGCGGAGTCGCAGAGTTGGACACGGCTGAGCGCGCATGAGCACGCGTGCAGAGGTTCTAAACCAGAAAGCATTTTCCTTTCTCCCACAGCCTCTCACTATGGTCTATATTCTACTTACTATTCTAAGTCATTCCAAGTAAAGAGAGACTGAAATTTTCGGTTATTAGCATGAGTTTTGCGATCCAGTTTTCTAGCATGCAATATCGGACACGACTGAGCGACTTCACTTTGGACTTTCCTGCATTGGAGAAGGAAACGGCAGCCCTCTCCAGTGCTCTTGCCTGGAGAATCCCAGGGGCGGGGGAGCCTGGTGGGCTGCCGTGTATGGGGTCACACAGAGTCGGACACGACTGAAGCGACTTAGCAGCAGCAGCAGCAGCAGCGCAATATCAGTTTTAAATGCAGTGAACTCCTTGGAATACCCCAACTCACACAGCTTATATCCCCTTTTTCACTAGAACAGAGTAAGTGCCGTACACACCGGCCCGATTGCAGGTGCGGCTTCGAGGCACCCACGCGTTGGACCCGCACTGTCTGCCTCCAGCTGACTGAGCAGTGAGGGCAGGCCCGGGGACGCAGCTGCCGGCTGCTTCCTCTTGCCGCCTCGCGGCCGCCCCTGCAGGGAGCGGGCGCCGGGGAGGGGGCGCCGCGGGCTCTTCCGCGTCTGAGCTTCTCAGGACGCGCGGCCTTCTTTCTGTTCTGAGGCCGTTTCTGACGATGCATGGAAACCGAGGCTGCTCCGGGCTGCCGGGCCCCGACAAACCCGCTTGCAGCTGTGACCGCTTCACTCCTGCTCGCCTCGAGCCCTGCTGGACACCCGCCGCCGGGGTCCGCGGGGACTGCCTGCCTGTGGGCGCCACGGAGGCCTGTGAGCGGGCAGCGGCCGACCGTGGACGTGCGATGACACGTCCTTCCTGCGTCCACACGCCCGCCCCGCCCATCAGCTGTTTTAAAAGCCTCTGATTTTTTACTTCACAGCAGGATTGAGAGGAAGGTATGGGGATTCCCTGGATACCAGCTGCCTCCGCACGTGTGCACTCTGCCCCACTGTCAGCGGCCCACTCCAGAATGGGACACTTTTTACAATAGATGAACCTACATTTTAACTACTCAAAATCCATAGTTTTGATGGATTGACGTATCATACGGGATAATGATAGTGTCATACAGGATAAGGTCACTGTCCTAAAGACCTGTGTTCACTCTCTTTTAGAATTTTTTAAATTTAATTTTTTTAAACTAGAGGGCACCTGCTTTACAATGTTGTGCTGACTTCCTCGGTACAACAGCGTGAACCAGTCATAACTGTATCTATCTGTATATACCTCTCTATATGTCTATGCACACAAGTCCTCGCCCCTCCCTGGAGAGCCTCCCTCCCACCCAGCCCCATCCCACCCTCTAAGTCATCACAGAGCGCCGGGCTGGGCTCCCTGCCTTGCAGAGCGGCTTCCCACTAGCTGTCTATTTGACACATGGTGATGAATATGGCAAGGCCAGTCTCTCAGTCCCTCCACCCTCTCCTTCCCCTGCTGCGTCCACAGGCCCTCTCTCCATGTTACAGTCCACTCTTGATGGTATGTACTCTACGGCCTTGGGCGAATTTACAGTGACATGTCTGCCACTGAAGCATCATACAGGACGCTGACACTGTCCTAAATACAGGACGCTGTCACTGTCCTAAAGACCTTCCGCCTCTGCCTCTTCCTCCTTCCTTCCCCCTCCCTAAGCCTTGGGAAACTGTTCATCTCTTTAACGTCTCCATAGTTTTCCTTTTCCCAGGACGTCGCGTGGTTGGATTGCACAGCTTGCAGCCTTCTTCAGATGGGCTTCCTTCACTTTGAAATACGCATGTAAGTTTCCTCCATGTCTCTCCATGGCTTGCTAGCTCATTTCTTTTTAGCTCTGGATAATACAGTGAACGTCAACATTCTAGGAATCAGCGAACTAAAGTGGACTGGAATGGGTGAATTTAACTCAGATGACCATTATATCTAGTACTGCGTGCAGGAATCCCTCAGAAGAAATGGAGTAGACATCATGGTCAACAAAAGAGTCCGAAATGCAGTACTTGGATGCAATCTCAAAAACGACAGAATGATCTCTGTTCATCTCCAAGGCAAACCATTCAATATCACGGTAATCCAAGTCTATGCCCCAACCAATAACACTGAAGAAGCTGAAGTTGAAGAGTTCTATGAAGACCTACAAGACCTTTTAGAACTAACACCCAAAAAAGATGTCCTTTTCATTATAGGGGACTGGAATGCAAAAGTAGGAAGTCAAGAACACCTGGAGTAACAGGCAAATTTGGCCTTGGAATGCGGAATGAAGCAGGGCAAAGACTAATAGAGTTTTGCCTAGAAAATGCACTGGTCATACCAAACACCCTCTTCCAACAACACAAGAGAAGACTCTACACATGGACATCACCAGATGGTCAACACCGAAATCAGATTGATTCTATTCTTTGCAGCCAAAGATGGAGAAGCTCTATACAGTCAACAAAAACAAGACTGGGAGCTGACTGTGGCTCAGATCATGAACTCCCTATTACCAAATTCAGACTCAAATTGAAGAAAGTAGGGAAAACCGCTAGACCACTCAGGTATGACCTAAATCAAATCCCTTATGATTATACAGTGGAAGTGAGAAATAGATTTAAGGGACTAGATCTGATAGAGTGCCTGATGAACTATGGACGGAGGTTCATGACATTGTACAGGAGACAGGGATCAAGACCATCCCCATGGAAAAGAAATGCAAAAAAGCAAAATGGCTGTCTGGGGAGGCCTTACAAATAGCTGTGAAAAGAAGAGAAGTGAAAAGCAAAGGAGAAAAGGAAAGATACACGCATCTGAATGCAGAGTTCCAAAGAGTAACAAGGAGAGATAAGAAAGGCTTCCTCAGCGATCAATGCAAAGAAATAGAGGAAAAGAACAGAATGGGAAAGACTAGAGATCTCTTCAAGAAAATTAGAGATACCAAGGGAATATTTCATGCAAAGATGGGCTCGATAAAGGACAGAAATGGTATGGACCTAACAGAAGCAGAAGATATTAAGAAGAGGTGGCAAGAATACACAGAAGAACTGTACAAAAAAGATCTTCACGACCCAGATAATCACGATGGTGTGATCACTCACCTAGAGCCAGACATCCTGGAATGTGAAGTCAAGTGGGCCTTAGAAAGCATCACTACGAACAAAGCTAGTGGAGGTGATGGAATTCCAGTGGAGCTATTTCAAATCCTGAAAGATGATGCTGTGAAAGTGCTGCACTCAATATGCCAGCAAGTTTGGAAAACTCAGCAGTGGCCACAGGACTGGAAAAGGTCAGTTTTCATTCCAATCCCGAAGAAAGGCAGCGACAAAGAATGCTCAAACTACCACACAGTTGTACTCATCTCACACTCTAGTAAAGTAATGCTCAAAATTCTCCAAGCCAGGCTTCAGCAATATGTGAACCGTGAAATTCTGGATGTTCAAGGTGGTTTTAGAAAAGGCAGAGGAACCAGAGATCAAATTGCCAACATCCACTGGATCATAGAAAAAGCAAGAGAGTTCCAGAAAAACATCTACTTCTGCTTTATTGACTATGCCAAAGCCTTTGACTGTGTGGATCACAATAAACTGTGGAAAATTCTGAAAGAGATGGGAATAACAGAGCACCTGACCTGCCTCTTGAGAAATCTGTATGCAGGTCAGGAAGCAACAGTTAGAACTGGACATGGAACAACAGACTGGTTCCAAGTAGGAAAAGGAGTGCGTCAAGGCTGTATATTGTCACCCTGCTTATTTAACTTCTATGCAGAGTACATCATGAGAAACGCTGGGCTGGAAGAAACACAAGCTGGAATCAAGATTGCCGGGAGAAATATCAATAACCTGAGATATGCAGATGACACCACCCTTATGACAGAAAGTGAAGAGGAACTAAAGAGCCTCTTGAGGAAAGTGAAAGAGGAGAGTGAAAAAGTTGGCTTAAAGCTCAACATTCAGAAAATGAAGATCATGGCATCTGGTCCCATCGCTTCATGGGAAATAGATGGGGAAACAGTGGAAACAGTGTCAGACTTTATTTTGGGGGGCTCCAAAATCACTGCAGATGGTGACTGCAGCCATGAAATTAAAAGACGATTACTCCTTGGAAGAAAAGTTATGACCAACCTAGATAGCATATTGAAAAGCAGAGATATTACTTTGCCGACTGAGATCCGTCTAGTCAAGGCTATGGTTTTTCCTGTGGTCATGTATAGATGTGAGAGTTGAACTGTGAAGAAGGCTGAGCGCCGAAGAATTGATGCTTTTGAACTGTGGTGTTGGAGAAGACTCTTGAGAGTCCCTTGGACTGCAAGGAGATCCAACCAGTCCATCCTAAAGGAGATCAGCCCTGGGATTTCTTTTGGAAGGAATGATGCTAAAGCTGAAACTCCAGTACTTTGGCCACCTCAGGCGAAAAGACTCTGATGCTGGGAGGGATTAGGAGCAGGAGGAGAAGGGGACGACCGAGGATGAGATGGCTGGATGGCATCACTGCCTCGATGGACGTGAGTCTGAGTGAACTCCGGGAGTTGGTGATGGACAGGGAGGCCTGGTGTGCTGTGATTCATGGGGTCGCAAAGTGTTGGACACGACTGAGCGACTGAACTGAACTGAATATTCCATTGTCTGGATACGCCAGTTTATTTATCCATTCGCCTTCCGAAGGACATCTTAGTGACTTTCAAGGTTTGGCTGGTATGGATAAAGCTGCTATAAACTTCCACGTGTAGGCATTTGTGTGAACGTAAGTTTTCCATTCCTTTGGGAAAATGCCAAGGGTGTGACTGTTGCATCACATGGGATGAGCGTGTTTAATTTTATACGAAACCGCCAAACCACCTTCCAAAGTGGTCGTACCGTCTTCCGTCCCCGCGACCACCTGTGAGCGCTCCCGTTGCTCCACACCCTCACCAGCACGTGACGTCATCACTGCTCTGATCTGACTTTTCTTATAGGCTGTTTTGACTTTCCTGGTGGCTCAGATGGTAAAGCGTCTGCCTGCAGTACAGGAGACCCAGGTTCGATCCCTGGGTTGGGAAGATCTCCTGGAGAAGGAAATGGAAACCAACTCCAGTATTCCTGCTTGGAGAATCCCAGGGACGGAGGAGCCTGGTAGGCTACAGTCCATGGGGTCGCAAAGAGTCGGACACGACTGAGCCACTTCACTTCACTTCATAGGCTGTTTTGCGTCCACAATACAATTTTGATGATAAAACTGTTAGTGAGCCCAAGAAGGTGACTGTTGAGCATTAAACCACACTCGGGGCCCTGGCTGGAGGCAGCAGTGAGTCCACAGGCTTCTGGGGGCCAAGTCGACTTCTGACTGTCCACCTGGCAGGAGTCGCTCCCAGGCATACGCGCTTCAGCTGGTGCTCACCGTCACATCTCATGACCCGGTTTCTCCTCCTAATCTTCTTTCTTACGCTCTCCACCCCTCCTCAAATATTGACACACTCATGAAGCTGTCAGCTCCTCTTATCACACTGCTTCCCTGGAATGTGGACAGGGGGTGGTCCCTGCGTTAAAGAGCCACTGGAAATCTGAAGACTCTTTGACACCTTTTCCAGGCCTCCCCGGGCCAGAGCGGCAGGCACTTCTTTCTGCACGCAGGCCTCTCCCGACGCAGTCTGAATCAATTTCAGTCATGCTTTTGATCAGTGCCCCAAGAGGGGACTGGCTCAGACATCGCAGTGCAGTCCCGCGCGCCCGTCCTGCTTGGGCTAGACAGGGAATCCGGTGCACACCCTGCCGCTCTGTGTCCGCTCTCCACTGGGCTTTTTCAGGTCACTCTCTTCCACCTGATATATATGTGTCTGTGCTGAGCTGCTTCAGTCTGACTCTTTGTGACCCCGTGGACTGTGGCCCGCCAGGCTCCTCTTTCCGTGGGATTCTCCAGGCAAGAATGCTGGAGTGGGCTGCCGTTTCCTCCTCCAGGGGAGCTTCCCGACCCAGGGACCAAACCCAGGTCTCTTAACGCCTCCTGTGCTGGCAGGCGGGTTCTTCACCACAAAGGCCACCTGGGAAGGCCACGCTACCTGATGTGCTCCTTAGTGAAACCCCGTGACACAAGAAGCACCCACTTGGGTAAGGAGGAAACAGAGTTTCAAAGAAGACACACGTCTTGCTCCAAATTAAACCATGGACTGATTCCGGAGATAGTGAAAGGCAAAACCCAGGGCCCAGTCTTGCAGAGAAACCCAGGCTCTGGAGCCATGCAGTCTGAAAAAGAATCCTGGCGTTAGTGGCTGACTAGCTGTATGACCTTGAGGAGGTGGCTTGCCCTTTCCGTGCTTCAGTTTTACCATCTGTGAAATGGGGGTATTGGCAGCACCCACATCATAGACTTGTTGTGGGAGTCAAATGAGATCACAGAAAACACTTCGTCCCAGTGCCTGGCACAAAGTATGGGTCTTGGTCTGGAGGCGGGGAAGAACCCCTGGAGCAGGAAATGGCAATCCACTCCAGTATTCTTGCCTGGGAAAGCCCATGGACAGAGGGGCCTGGTGGGCTACAGTCTACGGCTCAGGAAGAGTCAGATGGGACTGAGCATGCGCAGGTCTGCATATGCGCGCGTGCATATTTCTACATCGATTATTTCACTGTGTCAACGAGAGCGCTTTGGAGTTTTCAAGGCGTAGTTTCCACAGTTTCCTTTGCCCTTCCTGGTCTGTCAGCTTGTTCCCACCACCATGGGGAAGTGTGTGAGCCTGCAGAAAAAGGCCTCCGCTTTCGCAGAACCCAGCCCGTGAGAGCCCAGAGCGAACTGCAGGTTGCCCTGCTTGTCTCGTTTGTGATTGGGGAGCAGGGCAAGTCCCCCCGCGAGAGGAGCAGGGAGCCAGCATCCTCGCCAGACAGGCTGGGGACAGAGCCCGCCCTGCAGGGCGCGCCATGAACTTAGGGGTGAGCCGCGACGGTCACCACCCACAGGGATGGGCGGACGGAGTCTGCATCGCAGGAAGAAAGGGTTCGGGGTCTCTCTACAGAGGCTCCAGAGTCAACTGGAGGGACGGGGTTCAACCCCAGCTCTGACACTGAAGTAGGGGGTGGCGCAGTGCCCGCTCAGACAGCCCCTCCAGGGCTGAGGGCTTCAACCCAGCTTCTGGAGGCTTGGCTGTGATGGTGCTCTCTCTGTCTCTCTCGGGAACTTGCCCACCACGGATCAGCATGTTCCTTGGGCAGTCCGCATCACATGAGAGATGTGTAGAGATACACAGACTGGGTCACCTGGCCCCAGTGGAGCAGCCCCGAAAGGCCGACTCAGCTCCCTGTCGGGTGGGCAGGAGTGCCCTCCTCCCCTGCCCAGCCTCGCCCCATTCGGGTCCCCACGGCCCTAGGAATGGCTGATGGGCGTGCAGCCCAGTAAACTCCCCGGAGGCAAATCTCCGTCTCAGAGTCTGCCTCCCAAGGAACTGATCTATGCTAATGACCTTAGGAAAGTTGATTTTTAAAATGGAAATACACCTGGGGGAAAGTGAAATAATTCAAAAGGTTGTTCAAACAGAAGTAAGCACACAAAATAGCGGAGCTCTCACTCCAGCTCTCCTAGGCTGACGCCCCAGAGCGACACACTTTCTTTCGGGGCCTTTACAATGACGGTCCTCCAGCCGTGGTCCAGGCATCCCTCTGGGGCCATCTGCGAGCCTTCCAGGCGCCAGTGAGGTTACACAGTGTTCGGATTATCACTCAGACGCTGCGTGCCTTTTTCTCACTCATCTGCCCACAGGAATAGAGAGAAGAAAAAGCTCATTATATGGCTTCAGATCTCACACTGCAACTAACCTTAAGAAACTACCCCTTGTCAAGTTTTGGTGTCGCTACATAGCACACGACCTCTGACTATCTGAAGAGGGTGTTGAAATACGTTTTCCTTTTCCAACTATGAAGTGTGTGGGGCTGGATTTTCTTCCTATATTTTAACCAAAGCAACATATGGAAACACATCGGACACAGAGCGTATTTGAGAATCCAGCCGTCTCCTCTGAAGGCAGAAATTAAAACGGCTGGCAAACATTAAAAAGCATCCCATTACTTTCGCCTCTTGTTTCAGCTTTGGAACAAAGGAATCGTTTTGTTGGAAGCTATTAGAAACAGAGCTATTTTTCATAAAGTGTTAATTTTATTAACATGGTATGGCTTTATCATTTTTTTAAAAAATGAATTTATAAATAATCGTTCTGAAAAGCCTTAGTTTTAATTTCTAATATAGCAAATTTCTGTAGCTCTAATATGCATCAATAAAAGCACTCTGGGATTCCTCAACAATTTTTAACAGTTTTAAAAGAGAGACCAAAGCTTCAAAAACTGCTCCCTTTCCCCCTCGCTACAGAAGGAATAGGTGTTCATGATGAAATATACGGAGAGCAAACGTAAAAGCAACAATAATCTATAATCTCGTCACTGAGAAGCACTCTCTTTTGGAGTTTGTCTCACTCGCTGTCAATCCACAAATACTGTTCGGTCACTAAGCTGTGTCTGATTCTTCTCGACCCCATGGACTGTAACTTGCCAGGCTCCTCCGTCCATGGAGTTTTTTCAGGCAAGGATGTTGGAGTGGGTGGCCATTTCCTTCTCCAATCACAAATATTACTGATTCTGAAATACCGTTTTGAAGCTAAGACATCGTGTTGTGTTTTTTTTTTTTTTAATCACTGTAAACCCTGCCAAATATGTCATTTAAAAGAGTGTTGGGAGTTCCTTTGTGTGGCTGTGTCCCAGATGGGAAGTGCTAGCTGTGTTATACATTTAAGTGTTTGACATTTTCCACTCTTATGAACATGACAGAGATGGGCATCCTTACAACAACATTACTGAAGTCACTTCCTCGATTTTCCTCTGAGAAGCATTTCCCAGATGTTGAATGTGGGATCAAAGCACAGTCATGCTTTAAAGGCATCTGATACACGTGGTCAAATTCCTCTCCACTAGGCGGGCTTCCACGAGGCCGGGGACTGGTTCTCCATCGCTCGTGAATATATTCTCTATTTCTTCAGATGAAGGGATGAGTGAACCAGTGTGTGAGAGGGACGGAGTCTTTGTGTCCAGGTTAAATTTGGACATTCATAGTTAAAAATTATTTTATATTTGCATAGTGAAAAAGGATGACCTCACGTCAGTACTCCACCTCGTAATTTTTCACTCCTTAGTGAACATGAGGGTGGAAACGCTGTCTCATGTTTACTGGACACGTGTCTTTATTCTTTGTCAGCTGCCAAAACAATTGACTCTTAATACCCGATTCCTTCTATTTTGTAGGACTTGGCTTCCGTCCTGATCAGCTTTCATTACACAACCAAGGCAGAGGCGGAGGTAAGTGACGTGAGGGGCACGATCTTAGTGACTCGTCTCCCTGATGCTGTTAGAGAGAAGGGTGTTTCTAAAAAAAAAAAAATTTTTTTTTGAGTATAGTTGATTTACAATGTCGTGTTAGTTTCAGCCATACAGCAAAGTGCAAGAGAATCAATTATCCACGTACACGTGTCCACTCTTTTTCAGATCCTTTCCCCATACAGGCCACTTCAGAATGCTGAGTAGAGTTCCCTGTGTGGTGCGGTAGGTCCTTATTAGCTCTCCATTTTATCTACAGTAGCGTATATATGTCAGTCCCAAGCTCCCAATTTATCCCTCTCCCTCTTACCCGCTAGGTGGCCATAAGTTTGCTTTCTCCGCCTGTGTCTCTATTCCTGTTTTGTTGATAAGCTCGTTTTTGCTTTTTTGAGACCCTACATATAGGCAATATCATATGATATTTGTCTTTCTCTATCTGACTTCAGTACGATAATCTCTAGGTCCAGCCGTGTTGCTGCAAATGGGATTATTCATTCTCTCCTGTGGCTGAGTAACATTCCCTTATGTGTGTGCTGCGTCTGTGTGCCCGTGTGCACGCATGCAGCCTCAGTCCCTGTGGTCGTGTCTGACTCTTTTCAACCCTGTGAACTGTAGCCCCCCAGGCTCCTCTGTCCATTGGATTTTCCCAGGCGAGAATACTGGAGTGGGTTGCCATTTCCTTCTCCATGGGATCGTCCCAACCAACCGAGGGATAAACCGCGTCTCTTGTGTTTCCTGCATTGTAAACAGATTCGTTACCCGTTGAGCTACCTGAGAAGCCATGTCTTTATCCATATGACCCAGCAATCCCACTCCTGGACGTATATTTAGAGAAACCCATAATTTGAAAAGACACACGTACCCCAGTGTTCACAGCAGCGCTATTCACAGCAACCAGGACAGGGAAGCCACCTGGATGTCCATCGGCGGAGGAATAGCCAGAAGGAAGAGAGTTTTTAAAAGCAGGAACTAATTTAATGATCAGGGAACTTCAAATGAGAATTCACAGTTCAAACTGGGAAAGGGCTTGAAAGTAGCCTCTCATCACTGTTGGAATGGACTGGATATTGGCTGTGCCTTTTTAAAGAGCCATGTTCTAGTGTTACTAACTATAGATTACGTTCAAATTTCACAAAATTTTATGCTGCTGCTGCTGCTGCTAAGTCGCTTCCGGCCATTATTTGTTTTCACACTTTATTCAAAATTCCACGTTGTATTTAGTTTTACTGAGTATTTTAGCAGCATGCAACAAATTCTGGTAAATTATTTTTTCATTTTTACTCTGATACAAACATTTTCAAGTTTCCCTTGTTATGGCTTCTTAGATTCACCCATCATTTAAAAGTGTGGATTTAATTTCCAAATAGATGGGATTTTTAAAAGTACCTTTGATATTAATTTCTCATTTAAATGCTTTCTTCTCTGCAATCACCCTCTGTGTCTTTTTCCATCTTCTAACTTTATAGAGGCTTTCCATGGCTAAGTCAAAGATCTCTCTTGGTAAATGTCACGTCACACTTGAAAATATGTGGGTTATTTTCAGAGATCTTTTGATATTTATTTCTAACATAACTCCACAGTGAACAGACTCTGCATGATTTCAACACCTTTAGACCATGAGATGTTAGCACCTTGTTTATGTCCCTGGATATGTTCTAGTGTCCCCTAGTTTAAAGTCTGTGGGAACGTGAATAGAATTTGCATCCCACTGTTGCGTGAAGACTGAATAAATCTCAATTTTGCTGAACTGGTTCCCGGTGTTTCTCAGGTCTTTTATATTCTTCTACTTTTCTGCATATTCATGCTGTCAATTTCTGAGAGCTTGATATTGAAATTCCAACTAGGAATCTTAATTTACCTACTTAAAAAATAATTGTAATCTACAGTGGAACTGTATGCAACTTTGTTCTGTATTTTCCAAGTCTCCTGTAAATGTGTTACCATAGAAACAAAGAGCCGTGTTCCTTGTTCAGGTTCTGACCCACGTGCCGCCCCCCACCCCTAGCCTCTCTCCCCTCTCCCCCTCTGGCCCTGAGATGTCCCCGAGCCCAGCCTCTCTCCCCTCTCCTGCTCTGGCCCTGAGATCCCCCTGTGCCCAGCCTCTCTCCCCCTCTCCCCCTCTGGCCCTGAGATGCCCCCACGCCCAGCCTCTCTCCCCCTCTCCCCCTCTGGCCCTGAGATGCCCCCGTGCCCAGCCTCTCTCCCCCTCTCCTCATCTAGCCCTGAGATCCCCTCACCCCCAGCCTCTCTCCCCTCTCCCCCTCTGGCCCTGAGATCCCCTCACCCCCAGCCTCTCTCCCCTCTCCCCCTCTGGCCCTGAGATCCCCCCCCCCACCCCCAGCCTCTCTCCCTTCTCCCTCTCTCCCCCTCTCCCCCTCTGGCCCTGAGATGCCCCCACCCCCAGCCTCTCTCTTCCTCTCCCCATCTGGCCCTGAGATGCCCCCGCGCCCAGCCTCTCTCCCCCCTCCCCATCTAGCCCTGAGATCCCCTCACCCCCAGCCTCTCTCCCCCTCTCCCCATCTGGCCCTGAGATCTCCCCACCCCCAGCCTCTCTCTTCCTCTCCCCATCTGGCCCTGAGATGCCCCCGCGCCCAGCCTCTCTCCCCTCTCCCCCTCTGGCCCTGAGATCCCACGTCATTTTTCCATTTGTCCTCATCTCGTGCTGCCATTTTTCTGAGGGCAAATTTAAAAGAAACAGGAGCTGCTGCTTCTGGGCAAGTTTCTATCAAGAGCACCAAAAGGAAGAGGAGACGCCATTGTCTCCATGAAGATGCGCGCACACCCTCGTGAAAATGAAGGTACATGCCTTTCATAGGACACAGGTTTAGCGTGACCTCACACACGGCACTACATGCAATGTGCGGTACACGTTTGTTGTTCTAAGGTCACTCAGTCACGTCTGACTCCTTCGGGACCCCATGCACTGTAGCCCACCAGGCTTCTCTCTCTGTGGGATCTCCCAGGCAAGAATACTGGAGTGGGTTGCCATTTCCTTCTCCAGGAGATCTTCCCACCCCAGGGATCAAACCTGTGTGTCATGCGTTGGCAGGCGAGTTCTTTATACTGAGCTACCAGGAAAGCCCATAATATATATTTCAGTTCAGTTCAGTTCAGCCGCTCAGTCATGCCCGACTCTTTGCAACCCCATGAATCGCAGCACACCAGGCCTCCCTGTCCATCACCAACGCCCGGAGTTCACTCAGACTCACGTCCATCGAGTCCATGATGCCATCCAGCCATCTCATCCTCGGTTGTCCCCTTCTCCTCCTGCCCCCAATCCCTCCCAGCATCAGAGTCTTTTCCAATGAGTCAGCTCTTGGCATGAGGTGGCCAAAGTACTGGAGTTTCAGCTTTAGCATCATTCCTTCCAAAGAAATCCCAGAGCTGATCTCCTTCAGAATGGACTGGTTGGATCTCCTTGCAGTCCAAGGGACTCTCAAGAGATTTCTCCAACACCACAGTTCAAAAGCATCAATTCTTCAGCGCTCAGCTTTCTTCACAGTCCAACTCTCACTATATATTAAATGTATGTAAATATTTAGTTGCATATATTTAGTATGCAAAGTGTGTGTGTTTAAAGCAACAGGAATGATTTTTTTTCATCCAAATATAACTACCACTAAAAAAAAACTGAAAAGCATGCCTAGGCATCAAGCTGTTTTTAGATGGAGAGTTTATACCAACATGTGTATTACATACCCTGGTATCTCTGAACCTGTAGACACTTGAGTTTTTGAGTCTCAACAAGACTCTCAAATGATGGCCATCTATCTTTCTCTTGTATTTAGGTAGAAGCTTTAAGTCAAGCATTGTGAGTGTTTTTCTTTCCCTCAGGAGAAGGATATTTCCCAATTCACCCCATGCAGTGTTTAGACATCTGGGTTATCTTAGCCTCTCTAAAGAGTCAGAGCTGAGAAATTGAGAAAAGTATCTCTAAGGCCCTATAACGTACACTGCTCTGACAGGTTAGAACAGACACTGCAGGCAAAGAGAGACGGCAGACTTTTCACAGGCGGATCTAACGTTCCCCACGTGGCCACATGTATATCTTCCTCCTCCCATGACAGGGTTTCCAAACTTCAATTGCTCACTTTCGGTTTGTGCCAGGCCTCCCCTGCCACCTACACTCTTACTAACGTATTTCATTTAAGTTGATTCATTAGCTATGACTGCCATAAAAGGAAAACCGATGTCACTTCCCACAATTAAAGGTAACACTGTGAAGAAAGCTGAGTGCTGAAGAATTGATGCTTTTGAACTGTGGTGTTGGAGAAGACTCTTGAGAGTCCCTTGGACTGCAAGGAGATCCAACCAGTCCATTCTGAAGGAGATCAGCTCTGGGATTTCTTTGGAAGGAATGATGCTAAAGCTGAAACTCCAGTACTTTGGCCACCTCATGCCAAGAGCTGACTCATTGGAAAAGACTCTGATGCTGGGAGGGATTGGGGGCAGGAGAAGAAGGGGACGACCGAGGATGAGATGGCCGGATGGCATCACGGACTCGACTGACGTGAGTCTGAGTGAACTCCGGGCGTTGGTGATGGACAGGGAGGCCTGGTGTGCTGCGATTCATGGGGTCGCAAAGAGTCGGACACGACTGAGCGACTGAACTGAACTGAACTGAAGAGCTTTCCTGGTGTCTCAGCTTTCCCGCTGCCTGCCAATGCAGGAGACAGGGGTTTGATCTCTGGCCCAGGAAGATCACACATGCCGCGGAGCAACTGAGCCTGCGCGCTAAAACTGGTGGGCCCGTGCTTTGCAGCCTGGGGGCCAAAACTACTGAGCCACGAGCTGCAACCACTGAGGACCTCAACCCCACAGTCCACGCTCCGGGAGAGAAGCCGCCGCAGTGAGCAGCCAGCACGCCGAGCAGAGAGCGGCCCCGCCCACCGCGACTGCAGACAAGCCTGCGCACCAGTCAAGACCCGGTGCAGGCGAAAAGGAAGCTAAGAACATGAATGCAGGACTTGGAAAAAGGCAACATTCAAAAACAAACGTCAGACAATGAAGGGTTCACATTTGATTCATAGCTAGGTGCTGTTGCCTGCCGAAGATCCATACCACCTTGTTCTGTAAAAAGATGTTAAAGAAACTCCAGCATCAGACTGAGATTTCCTCCTTGACACAATTAGAAGCAGTAATTCACACCTGAGATAAAGTTGCACGGAGAATAATTTCCCCACTTCCTTACCTGGTGAGTTAATGTTATTTAAAGCTCCTCTTATTTACAAGGGAATTTTTTTCTCCATCACCCTGGGTAAGGACGCCATAATTTGTGAAATTCTATCCCTAGTGTACTATTAATCATTTATTAATTGAATTCAAAATATTTGTATTACCACCTGGTTTACTTCCATCTACCGTGTCAGCCTGTTAGTGACTGAGCAATTACTACACTGTGCTATTTTTTTCAAATCCTGACAAAACTCTTTCAGGAGGCCTTTCACGCTATTTTTCAGTCATTCCCACTGCCTGTTTTATAGATGAGAAAAGGGAGGCTCAGAGAAGTTAAATTTAGCCAAGTTTTCTCACAACTGGAATTGACAGAGTTGAAATTCAAACCTGGACCTGATACTGCTTGTAATAACTTAGCATCGCTAACCCTTCAGATCAACCACCAACCTCACTACATTGAGTGCCCTCCCCAGTGGCTCAGTGGTAAAGAATCAGCCTGCAATGCAGGAGACACAGGTTCGATCCCTGGATCAGGAAGATCCCCTGAAGAGGGGAATAGCTACCCACTCCAGTAGTCTTGCCAGGAGAATTGCATGGACAGAAGAGCCTGGCAAGCTAATGTCCATGGGGTCGCAAAGAGTCAGACAAGACTGAGCAGCTAACACTTTATGGATCAATTATAGTTGGAGAAGAAGATCTCTGTCATTCCTCATCAGTTGCCTCCTAGAAGCACCTAACACCTGTCCACTCATCCATCCACCCAACCATGGCCTCTATCCCCCATTCACCTACCTACCCACCCGCCCATCCAGCCAAATGCCCACCATCCACTCTCCCACTTATCCACCCCTCCACCTGGTCATTGTCCATCCATTCAGCCAGCTAGCCATCCATCCATCTGCTCACCCTTCTTTCCTTCCAACATTTATTAAGCACTTGTCATGTGAAGGCTTTGTACCAAGCGCTAAGATTACAAGAGGATACAAAGATACAAAAAGTACAGTTTTATCTGAGCCACAGACGAACAGGGAGAAAGACATATATTATGTGTGTGCATGAAGTAGAAATAGTGTTCACACAACAGTCAGAAAAGGGAGAATACAGCCTGAGGTGACCCCCGGCTCAGCCTCGGGGGGAGAACAGCTCCCGCAGGAAGCAGCGTGTACGTGAAGGTGGACCCGCAAAGCGGCACCGGCCAGGAGAAGGCCAGGGCTCCGGTGGGCGCGGGAGGTCGCTCCTGGCCCAGAGTTGGTGCCTGAAAGGCCCCCCATTTCAGTTCAAGGGGACCCCTCAGCCCCTGCTGCTCGCCCTGGGCACT
Source organism: Ovis aries (assembly GCF_016772045.2). Taxonomy (NCBI): domain Eukaryota; kingdom Metazoa; phylum Chordata; class Mammalia; order Artiodactyla; family Bovidae; genus Ovis; species Ovis aries. The sequence goes on from NC_056066.1 coordinate 81,568,888, forward strand.
CAGATTCTTGCCTGGACTTTCTCTGCTAAGGATTTGGGTTTCCATTCATATTTGCATTCTGATGTTGGCTGAATCACGGTCAATATTGTCTCAGTTCCTTTGGCACCAGGATTAAATGCTACAATATTACTCAGAGCAATTAACCTTTAGAGTTCAGCCCGGCATATCCACCGCATGTCTGTCCAACAAGAGAATGGGCGTTTCCCTCGCTCGTTTCTCCTGGCTCAGGGCTGCCTGTTGGGAGCATTTAATGCAGAATTATTTTGCCTGCAGACAAATGGCTTAGAAGTTTTCTCCGATCTTGGAGGTTAAGCCGGTACAGGGCTTGCTGTTTTAGCATCCCCTCTGAGGCCGTGATTCCCCCCCGCCCTGTACCCACTCCCGGCTGTTCTATAGTGGGGCTGCGGGTTGAAAGCCAGTGTCTGTTTCTTCACCCCTTTGCAAAGAACACAGGGGTGTTACGACCTAGCAGTACATATCGCCAAGTCTATGGGCGGCTCAGACTTGCCAGTTCCAAAACACTCCAGGGCCTGATGTTGGTTTCATTTGCAAACTTGAGGAAAAGTGGCTTTGGAAGTGGAAAGGCTGTGGCCTTGGGCAAGTGGCTTCACTGCTTTGGGCTCTGGTTTTGTCGCCTGTGGAAACGAGACACCGCTAGTGCCTGCCTCCTGCAGTTTTTATGAGGACGAAACAAGTTAATATTTGAAGTGTTCGGAATAGTTCCTGGCACACAGTGAGCAAAGAAATGTTTGTCAAACGCAATAAAGGGAGGTGTGCGGCTTAGGACAGGGCGTTAGAGCAGAGGTGTCTGAGCCAGGCGGACGTGGGAGCCAGGGTGGGTTCTGCCACCTCCTCGCCGTGTGGCCCTGGGCAGTGACTTCATGCCTCTGGTGCTCAGTTTATTCACTGCTCAAATGCGGGTGATAATCCTTCCTCCCTCTTAGGACTAGGTGGGGTTGAAACGAGATCATGCACACAGCCTTCTGGTGCAGACCTCCAAAATAAATGCTCATGCGCCTGTGTGCGCGCTCAGTCATGTCCAGCTCTTTGTGACCCCGGGGACTGTAGCCCGCCTCACTCTTCTGTCCATGGGATTTCCCAGGCAAGAACACTGGAGTTGCTGTCATTTCCTCCTCCGGGGGATCTTCCTGAGCCAGGGATCGAACCTGTGTCTCCTGCATTGCAGGCAGGTTCTCCACCACTGGAGCCACCTGCATTTTTATTCCCCAACTGGAGCCCTAGGCGAGTTGGCCAAATGAAAACTCACAAAAGCAGATTTGCAAAGAGATGACCTTGCAATTCCAACCCCCTGCCCTTCTCCTGCAGGTTCTAGAGTGTCCACTATGTGGCAGGGGTCTCTGTAGGGGGCAGAAAGGACCCAGGTCCATCTAGACAGCAGTCCTGGGATGCAGATAATATTGGCTTTATTGTATAAATGTGGATCCTGAGTCTTGGTGACTTGCCCGAGGCAACCGAAGCACTTAGTGGCAAAGACAGCATTTGAGCCCGTGTCTGCCTCCCCACCAGTCCTTGGCCAGCCCTGGGCAGTGCTGGAATCAGACAGACCTGGGTTTGAATCCACTTTGCCTTTTGCCAGCTGTGGGACCGACTGTGTCTCACTGCTCTCCTATTGCCTGCAAATTCCTCATCTCTGAAGTATGAGGACCGGTCACAGCGACTCTCGGGCCGGCTGGTGAAGATTAAGAGCCCAGGGAGCTTGGTGCTTCTGCCTGGGGCACAGGAGGCACTGCCTGGAGGTTTGCAGCGGTTAATTTACTGCCTTGGAGCTACTCTCGTGATTCAGCGTGCTAGAAGCACGGCTCCAAGTTTCCAAAAAAGAGAAGTTTTGAAAACCGGAATCTACAGTTTTCCCCACCCTCTCATGCTATCATTTATTGCTGCCGATTTCCTGGGAATCCTGTTTTTTCCCTAAGTTACAGTGTGCAAACTCTCATAAAAGGACACTGCCTTGTTTAAAAGCCATGAACAGCTGTTTGGAGAGCATGTGTTGTCTGGAGTTTCTCAAACAATCCCACACCCTTGCCTCCAAGTTGCTGCTGGGAAGAGCAACTTGCCAGTCTTGGCAATTGCTCCTCCTAAAAGGCAAGTGCGTCAGTAACTGGGTCTCCCCTCCACCGACCGTCTTCCCATGTCTTCGGAATCTTACGGCCAGAATCCAGGAGCCCTCCAGGGGGGCACCAGTCAGGGTCAGAAGGCGCCAGGTGACATGGTCAAATGAAGACGATTCAGGGGAACTTTATCTCCCAAGAGACTCATCCCCAAGGTGTGGGTGAGTCTCAGCCTGGAAACCCAAGGGGTAGCAGCCCTGGGCCCAGAAAGAAAGAGATGGCAGCAGAAAGCTGGTGGCTTAGAGAAGAACAGTGACTTCCTCCTGAGGGACATGGCCAGCCTGAGGTCATCTGTCCCTTGTCCCTGATGTCCTGGCTGGTACCCCACTGAGGGCTTCCCAGGTGGCTCAGCAGTAAAGAATCCGCCTGCCAATGCAGGGAGACATCAGAGACGTGGGTTCGATCCCTGGGTCTGGAAGATTCCCCTGGAAGAGGAAGTGAGAGTCCACTCCAGTATTCTTTCCTGGAAAATCCCAGGGGCAGAGGATCCTGGAGGGCTACAGTCCACAGGATCACACAGAGGCAGTCTCGCCTGAGCGCACGTGACTGAGTCCCTGTTGGCCACACTCAGCAGGGCGCCAAGGCGCACACAGCACCGCGCCCGCCGTGTGTGCACATCACCCACACAGGCTGGCCTTGGAGGCAGCGTGTGGGCGGAGGGCTGGAAATGGAAGAGATGCCCCAGGAGAGGTCAGGCCCCCAAGTGGCCTGGATGAGACGTTTCTGGAGAAGCTAGTCCTGAAGACCAATGGTATCGCTGGTCAGCTACTGGGCTAGCGACAGAAGGTACCAGTTAAAGTCAGGCAAGTCTTTTAAAACAACAATATCAAGCTGCATTCCAGTCCACAAGCCACCATATCTGTTTCAGGGTGGTATATTTCAAAGCCCAGATAACAGAATGATTGCCTAAAGCAAAACAGATCTTGCTACTCACCTCTGGATTAACTTTTCCTCCATCGCGTCTGGAAATAAATGGTTCTTTTCTTGCACACACAGAGCCTAGAAAACACACTCAGATGCCCTCCGCATCCAAGGGCTCGTGGGAGTTGGTTATGCCATGGTCTGGCGTCTTCCTGTTCTTCTTCCTGTTGGATTTTACATAAATAGGACTCAATTACGTTTGTCCCCATACCTGCTGACACGTACCTGTTAGTGATCAGTGACACGTACCTGTTACTGATCACTGACATAAATGATAAATAGTTCACTAAACTAGCGGGATCAGGGGCCTCCCAGGTGGCGCCAGTGAGGGAAAGCCCACTGGACAATGAAGAAGACGAAAGGGATGTGGGTTCATCCTTGGCTCCGGAAGACCCCCTGGAGGGCGCATGGCAACCCACTCCAGTTCCTGCCTGGAGAGCCCCAGGGACAGAGGAGCCTGGTGGGCTACAGGCCATAAGGTCTCAATGAAGTGACTTAGTCCACCCCTCAGGAAGAAAGTAAAGGGAGTTAGTTGCTGCTTCAGTGAAAATTTAGTTAAATTTCTTCGGGGTTGGGGGGAAGCCTTAGCAAAAGACAGCTTGAAAAAAAAACTGCTTGTCAAATTAGTTGTGAACAAGGCAACTTGTTCATGATAAGGGCATGGACAAGTGCAAAACCTTGTCAATGATAAAGGCAAAACACGAATCTGGAAGGATCTATTTGTAATTTATGGTTGTCAATCTCAGATTTCCCTTTGGTCCTCAGTTCAAGCTAACAGCCAGACTTTAGATATTCTTGCCTTGAGGGACTTTTTATTTAAGAACAGAAACTTCTGCTCTGAAGTCACTTGCTAAAGCCTTGAGAATTTCCTGGAATCTCCAACAGCCCTTTCCTTTTGTCCAAAGACTTTGCTTATTCCTCTCCCCCTTTGGAACCTCAAAGTCACCTGGAAAAATTTCTTCACTCGTCTCTTAACATTAGCAAGAATGGGACTTGAAGTGTCACAAGCCCTTCACTTCTGACCATTTCTGGTTTATACCAAAATTCTTGAGGCAACTGAATTAAGAGCAGCCCATCTCTCTGCTCAGCTGGCACCTTCTGCACTTGCCAGGCTATGTTTGAGGCTTTTTCTTTCCATGCCCATCTCTCCACTAGACCTCGAGCCCCTTGAGGTTGGGACTGTGTCTCAGGCATCCTGACACCCCACGCCCCATCACCCAGGACCCTCAGGAATACAAATGCTTGTGGAATTATCTTAAAAGTTTGTGAAGAGTTATCAGAGACACAAAGGGGGCCCAAAGACTTGCATTTCTAGGTGATAACATATGATCCCAGCTCTTTAAACCTGAAGGAGCTTCGGGGACCAAGCTTCTGGAAGATCTAGTCTGAAAATCTCAGCAAAGGCAGAAAAGATTGCAACATTGCCAAGTCAAGAAGCTGGTTCTCTAAAGTCTGTTCTGATTTTTCTCGTGACTTATTTCTCCCCTTTGCCTGAATGGTTCATGTTTCTGTAGGAAACAGTTTTATCCACAAGAAGCAGAATGTCCAATAAACAGTGGTTTAGACCCTAAGTACACTTTTGATCGGAGAAGGCAATGGCACCCCACTCCAGTGGGGTGGGATTTTCTTGCCTGGAAAATCCCATGGATGGAGAAGCCTGGTAGGCTGCAGTCCATGGGGTCGCTAAGAGTCGGACACCACTGAGTGACTTCACTTTCACTTTTCACTTTCATGCATTGGAGAAGGAAATGGCAACCCACTCCAGTGTTCTTGCCTGGAGAATCCCAGGGACGGGGGAGCCTGGTGGGCTGCCGTTTATAGGGTCACACAGAGTTGGACACGACTGAAGCGACTTAGCAGCAGCAGCAACACTTGTTTACGACATAAGTACACAGATTTGCAGCCCCAGGGATGATACTGCTTTAACAAAGTCATCAAGGAAAGCTTGACTTTCCACTGAATTGTCCTTGAAACGCTGACTTTTACCCCTGGCCTGTCTTACGGTTACACTGATCTGAACACCACCTTCTGCATGGGAGCGTCCTAGGTGGGACAGGGCAACACCTTCGTGTGGCTCTTTGACTCAGTTCAGTTCAGTCGCTCAGTCTTGTCCGACTCTTTGCGACCCCATGGACTGCAGCACGCCAGGCTTCCCTGTCCATTACCATCTCCCAGAATTTACTCAAACTCATATCCATTGAGGTGGTGATGCCATCCAACCATCTCATCCTCTGTCATCCCCTTCTCCTGCCTTCCCAGCATGAGGGTCTTTTCAAATGAATCAGTTTTTCGAATCAGGTGGCCAAAGTATCGGAGTTTCAGCTTCAGCATCAGTCCTTCCAATGAATATTCAGACTCAGGGAGAAAACTATTTCCAAGAGCCCCTCACCTGCAGACAGATCATTGGCAAATTGTAATGCGTTGCCATGTGTGGTGACTGGCTTGAGGCAAGCACGGCTCCCTCCCCAGGGCTGGAGGCACTGCTGTCTGGAAAAACAAACAGGGTTCTGTTTGCAAAGAGGTGGGGAACCAACAGTGTCTGTGAAAGTGGTGTGTTTCCATGGCACACCTCAAACACTGAGACACACACACATCCGGGGAAAACAAACACGCTTCCTTACTCTATGTGGCGCGTTCTATTTCAATTATATTCCATCATGGTCCAATTTAAAAATATTTCTGGTGAGCCACAATACTGATTTTCAGAATCATTAGTAGACTGAGTTCTTTTCCTCAGTTGACAGAATGGATGTGCAGAGAAGTTCGGGCAGGTTACAGAAAAGGCCTGAAGAAACGCAGGCAGTTGGAGTCAGACTGGAAACAGACCAATGGCTTGGCCGAAGTCCGAGAGCATCCCCCACCACGCCCGCTGGCTCCGCGGTTCCCCAGCAACCAAGTTGCCGTGAGTCCTGGGTGAGGTTGCGAGGAGGAGCTTTGTATTATTCTCAGGCTACTCAAGTAGTTTCAACCTATATCGAGGGTAAGCCTGGAGTCGGGGGCCCTGGTAGGCTCTGGCTTGTCCTGTTTTGCTGGGGTTGAGAGCGCCTGGGCACCTGCAATGGTAGGGAGCCTGGCGAACTGCCGTCCGTGGGGGCACGGAGGCTGACACAGCTTAGCGACCCACCACCCACGAGACTGCGGCTTTGTTCATTCGCGGGGCATTTCTAACCAGAGAAGATCAAATAATATGGACAAGCAGAGACACAGAGCATGGTGTTAAATCAGGCTGTGTGCAAAACAGCCTTCTTTCAATTGCACGGTCGTCTCCCTCTTCCTCCGGTGGGCTCGCAGGCCCGGAACTCCACTGCAGAAGCGGCTGCGGGCAGGAAAGAAGTGGCGTGCGCTCTCCTGGTTCCCCCGGAACCACCCCCTTCCCTCAGCCTTCCAGCAACCAGAGAACAAGGCCCCCCACTGAGCACGGTCTGGAGCTTGAATCTGAATCTGCTTTACTCATTCCAGCTTTTCTGTTTGTATATAATTGCTTGAACACTCTGGGTCATAAGACCCTCTCTAAATTGGAAAGCTGCTTTATTTTTATATCTATAGCATAAGCAGCTCAAAGAACACGGTCAAATTGAACTTCCTCCTCCTGAAAAGATGGATGAATTTATGACTTCTAAGTGGGTTCTCCATGCGAACAATTTATTCTTGAAGTCGTGACTGTCCTCCATGAATCACAGAGGAGACCATCATCAGTCAGATAAGAGTCCATTTCCTTTTTAGGACGCAGCATTAAGAATTCATGGCTTGTTTATTTCCTGATATGGAAAAAGGATGCACCTTTTTAACAGCATAAACTCCCAAGCTACATATTTAGAAAATAAAAATGAAAATATACTAATTTAAAGATTTAGAAAGGCCCTTCTGCCTATTGAGTCCTGTAAACACTGTAGGGAATTCGTGAGAATGACTTTTTCTTAAGCCTCCATGTGTCCACCTGTTAAATGGGTAACAAGTCCCTCTTCCAAAGAAAGGTCTGTATTCTCAAAGGAAACGATGAAACGCCACGTTTATGACTAGCCTTGGGATTCACGGCTCTTCATCTTGAAAAGCTGCAATGTGATGCCTCATAAGCACAGTGTGGACAGCCCTTTGTAATAGTGGGCACACTGCTTCTGCCCGGCGAGGACTGGGTGGAGAGCAGAAACGGGTCCTTTAGGCCTCATAAGCACAGTGTGGACAGCCCTTTATAATAGTGGGCATTGACTGGATACTTGCTCTGAATCGGTGCGAGCGTGCATGCTGGTCGCCTCAGTCGCGTCCGACTCTTTGTGTCTCCGTGGACTGCAGCCCACCAGGCTCCTCTGTCCATGGGATTCTTCAGGCAAGAACCCTGGAGTGGGCTGCCGCGCCCTCCTGCAGGGGATCTTCCCCACCCAGGGATCGCGCAGGCAGAGTCTTTACCACTAGCGCCGCCTGGGAAGCCCCCTATGAATGGGGCATCTTGTCAAATTCTGGACTATCTCATTTAGTCCCAATAATTATATGAGATGAGAATTGATAATCCCACTTTTCAGATGACAAAACGGGTTCAGTAATGTTTGTCACCTGCCCCTCATCACACGAACGCAGGTGTCACTATCAGGAGAAGAATCAGGTCCCAGGGCTCCCGAGGACTCAGCCACATCCCCCAAATACGATGGGATGGAGAGAAAGACGCTTCTCAGCTTTACAGAAACAAATTCTGCGTATGCCAAATGACTAAATCAAACCACAGATTTATCGAGTGACGCCACACACATGCTTTGACAGATATTACTTTGGACAAGGACAAATGAAAATGGGTTACAGGAAAATCACTACCTGAATAATCATCCAGCTAGGGCGTGCCAAAAATTTTAATAGCTTGAGTGGCTACAGAATAATGTTTTAAAAGGTAGAGGAGAATGTGGTGGTCCCTAGATGACATTCTGAACAAGCTTTTATTCCTAGAATCGTAGTCCTCAAATATAATCAGAGGCCCTAATTGTCCAAAACTGGGGGTCTAGTCACGGTCCTGCTTTTCCCACGGGACACCACCTTTTGCAAGAGATGTGGCGATCCCCCCTCGAGGGTGAATGGCTGGAGAAGCTCAGGGGGCCTTGCTGCCGTGTGGCCTCAGGCAAGCCGCCTCACCTCTCTGTGCCCCGGCTGTTGTTTCCTGTGTGTGAAGTGAAAGGGATGGAGCATGCCTGCAGCATGTTCCAGGGCTACTCTCCTGGGAGGGGTGAGTGAACTGACCGAAAGCATATTTACTGGGGACTTTAGCCGACTCCAGTGTTCTGGCCTGGAGAATTCCATGAACTGTATGGTCCATGGGGTCCCAAAGAGTCGGACGACTGAACAGCCTCCCCTGACTTCCTCCGGCTGCTTTCCGGGAGGGAGATAGAATGGAGATTTAGGTAGGCACACCGCCTGGTTTGCACTCTGTCTCCACCACTTTTTGCTGAGTGACTTGAAGCAAGCGCCTTAAACTCCCTGCTCCTGGCTGCTATAGGAAGCTCATTAACAAGTATCGCTGAAGCACAGACGCCTTGTGCCGTACAAGCGTTACTTAGCTGTCCCTTTACGTCCATGTGCCTGGCACCATTTAGGTTTCAACTAAGGGACGACTTCTTAACTACATAAATCATCTGTGTGTCCTTAATAAAGGCGAGGAGGAGGGTGGTTACTGTCTCCCATACTAATGTGTTTGCCAAGACTAATTTGCAGAGAGCCATTTTCAAATAGGACGACATCTTTTGCACTTCCTAAAATCGCCAGCAGGTGGTAGAGTTAGATTGTATTTTAGATGGTCAGGGCTTAGGGCGCCTTCAGCTGGGGGCTTTGGGGAACGATCAATATTTGTCTTTTTTCTTTATCAACACTTTGAATCATTAGCATCTAGAACAAATAACACCTGTCTTGGTCACTTAACGCTGCTGCTGCTGCGTCACTTCAGTTGTGTCCGACTCTTTGCGACCCCATGGACTGGGGCCCACCAGGCTCCTTTGTCCGTGGGATTCTCCAGGCAAGAGTACTGGAGTGGGCTGCCATGCCCCCCTCCGGAATCATCCCGACCCAGGGATCGAACCTGTGTCTCTTGCGTCTCTTGCATTGACAGGCAGGCTCTTTGCCGCTAGCGCCACCTGGGAAGCCCCCACTTAATGCTATAGAAAAGCGAAGAAAAAGTGCTACTAATTAAGAGCTCTGGTTCTCAGAACCTCAGGCATCATTTGCAGCACCTGGGGGTCTTGTTAGAAATGCAAGCTCTCCAGCAGGGCTGGAGTCAGAAAGCCAGGTGTGGGGATGTTTGGGTCCAGTGATGTGTGCTTTGCATGAACTTGGGCGGGAGCCTCTCCCTGCAAAGGCAACGCCCAGGACTGCCAGGTCTTGGTTCTGACTCAAAGCTGAGTAGATCAAGATGGGACATTTGCTGTCTAGGGACCGCCAGTTTGGACCGCAGCGTGGCAGCTGTTAGATGTGCGGTCTCAGGACCCAGGCACTCACGCTGGACCAGGATCTGCACGTCGCGCCAGAGCCTCCGCACAGCCGCCCTCTCTTCCCTTTGCCTCGCCGCCCCTTCCTCTGCCTTTGGCTGGTCCTACTTCCCTTTTTCTGCAGCAATTCCGACCGTGAAGCCATGACCTCCCCACCCCCCACCCCGTCATACTAGCTGTCAAGAAAGGAAAGTACCGAAAAACAGAGAAAAAAGACCTCGCCACTTCTGTTAGGGAAAACGCGCTGACAGAAACCACCTGCAGTGAGAAATCCACCCACCACAGCTAAAGAGTCAGCCCCGCCAGCCGCAGCTAGGGAAGCGCCTGCTCAGCGAGGAAGACCCCGCAGCCAAAAAAGAGCAAAAGAACCCGGGGGTGAAGCTGTGACAGGACAGGACAGAATCTGACTCCTCGACCGTCTGCTTCTTTTTCTTTACCCTTAGCTCTCCGTAGCTTTTGTTATTATAACTTCTGAATGGATGCTGTCTACTGTAAGCACATAATGGCCTCTCTGCCGGAATGTTCAACTAAAGTGCCTTTATTCAGCGCCGGGGGAGACATACTGACCATGCCCACCTGTGAACAGATGCAGAGAAGGGAAAAACGAGCACGTCCCCTCCTGACGCCGGCCAAGCCAGGAGATATTCCGCAAGACTCACGGGCTTTTTACTTCCTCACCTCCTCCCCGTCTCTGCTCTATAAAAGATCCTCGAATCCAGACCCCCACCCATAACGTGGGACTCTAGCCTCCTCCACTGTCTTCGCAGGTGGCTGGTCTTCCAAATAAAGTCGCTACTCCGTGCCTCAGCACCTCGTCTCCTGATTATTGGCCTGCTGTGTGGCACGCAGACCGGGCTTGGATTCATAACAAAACAGGATCGGTCTAAATCATGGCTCTTCTTTGGCAATGACAAGTTGTAGCAAATCAGGACCCCAAGAAGCAACAGACGGCACAAAGTGATTTGGGAGGGGTTATTTAAGATAGAACATTTATAGAGGTGCGAACATATGTGACTCCAAGGGATAGTGAAGAAATTACAGGCCAGTAGCGACAGAGCTGTGCCTTCCCTAGGCCAAAGGCATCAGGAGAGTGACCACAGAATTTAGGAGAGTCAAGTGGGGGGGGCAGTTCCCAGGTGGCATAGTGGTAAAGAACCCACCTGCCAAGCAGGAGATGTAAGAGACACAGGTTCGACCCTGGGTCGGGAAGATCCTCTAGGGAAGAAAATGCCACCCACTCCAGTATTCTTGCCTGGAGAATCCCACTGACAGAGGAGCCTGGCGGGCTGCAGTCCCTAGCACTGCAATGAGTCGGACATGACGGAAGCAACTTAGCATGCAAGAAGAGGGGACCCTCTTGCATGGAGAGAGAGGAGAGAACCCCACAGTCAGCCTGAGGGCACGCCCAGGGAAGACATCCTCTGGTGGATTTCCCCCTGCTCCATCGCTGTCTTTTCTCACAAGGACCTTCTGCAGTGGTCCTCCATTGGCTGAAACTGGTCAGGGGATACCGGGGACCTGAAGTCCTTATAGGCAGTCCTCACTGGTCGACACAGAATGTTGAAGAAAGGGTGAAGAGCCAGAGGAGATGGAAGGCTTCTAGCTCAGGGGCCTGGGGATGGGCAGATGACCCAGCCTGACCAGTGGGTATATGGTTGGGAATGTTTGCTGAGTGCTTCCGGGGAAAGGTTTTCTTCCCTGATTT